>NC_069504.1:463602931-463966056 GCF_027579735.1 Bombina bombina | reverse complement strand
AGCAATAACACAAGGATATTACACCAATTATACCAAAGTATGTATACAGCTGTTGTCTATTACATACCTGGTGGGCAGGAACAATCCATTGAAACCTCTCTTGCTGTCCTTACTTTTCTTAGTGTATCCCCAAGTTTCTGAAAAAAAAGAATTTTAGTTAGCCAAAGTATGAATTAGATACAAGCACTGCAAAGTAAGGATGTTATAGAACTGTCATTTTATCCCATACATTATATTGTCATATATATGTGTGTAAAAATGTAGCCATAGGTGTCCATTGTACTGTTAATTGTATACGTTAGTTTTTATGCAAAGAATGTAGGTTCAACTAGTAAACTAATTCTAATAGTACATAAGAAAAAACACAAGCTTATATTAAAGGGACACGAAACCCACATTTTTTCTTTCATGATTCAGATAGAGAATACAATTTTAAACAACTTTCCAATTTACTTAAATTATTTAATTTGCTTCCTTCTCTTGTCATCCTTTGCTGAAATGTTTATCTAGGCAAGCTCAGGAGCAGCAGAGAACCTAGGTTCTAGCTGCTCATTGGTGGCTGCATATATATCTCAATTGTCATTGGCTCACCCATGTGTTCAGTTAGAAACCAGTAGTGCATTGCTGCTCCTACAACAAATGATACCAAGAGAATGAAACAAATTAGATAATAGAAGTAAATTAAAAAGTTGTTTTAAATTATATTCTCTATCTGAATTATGAAAGAAAAAATGTGGGTTTCATGACTCTGTAATATGACTGGTTGAATTAAAGTAAACAGTAGGATCAAATACAAATAAGCAAACATCCAAATAGGTTGAACTGTGAACCACCAACCCAACGACTTTTAGTCAGCAAGGTACTGAGTAAATTAGACCCAATGAACACCAATGCATGCAGGGCTGACAGCTCAAGTGGACTGAAGCAGGTGCAACACATTTAACATTCATAATTCTGTGACATCTTCAAGTCTATTAGGATTCCTAATGCCAACTGGAAAAGAGGCATCAAAAAGTGGCCGACATACCTTGGCTGTTCCAGTACTCCCTCTTGGGAATGTAAGACAGGTCTTCTAACGTAATAGTGCTAAAGAAAGACAGCCATGTTCTCACAGCTACATAAGTTAATAACTAGATTTCATACAGCATAGGAAAAATATCACCTTTGTGCTTTTAAAAACTTGCAATTGAGGTTCATATGTTGTGGGACTGAGCAGTTAAGGGAAAAGCATATTTTGTTTGTTTCATTTGACACAGAACAAAATGTTTACTATGTGCAAATGGTTTAACCCATTTCTCTGTGACTGAAGTAAGTCAGTGACAACCAGTAGCATTCAGACTTCTTATAGAGGGGTATTTTTTTATTTAAGGTAAATTAGCAGCAAATGTCAGTTTGTTCATCACAATTCAAAAGGACAAAGTAATATGCTTTGAGAGACATTGCAGAAAGGCATAGAAATTATGTTTTATTCTTTATATAAAACATTGTTTTCACAATAATAAATGTGTATGGATTTCCTGGTTATGATTCAGCAGCATTGGGAATGCTAAAAGTCTTCATAGCTAACAAATAAATGAGATCTCACATTCATTTGCTAGTAATATAGGTGATATATATGTGCATAGTGATATATATATATATATATATATATATATATATGTAGAGTGATATATATTGTACAGTGATATATATTGTACAGTGATATATATGTGTACAATGATATACAGTATATATGTACAGTGATATATGTGTACAGTTATATATATGTGTACAGTGATATATATACTGTATATATATATATATATATATATATATATATATATATATATATATATATATATATATATATATATATATATATGTAGAGTGATATATATTGTACAGTGATATATATGTGTACAGTGATATACAGTATATATGTACAGTGATATATGTGTACAGTTATATAGATATGTGTACAGTGATATATATACTGTATATATATGTGTACAGAGCGAGAAAGACACCTACATAAATATCTCCAGCTTTCTGTCTCATATATATCTCTTTCTTTTTATTCTCTTCTCCACCAGTTCACACTTGCTGATATAAGAAGGACATTGCTGATTTAGGATCAAAGTTATCCAAAATTCCTCACTGCTTCAAAAAGATGCACATTCAGTCTGAAGAAGGAAAATGTAAGATAAAAGCATTTGAGGGCCCTGGACAGCTCTAATCTATAAAGCGGTTTCAATCTTTTCTTTTTTCTTTTTTTTTGTGCTGCTAATATAATTTGATATGTAACAAGTCTACTATGGAATTCTCCACATGCTTTAAGATCATCTGGGTTAACTCCCAGTAAATTTCTTAGGATTTTGCTGTCTGCACAATAACTTTTAGCCTCTTCCAACTAGGTTTATTCCTAAATTAATTTTATTTTTCACTTTGTATAATTGAATTTTGAATCACACACATTTGTCTAATTTGTTAAAGCATGTCATTTTAAGACTAGTGTGTACTATACCCCTAGTATGGGGTTAAAGACACAGTAGAAGTACCTCTTTGGACTTGCAGAGCACTACAGGTCTAAAGCGGAAACTGCTGATGTTCCAATCAGCACCAGTAGTCACACTGAGCAGTGCTCAGTGGGTCCCAAGCTTTACTTCTACTGTGTGTTTAACTTCTTTGTGGGGGTTAAACACACAGAAGTGAAGGGTCAAAAACAGCATGTTCTAACAAATTAAAACATGTTACTTTTTTTACTACTTTGGCTCTTTAATTACTATTACTCAGTGTTACCCTTTTACACTTATTTGTATGATTTACAAAAAATGTAAATGTTCCCTGAAGCCCAACAGCCTAGGTGTTTAAGAATGACTAAGTTATTGCATCTACATATGGTGCCCATAGATTAATTAAAGGGACATTTAATTAAAAATGATTAACTACTTTTGTGTGAATGGCAACATCTGGTCATCATCCATAAGTTGTTATGGTGGTGGTGGTGGTGGGGGGGAGTAGGTGGCACTTTCAGAACTAATCTAATTGTGCCCCACCTGCACTTATCTCCACACTACTAATTCTCTAATGATCTGGAATTGCTGGGGGAATCTGGGAATGCTGGTGACATTATCTCCAAAGACCCCTAGTTTTATATCCCAGAAGCAACTCTTTAAAATAAAGTCCCTAAATACGTTTTAATACCCAGGTGATCACTGTGGTAATACTGAATGTATAAATGTTCATTTATTTAAACAGGAACCTGTATATACAGATCAAAGTTAAATAACTAAACCAAAAGCTCTTTATATGAGGATAACCGTTTCCTTTTACGATAGAGAATCAAAACATACACCTTAATCTAAACCTCGCCAGATCAGATTTGCTTTTTCTCAACAACCCTCGGAGGGGCTGCCGTGGTGGAAAGATCGTAAAAAAGGGGCAGTCCCTGAGAGTGGCGAGATGGCTCCTATTGATTGTAATGGAGTTCCGTGGATAGGGACACTTTGCTCCGTAGAGTGAAGTTAGCAGTGAGCGGGGGGGTGCACTTTCAAAATGAAATCCTGCAGCCAATATAAATCACATTACACTGCTTTCTGCGTATAGCATCATACACTTGTCTATAGTGTCATATGCATGTGTTTTTCTATTAGGGTATTAAGTACTTGGAGTGTTTTGAGAAAAGCTTGCCACCTTTTAGTTGGCGGGAAAAAAACTGAGATCTGTAGTGTGACAATCTTTACAGAATTATGCTGGGATTAGACAGACAATTTCATATACGCGCAATGAAACGCCCATGTTCAGCCCATTTTACAACAATTACGCTTTGTATTTTGTACTTATAAGTACAAATTTCTAAGGTATTTTTGCGCATCCAGTATACTAAAACAATTTACACTGTGCATATTTAATATGATTTATTCCTGTATTATTTACATCAAATTTTAAGTTTTTGGGGAAAAATTTTGTTACGATTTTTGATACATCTTAAAAATACAAATTTTTTTTGCTTATTTTTTTATGTTTAAAATACAAATTTTATTGTGAACTTTTTATAAGAAAATGAAGTATACACCCATCTGCGCAAAAAATGGTTTTAGATCATTCTACCAGGGAAATAGAAGGACTGGCGAGCATTCTTTAATAATCTCGCCAGCCCACAGAGCTTTAGATCATCGGGCCCTAAAATGGCCTACAGTAGGGCCTAAATGTGAGCAGCATCTAAAAACTGCAAAAAGGCTAAGCACAATGGAAAAGGTTCATCAGTTAAAGGGGCATAAAACTCAAAATGAATCTTTCATGCAATTTTAAAAGATATTTTTATAAAATGTACATTCATTATCAAATATACTTAATTTTTGCAATATTCCTTATTGAAAAGCATACTTAGATAGGCTCAGGAGCAGAAATGTACTACTGGAAGTTAGCTGGTGATTGGTGACTGCATACATATGCCTCTTGTCATTAGCTCACCAGATGTGTCCATTTGCAGGGGTTAAAGGGTTAAAAATTCCATGTTAAAAACTATCGGCTAGATTACGAGTCTTGCGTTATGAGTAAAAAAGCAGCGTTAAGGCTCATAACGCTGCTTTTTTACTACCGCTGGTATTACGAGTCTGGCAGATTGAGGGGCATCGCACACTTTTTTGGCCTTACCGCAAATCAACTTGCGCAAATTGCGTATAGTCTTTTTTCTATGGGACTTCCATAGCGCCGGTATTACGAGTTTGTCCTGGGAGGCCAAAAAGTGAGCGGTACACCCTATCCTGTCAAGATTCGTACTGCATTTTAAACTCAGTAGTTATGAGTTTTACACTACAAAGTCGTAGCATAAAACTCATAACTAAAGTGCTAAAAAGTACACTAACACCCATAAACTACCGATTAACCCCTAAACCGAGGCCCTCCCGTATCGCAAACGCTATAATAAAATTATTAACCCCTAATCTGCCACTCTGGACATCGCCACCACTAGAATAAACATATTAACCCCTAAACCGCCGTACTCCCGCCTCACAAACATTAGTTAAATATTATTAACCTCTAATCTGCTGTCCCTAACATCGCCGCCACCTATCTACATTTATTAACCCCTAATCTGCTACCCCTAATGTCGCCGCCACTATACTAAATTTATTAACCCCTAAACCGCAGTACTCCCACCTTGCAAACACTAGTTAAAGGGACAGTCTAACCCAGAATTGATATTGATTTAAAAGATAGATAATCCCTTTTTTACCCATTTTCTAGTTTTGCATAACTAACACAGTTATATTTATATATTTTTACCTCTGTGATTATCTTGTATCTAAGCCTCTGTAGACTGCCCCTTTATTTCAGTTCTTTTGACAGACATGCAGTTTAGCCAATCAGTGATGGCACAGTATTATCTATATGAAAAACATGAACTAACACCCTCTAGTGGTGAAAAACCTGTTAAAATGCATTCTTAAGAGGCGGCCTTCAAGGTCTAAGAAATTAGCATATGAACCTCCTAGGTTAAGCTTTCAGCTAAGAATATCAAGAGAACAAAGAAAAATTGGTGATTAAAGTAAATTGGAAAATTGTTTAAAATGACATGCCCTATCTGAATCATTAAAGTTTTTTTTGGATTAGACTGTCCCTTTAAATATTATTAACCCCTAATCTGCCGTCCCTAACGTCGCCACCAAAATATTAAATGTATTAACCCCTAAACCTAAGTCTAACCCTAACCCTAACACCCCCTAACTTAAATATAATTAAAATAAATCTAAATAAATATTACTATCATTACCTAAATAATTCCTATTTAAAACTAAATTCTTACCTGTAAAATAAACCCTAAGCTAGCTACAATATAACTAATAGTTACATTGTAGCTAGCTTAGGGTTTATTTTTATTTCACAGGTAAGTTTGTATATATTTTAACTAGGTAGAATAGTTACTAAATAGTTATTAACTATTTAATAACTACCTAGCTAAAATAAATACAAATTGACCTGTAAAATAAAACCAACCTGTCTTACACTAACACCTAACCTAACCCTACAATTAAATAAATTCCCTAAATTAAATACAATTAAATAAATTCAATACAATTAGCTAAATTACAAGAAAAAAACACACTAAATTACACAAAATAAAAAACAAATTACAAGATCTTTAAATTAATTACACCTAATCTAATAGCCCTATTAAAATAAAAAAGCACCCCCAAAATAAAAAAACCCTAGCCTAAACTAAACTACCAATAGCCCTTAAAAAGGCCTTTTGCGGGGCATTGCCCCAAAGAAATCAGCTCTTTTACCTGAAAAAAAAATACAAACAACCCTCAAACAGTAAAACCCTCCACCCACAACACCAACCCCCCAAATAAAACCCTAACTAAAAAAACCTAAGCTCCCCATTGCTCTGAAAAAGGCATTTGGATGGGCATTGCCCTTAAAAGGGCATTTAGCTCTATTGAAGCCCAAACCCCTAATCTAAAAATAAGTAAATACACCCTTAAAAAATCCTAACACTATCCCCCGAAGATCCACTTACGGTTTTGAAGAGCCGACATCCATCCTCAACGAAGCCGGGAGAAGTCTTTATCTAAGCGGCAAGATGTCCTCAACGAAGCTGGAAGAAGTGGTCCTCCAGATGGGCAGAAGTCTTCACCCAGACGGCATCTTCTATCTTCATCCTTCCGACGCGGAGCGGCTCCATCTTCAAGACATCCGGCATGGAGCATCCTCTTCAATCGACTGCTTCTTGCTGAATGAAGGTTCCTTTAAATTACATCATCCAAGATGGCGTCCCTTAGATTCCGATTGGCTGATAGAATTCTATCAGCCAATCGGAATTAAGGTTGAAAAAATCCTATTGGCTGATGCTATCAGCCAACAGGATTGAACTTCAATCCTATTGGCTGATCCAATCAGCCAATAGGATTGAGCTCACATGCTATTGGCTGATTGGAACAGCCAATAGAATGCAAGCTCAATCCTATTGGCTGATTGGATCAGCAATTAGGATTGAAGTTCAATCCTATTGGCTGATTGCATCAGCGAATCGGATTTTTTCAACCTTAATTCCGATTGGCTGATAGAATTCTATCAGCCAATCGGAATCTAAGGGACACTGTCTGGATGAAGACTTCTGCCCGTCTGGAGGACCACTTCGCCCAGCTTGGATGAAGACTTCTCCCGGCTTTGTTGAGGACTTTGGCCCGGTTGGATGAAGACTTCTCCCGGTAAGGTGATCTTCAAGGGGTTAGTTTTTTAAGGGGGTATTGGGTGTGTTTTAGAGTAGGGTTGGTTGTGTGGGTGGTGGGTTTTACTGTTGGGGGGGTTGTTTGTATTTTTTTTTACAGGTAAAAGAGCTGATTACTTTGGGGCAATGCCCTGCAAAAGGCCCTTTTAAGGGCTATTTGTAATTTAGTGTAGGGTAGGGTTTTTTTTACTTTGGGGGGCTTTTTTATTTTGTTAGGGGGATTAGATGAGGTGTAATTAGTTTTAAAATATTGTAATTTGTTTATTATTTTCTGTAATTTAGTATTTGTTTTTTTTTTGTACTTTAGATAATTTAATTTAATTGTATTTAATTTAGGGAAATAATTTAATTGTAATGTAGTGTTAGGTGTAATTGTAACTTAGGTTAGGTTTTATTTTACAGGTACTTTTGTATTTATTTTAACTAGGTAGTTATTAAATAGCTAATAACTATTTAATAACTATTGTACCTAGTTAAAATAAATACAAACTTCCCTGTAAAATAAAAATAAACCCTAAGCTAGATACAATGTAACTATTTGTTATATTGTAGCTAGCTTAGGGTTTATTTTATAGGTAAGTATTTAGTTTTAAATAGGAATAATTTAGTTAATTATAGTAATTTTATTTATATTTATTTAAATTATATTTAAGTTAGGGGGTGTTAGGTTTAGGGTTAGACTTAGGTTTAGGGGTTAATAACTTGAATATAGTGGCGACGTTGGGGGCGGCAGATTAGGGGTTAATAAATGTAGGTAGGTGGTGTCGATGTTAGGGCCGGCAGATTAGGTGTTAATAATATTTAACTAATGTTTGCGAGGTGGGAGTGTGGCGGTTTAGGGGTTAATATGTTTATTATATTGGCAGCGATGTTGTGGGCAGCGGATTAGGGGTTAATAAATGTAGGTAGGTAGCGGCGACGTTGGGGGCGGCAGATTAGGGATTAATAAATATAATGTAGATGTCGGCAATGTTGAGGGCAGCAGATTAGGGGTTCATAAGTATAATGTAGGTGGCGGCGGTGTCCGGAATGGCAGATTAGGGGTTAATAATATAATGTAGGTTGCGGCGATGTCGGGGGCGGCAGATTAGAGGTTAATAAGTGTAAAATTAGGGGTGTTAGACTCAGGGTTCATGTTAGGGTGTTAGGTGTAGACATAAAATATATTTCCCCATAGGAATCAATGGGGCTGCGTTAAGGAGCTTTATGCTGCTTTTTGGCAGGTGTTAGACTTTTTTTCAGCCGGCTCTCCCCGTTGATTCCTATGGGGAAATCGTGCACGAGCACGTTACACCAGCTCACCGCTAACGTAAGCAGCGCTGGTATTGGAGTGCGGTAAGGAGCAAAATTTTGCTCAACGCTCACTTCTTGTCTGGGTTGTAAAAACCTGTAATACCAGCGCTGTCTGTAAGTGAGCAGTGAGCATAAACTGCTCGTTAGCACCGCATAGCCTCTAACGCAAAACTCGTAATCTAGGTGATACTTTTCAGCTCTGTAATTACCTTATATCTAAGCCTCTGCAGACTTCCCCCTTATTTCATTTTTTTATACAGACTTCCAGTTTAGCCAAATAGTGCTGGTTCATGAATAGCTCCACAGGAGTGAGCACAATGTTATGTATATGGCACACACAAACTAGCACTGTCTAGCTGTGGAAAACTGTTAAAATGCAATGAGATAAGAGGCGGCCTTCAAGGGCTTATAAATTAGCATATGAGCCTACCTAGGTTTTACTTTCAACAAAGAACACCAACAGAAAAAAACAAATTTGATGATAAAAGTAAATTGGAAAGTTATTTAAAATACATGCTCTATCTGAATCATGAAAGTTTCATTATGAGTAGACTGTACCTTTGAGTTTAATTTTGACTGTAAGTTGAGTCTCGACACTCGCCAGGACTTGCAGGTCCAGTCCTTGTTTTAGAGAAGTGAGTGAGATCTGCCCATGAGAGGGTCTAAGTAATATTTCACCTCATGTCATCAGGCCCTACATGTCTTGAGGGCAGATGCACTCACACCTAACATTTTGTAGGCTTTTTTACTTTTAAAAATATGTTTTTCAAAATATAAATGTAGTCTGTAACCACAAAGATTTTACTAGGTCATAGTTTTAACACATGCTTAACCCGGAGGTGTAGCTAAAGCCTTTTCCCATGCTCCAGACTCGCTGTGTCTGAATCCTGCGTTTGGCCTGAGGAAGCTCAGCTCTGTAAGCGCACAGCTGTCCTGTAGATTGCATTACACACAAAAGCTTTGATTATTTTCAAAGGGGTCTATTTATAAAAGCTCTATTTCCTACAATGGAGCAAAAGCAGTGCAAAACATAGTCATCAAAGTGAGCAATAACCTCTTATTTTAGTAATCCTACCTTATACATTGTTTTAGCAGCAATATTAGAGCTGGTATACACAGTTTATTAATCATTAGCGTAAACATATTCCACTATGACCTTGGGTTCAGTCATTATGTCACATTTACAGCACAGAGGATGTTACCTATGAGTGACATACACCAGAAGGTTTTCTGCAAGATCTGTGGGCTTGTGAGCTTACATGCTAAATGGCAGAACAATGAGGAACCGTTATAATAAAAGGTGAGGGGATGACAATGAAAGTTTAGAGAGAGATGTTAAAGGGACAGTCAAAACCAAAAAAAAACTTTCATAATTCAGACAAAAACAACTTTCCAATTTACTTTTAACACCTTTTTTGCTTTGTTCTCTTGGTATTCTTATTTGAAAGCTAAACCTAGGAAGGCTCATATGATAATTTCTAAGCCCTTAAAGGCTGCCTCTTGTCACATGCTTTTTTATTTGCTTTTCACAACAGGGGAGAGCTAGTTCATGTAATCCATATAGATAACATTGTGATCACGCCCGTGGTAGCAGACACTGCACTAATTGGCTAAAATGAAAGTCAATAGATAATAAATAAAATGTCATGTGATCAGGGGGCTGTCAGAAGATTCTTAGATACAAGTTAATCACAGAGGTAAAAATTCTGGTGTTGACTGTCCCTTTCATTATTCAGATAGAGCATGCAATTTTTAACAAAATTCCATTAAAAAAGTGCATCTTTAAATAGTGTTTGCAATGCAGGAGGGCGGCGTTTTAGGGATTAATAGGTTTATTATAGTGGCAACGATGTCGGGGAGTGGCAGAATAGGGGTTAATATTTTTTTTAGTGGCGGCGATGTCGGGAGCGGCAAATTAGGGGTTAATAGCTTTATTATAGTGTTTTTGATGCGGGGGGCCTCGGTTTAGGGGTTAATAGGTAGTTTATGGGTGTTTAGTTGGCTGGATGAAGATGGAAGAGGCCGCCTGGATGAAGACTTCTTGCCACCTGGATAATGACTTTGCCGGCTGGATGAGGATGGATGTCAGGACTTTGATAACTGTAAGTGGATCGTCGGGGGTTAGTGTTAGGTTTTTTTTACAGATTTTTTTGGGTGGGGTTTTTTTTAGCTTAGGGTTTGGACAATGTAAAAGAGCTAAATGCCCTTTTAAGGGCAATGCCCATACAAATACCCTTTTCAGGGCATTGGTTAGCTTAGGTTTATTTAGATAGGTTTTTATTGGGGGGGTTGGTTGGTTGGGTGGTGGGTTTTACTGTTGGGGGGGTGTTTGTATTTTTTTTTACAGGTAAAAGAGCTGATTTATTTGGGGCAATGCCCCACAAAAGGCCCTTTTAAGGGCCATTGGCAGTTTAGTGTAGGCTAGGGTTTTTTTATTTTGGGAGGGATTTTTATTTTGATAGGGCTATCAGATTAGGAGTCATTTGTTTTTATTTTTGATAATATAGTTTTTTATTTTTTGTAATTTAATGTTTATATTTTTTTTCGTAATTTAGAAAATCGTATTTTAATAATTTAATTTATTTATGTAATGTTAGTTTTTAGTGTAAGGCAGGTTAGGTTTTATTTTACAGGTAACTTTGTATTTATTTTAACTAGGTAGTTAGTAAATAGTTAATAACTAATTTACTAACTAGTCTACCTAGTTAAAATAAATACAAACTTACCTGTAAAAAAAAAGTAAAACCTAAGATAGCTACAATAGCTAGTTTAGGTTTTATTTTACAGGTAAGTATGTATTTAGTTTTAAATAGGAATTATTTAGTTAATAATTGTAAGGTTTATTTAGATTTATTTTAATTATATTTAAGTTAGGGGTGTTAGGGTTACTACGTTAGGGTTAGGGTTACGTTAGGGTTAGGTTTAGGGTTAATATATTTATTTAGTGTTAGTGATGTTGGAGGCCAGAGGTTTAGGGGTTAATAACTTTAGTATAGTGGCGGCGACATTGGGGGCGGCAGATTAGGGGTTAACAACTGTAATGTAGGTGGTGGCGATATTTGGAGCGGCAGATTAGGGGTTAATAGTTTTATTTAGGTGGCGGCGATGTTAAGGGCGACAGATTAGGGGTTAATAACATTATGTAGGTTGCGGCGATGTTGGGGGCAGCAGATTAGTGGTGTTTAGACGTGGTTTTTATGTTAGGATGTTAGGTTTAAATGTAAATATTTCTTTCCCCATAGACATCAATGGGGCTGCGTTACGGAGCTTTTGTTTCCGCGATCGCAGGTGTTGATTGATGCCTATGGGGAAATCATGCACAAGCACGTCAAAGCAGTGCTTGTATTTCGGTGCGGTATGGAGCTCAATGCCACCATATCGCCCGCACAAGCCTGCTTTTTAAAAACTTGTAATAGAAGCGCTATAGGGAGGTTAAATAATGCCGCTTTTGTGGCGGTTGTTAATTTCCCTATGTCGCTGAAAACTCATAATCTAGCTGATTGTCTCCTTATGCTGTATTTAAACGTTTCTGAAACTTAAGAGAGTGAGCCCGCTCCCTCACAACATGGTATCTGCATAGATGAGGTTCAAACAAGATTTCGCCTTTGTGATTGGGTTTACAGTTTTACAGTGTTTGCACCTACATTATTGAACGTCAGCACTATAAAAAACACTGTCGTAACCATGTTTTGACTAAGGCACAATCTCATTTGGACATCTTCTATACAGATACAGATGCTAGGGAGTTAAAATTAAACTTTCATGATTCAGATAGAGCAAGCAGTCTATTATCAAATTTACTTTGTTGTCTACCGTATACATTGTTACAAATTGTATGTAGGTAGACTGAGGAGCAGATATTTAGTACCTGGAGCCAGCTGCTGATTGGTGGCTACACAAATATACATCTTGTCATTGGCACACAAGTGCTCACATGTGCATTGCTGACATGGAGCTGCCTTTAACTATCTCTTTAGCTTCTCTGCCAAGGTTAAAAACATAGCTTTAAGCAAACAATAGTGCAGTACTTGAATGCTCTTTCACATTATATTGTTATCTTGTTTCACTTTTATGACCCTTTAATGTTAACCCAAATGTTTGGATAAAAGGAAAGGTTTGTTTTGTATTATTTGGAATGATTATATGAACAAGATCTTTTGGTTTTTTTGTTTTTTAAATAAAAACATTTACTCGAATGTGTAGGATAATTCTGATAAATGGACCTACTTACATTTATACGTTCTGACAACAGATTCTCTCTCTATTTTTCCCCCAAAGTTCTCCAAAATATCAAATTATACAGACCACCAATACAGTAAAAAAAAAAAAAAAAAAAAATTGCATTATGTAATGACAAAATCATGTTCCAGGTCAATTTCAACAAAAAAACAGACTGCATCTCTGTTTTATTTTCTGGGCAAGCACTCACGGTTTTAAGACATCTACCCAGGGTGCTTCCAAGAAATGGGTATAGACAGAAGATAAAGGATGCACTCGCCAGGATTTCAAAATCGTTACCTTTATTAGTTGTAATGTTTCAGGGTGTTACCTCCTCCGTCAGACATAAAAAAATAACAATCATTTACTTACCCCACCGTGCCTTTTAAACTTACTCAAGTGTTCCAGAACCGAGCCACAACCAGAAGTTCCACTCCCACCAGCTGACGTCATCAGGCGGCGACTCGGAATATGGACTCCCATGTGTCACTAAACATCTTAACGTGTTTATACCACCAACTTAAATAAACAATGAAAAAAACCACATATGCACAAATACAGACAGGTATCGTTATACGGATAACCATAAACATCCTGGGGACTCGGATCCAAGTGATTGGATGGACTTGCCGTGTCAGCAATACACAGCTGACAGTCAGGCTGCCAAAGCAACCGCAGAATACAAACCACCCCCATGATCATAAGATCAACAAAAGGGTATGGCTGAAGCAGATTATCACATCACAATTCCAGTCTGGTTCCCCTATTGAAAACATAAAACAGAAACAAAAAACAAAAGGCAAACAATACCCACTAATATATGCGGATTACCAGGTATAAAAGAAGTCACATAAATACTGCATAAAAAATCAATACACATCATCATGCTGGATATGGTTAAATATGTGCTTAAATATGCAACCAGCTATGCACAAAACTATGCAGAGACACAAAACATTTCTGAAGCTAGCATGGGAGTATCACAAGAATTATAGGGGGTGACCCATCCCATTATATTATACCGTATTATAGGTCAGTTAGACAACCCACTTTACACTAGCAAGAACAACAGACTAAATAAAATAAATACCAAGGTAAAGCTAAACATATGAACAGATATAAATAAAGGTAAAAATAAACAAAAGTAATAAAAATAAAAAATAAATAACAATAAAAGAAATTAACAGTTCCAAATATCATACAACCCAGAGCAAAATTAGGCAAAATAAAACAATGATCCTAATGTATTCTCCACAAAGGGTGAAAACAATCCCCATAAGGGAATAAAACTAACCAAAATGGGCTCAACCAATCATTAGAGCACACTAGAGAAAAATGAAAGACAAATTAGAGACAACAAATTAGAGAAAACAAATTAGAGAAAACAATTTAGAGAAAACAATGCCAGTCCAGATGTGAGTTAAGGCCATAGGGGGCCATTGTGCCCAATCTGTACGTCCATATAGCTTCCTTCTGGAGCAGGACTTTCCCCGTATCCCCCCCTCGTGGTAGGGGAGGGACATGGTCAATAATGATGTATTTTAGGTTAACCACCGTGTGCCCCTTTTGGACAAAATGCCTGGCCACCGGTTGGTCTGATGTCCCTTTCTGTATGGCCAATCTTATGGCCAACCTGTGATTGTCCATTCTGGTGCTCAAGTCATCTGTGGTCTTCCCTACATAAAAAAGGCCACATGGGCAACGTAGGAGATAGACCACATGTGTAGTATTACAAGTCAGTCTGAATTTGTGTCTGAATTTCATCTTCATTGTGGGATGTCTAAAGTACTGGCCTGCCTGTAAAGCACTGCAGGTGGTGCACCCAAGGCACCTGAAGCAGCCAGGTTTCATCACTAACATATCACATAGTGATGTTGCTCTTCTATACCCAATCCATGGAAGCTTCATCTGTCCCAATGGAAGGGAAGGGTGACTTTTCATAATCCCCTAGTGTTTATCCAAAGCGTTCCTGGTTTCCTTCTTGTCACCCGTAAATGTGGTTACGAAAGTTAGTTGTTCTTGAGGTGTCTTTGTCTTGATACCCTCTCTGTTGGAACCTCATATACATCTCATCAATCTGAGTTGAAGCCTTGTCATCATCAGAGTTGCTGCGATACACCTTCTTGAATTGGGATTTAGGTAATGACCTTTTAAGTGATGATGGTTGCCCACTGGTGTATGTGAGAAGAGAGTTCTGGTCAATGGTCTTTCTAAACAGTGTGGATTTAAGTCAACCATCCTCTTTGTAAAGGCAGAGGTCTAGGAAATGGATTCTAATGCTGTCAACCTCCATTTTAAACTTCAGTGCTTAATTAGCCTTGTTCAATTTCATGAACCATTCATCCAAAGACTCCCTGTTGCCATTCCAAACCAGTACCAGGTCGTCAATATAGTGTTTGAAGAATTTGACCCGCTGATCATTAAAGAGGCTGCCCTCACCGGTTTCAAATTCGGCCATATAAAGATTGGCATGCAATGGGGCCACATTGGACCCCTTCACCGTCCCAGTTTTCTGCAGGTAGAACTGCTGCTGAAACCTGAAATAATTAATTGTTAGGAAAAACTCAAGCAGGTGGATCAAGATCTCATGTGGAGGTCCGACAAAAGGGTACCTTGATAGTTGTATCCTGATGGCTTGTAATGCCTCACTATGTGGGATTGAAGTATACAAACTTGTTACGTCCTACATGACAAGTAGATAATCATCCTCCAATGGTGGTAGTATCTCTATCATACTGAGTAATGATTGTGAGTGGAGAAGAAAGGAATCCATGTAACTTATGAGTGGTTGCAGTACAACATCCAAACATCCAGATAGGTGGCTATAGGTTTTAACAATGATCCTATAGCCGACACTATAGGTCTTCCTGGTAGGGAGTCAAGGCTTTTATGCACCTTAGGTAGGGTGTAAAACACAGGAGTCCTAGGGAACTCTGTCTTCAAATATTCACACGTCTGCTTGTCCAGATAACCTCCTTCAAAGACCTCCAGTAGGTACGCATCAATCTGTCCCCTGAAACTCTCCACAGGGTCAGCCGTCAGGCGTATATAGGTGCTTGTGTCACAGAGTTGTCTCATGATTTCCAGCTTGTAGTCATCATAGTTCTGCAGAACTATCGCACCCCCTTTGTCTGCCTGGCAGATCACAATGGATGCTTGTTCTGATAGTGTCTTGAGAGCCATCCGGGGGGGTTGCTTTGTAACCCCCACATCTGGGGTGAGGTCTCGGCCTCCCCCATTTTTTGAATGTGCAGTTACCCCTGTTTGTTCCGTAGGTCTATTGTCTGGTACCTGTATAGGGGTCTCACCTTCTAAGGCCGAACCTGAGCTGTCCACCGTCTGTAGACTCTTTGGCTTCTTATAATGAAATCTTCTTTATTGTCTGCCACTCTGCTCACGTCGCCGTTCTGGTCTAGGGGTGAGCCAGAGATAAACCCTTTTATCCCTGTAGTCAGTCATTTGTCACTGCCTCCAATTTGTGGCTTTTGAACTCCACCAACTCCTGTGTTCATATGTATTTACATGGTCCCCCAGTTTCTTCAGCCAGTCTTCTGTATATGTATATATATATATATATATATATATATATATATATATATATATATATATATAATTCAAATTGGAAAAAGCAGCACTCTCACAGACTACCAAACATATTCATACCAGGGTGCATCAGGAATAATATAAATGAATGAAGAGAATGCACTCAGGTGAAAACCTCGAAATGTCACGTAGTAAAGTTGAATTTATAAATCCAGAGAGTGCATTCTCTTCATATATATATATATATATATATATATATATATATATAGGGGTCAGGTGATCCATAAGCGGGTCAGGTAAAGCTGTGAGGAACCTGTGCAAAGTGGGGGTGGGCAAATGAGGGCCAATCATGAATGGGGGGCACATGGGGGCCAGACATGTTGTTTTGATGAGGTAAGAGTTTTGAAATTCATCAATAAGGGCAGAAACTTACTTAGTTCTCTTGAAATCCAAAGAGAGAGAGAGGAGAGAGAGAGAGAGAGAGAGAGAGAGAGAGAGAGAGAGAGGGGAGAGAGAGGAGAGAGAGGAGAGAGAAAGAGAGAGAAAAAAATAAATAGGCAAATGACCATAATACAATTTACATTTATGAATCCTTGTTTTCAGTATTTCATACTACATCATATTTATTACACACGTTTGTTCTCATTTCAACTTAGGAATCTATCTCTCTGTTAAAGTATACAGCATATTGTTCCCTTTTTAATATTCCTCCTCATTAAAGTAAAATATTCTTCCCTGCTTTAGGCAAAGGGGTTTGAATGGAAGAAGGCGAAGTCGAAACAAAGGTGGATAGTGATGATGTTATCATCTTTCAGTTATGAAGCGGAAATTACTTATATGGCACTGAACATTAAAAATGCAAAAAGGTTGTATATCATTACCCAAACTAAAACAACTGAGTCTGAAAGATAATAGGATAAATAAGGATCCTGCAAAAAAAAGAGCTCACAATCCGGGATGGTCAGCTTGTAGTCAATGGACCACATGAGGCCCTCTGCACTAGTATTTGAGATCCCTGGAAAAAAAAACTGAACTAAGGATGTGACCCTAGCTAAAGAAGAACTAAAAATAAGTGCTTTGGAGACTTCTGGTCAACCTTGCCTAGATCTGTGGCCCCATGAAGTTGTCCATCACTGATTTCAATGATTACCTGTACAGTAAGGAGGGGGTGTAATAAATTAAGCTGTAGGCAGATGCAGTATAGGAATTCAGTAAAGGATGTTGCAAGAACCATTCACATGGCTTTCCTGAAGTTGGGAATTTGTACATTCACGAGTCAATGGCAGCTGTATATTTGACCATGCTATGAATGGTGGCACGTGTCTCTCCACTGAAAACTAAATTTAAATGTTGCCCTGTCAGGAAGAACCTTACTACTAAACTCGACAGAAAGCTGCAAACAATAAAACACAGGATAGAGAAGCAGAAACAGAATGACTGGGAGCAAACCATACTATGAATTACCCAGGAAAAGGAACTAACAAATGCTCACTACCACTTAAACTGTAAGCTCTGTAGGCAGCAGGGCCCAGTAATAATTCTGTGCTAGTCTGCCTTCCATGTCTTGTCCTTATTTATTGCATGCACCATATAGTGCTGCAGAATCATTTGGCACATTATCAATAAAGACAAATATATCATAATTATAAATCATAAAGTTACTGTCATGGTAAGCTAGCACTTTTTTTTAATTAAAAATTATTTGCTGCAGCATACTTTGTGAGAGTTTTACCCCCCAAAATACCTTATATTATGAACCTGTTATTAAGCTTAAAGGGACACTGAACCCTATTATCAATTTTTCTTCGTTCTCTTGTTATCTTTATTTGAAAAAGAAGGCATCTAAGATTTTTTTTTTGGTTCTGGACAGCAGTTTTTATTAGTGGATGAATTTATCCACCAATCAGCAAGGACAACCCAGGTTGTTCACCAAAAATGGGCCGGCATCTAAACTTACATTCTTGCATTTCAAATAAAGATACCAAGAGAATGACGAAAATGTGATAATAGGAGTAAATTAGAAAGTTGCTTAAAATGTCATGCTCTATCTGAATCACAAAGGAAAAAATATGGGTTCAGTGTCCCTTTAATAACTTTATAACAAACTTTATAACATGCCATCATAGCTTTTAAACTTAAGAGGCTCTCTCATGTATTATACTGTCTCAAAGTCGTCTGCCCAAGGCACAATCAAATCCACAAAATAATGAATTTAATTAGCTAAGGACCTCATCTTGATTTACCATAGGTGAAGCCTAAACGTCAGGGAGGCCATAAGCCCAAGATTTCAGTTGGCAATATCTATGAGACCTTAATTAGGTTCATTCAATTATGGCCTTCAGACATATGGGCTTGGTGCTCAAGAATTTGCAAGAGCTATTTTTTATTCAGTTCAACTAAAAATTAATTATAATGAATATGTGTTATAACACCAGTGTATATAAAATCAAAAAATAAGTGACACATAATAAAACATGTTATAATGATATACTGTGCACCAACTAAATGTAAATATGTTTAAAGAACCCTGGAGGGGAACTTCAAGAGGCGTGCTGAATGTAAATTTGTATAATGTCCAAATACTACCAGAGGGTTACTTGATGTGAAAGTGACAAATAAGCCAAGATGCAGAGTCTGTAACAATATACAGTGTTTCCAACTTGTGTCAAGGCAGCTCCTCTTGAACCTGGTGCACAGGGCGATCTATACAGACAAAAAGAGTGCGCCTCATAGTGTAATATGTTCCATTTGGATAGGTAGATGTTAATGATGAATGTGCTTACCAGATCGAGATGCCCCGTACTATGACCGGTGCTGAAGGGCACAGTGGCTAGTACACTGATCAGGGTGTCCCCGGCGTGGTTCTCAAATGGAATCCAAGTTTCGGCAAAAGATGCAGACACTTTCAATACCCACTTGTGGGATTAAAAGAAGGATAAAAGCAAAGGGACAACTTCCAATATTAAAAGGTAAAAAATAACGCTTTTATTTCTTCCAGCAACGCGTTTCTCGACAAAAACATTGGTCGTTTCTTCAGGCAGTGTAAAAAACAGATACAAAGCATTGCAATTAGTAACATTATATACACTTGTAACAAAATAAAAACAGAAGTTGTCACACAAAATGGGAACCAATAAAAATGAGCAAGTGAACTGTGGTTTAGGAAAGGAAAATTACTTTGACTGAAGCCGTGACAGGTGTTAAATGTTAAATACAAATTAAACAGAGTGGTCGATTTTGTAAAAGAGGAAAAACTTTTTTTGTAAATTGCAAATAATCAAATAGCATACCAAAGAAGCCTCATATTAAAAACAATATATACTTTATTTAATATGTTTTTCTATTTACGATCATCTTTTGATAAAACATTTTTTTATATATATATATATATTTTAATATTCATAAGCCAGTTAACATTGTCGATATAGATGATTTAGATTATATCTCTATTATTATATAGTTACACCTATTTGGTTTTACATACACTTACAATTCATAATTTATCCGATTCTAATAGGCAAATATCTGGATCATGTCTGAAGAACCAATACATTTTTATGTGTACACATACACTAAATTGCATGTTCTTACGAATAAGGTTTTTATTCATCAAAAGATGATCGTAAATAGAAAAACACAAGTATATATTGTTTTTTATATGAGGCTTCTTTGGTATGCTATTTGATTATTTGCAATTTACAAAAAAAGTTTTTCCTCTTTTACAAAATTGACCACTCTGTTTAATTTGTATTTTACATTTAACGCCTGTCACGGCTTCAGTTAAAGTAATTTTCCTTTCCTAAGCAACAGTTCACTTGCTCATTTTCATTGGTTCCCATTTTATGTGACAACTTCCATTTTTATTTTGTTACAAGTGTATATAATGTTACTAATTACAATGCTTTGTATCCGTTTTTTACACTGCCTGAAGAAACGACCAGTATTTTGGTCGAGAAACGCGTTGCTGGAAGAAATAAAAGCGTTCTTTTTTACCTTTTAATATCGGAAGTTGTCCCTTTGTTTTTATCCTTCTTTTAATCCTACAAGTGGGTATTGAAAGTGTCTGCATCTTTTGCCGAAACTTGGATTCCATTTGAGAACCACGCCGGGGACACCCTGATCAGTGTACTAGCCACTGTAAAGTGCTAGCCTGCCCTTCAGAACTGGTCATAGTACGGTGCATCTTGATATGGTAAGCACATTTACCATTAACATCTACCTATCCTTATGAAACATACTACACTATGAGGCGCCCTCTTTTTGTCTTGTTAAATGTTAATATGTAACCATCCAGATTAATCAATCTGATGAAAGTTCGATTACACACAGAACAGCGTCAAACACAATAGTCTCAGATATAGTAAGGTCTTCTTAGTCAATTAGCATCTCAAAAAGAGAGAAACTTCCATAGCATAATATGTCTATTTTTAGCCAACAGGCAAAACGTACATCGGATTTGTCAACACCATTACGCCATGAGGAGGGCCTTGTATGTTTCATATTGAGCCGCAAACTGCAAATTGTGTGTGTCCTAAGAGTTGTCCAGACTCCACAATGTCTTTTTAATTCTTTAAACCACACAATATGTGCAATAAAGTGAAGCTGGTTTAACTTACCTGTGCTTTCATCTTTAATTGAGAGCAATACTTATAGCTATCATAGCTCTATCTAATGTGAGTACCTTTTCACCCCTGAATACTGGTGTGTTATAGACATATTACGCTATGGAAGTTTCTGTCTCTCTATTTAAAGTCCTGACTGACTAAGAAGACCTTACTATATCTAAGACTGTTGTGTTTGAAACTGTTCTGTTTGGAATGGAACTTTCACCAGATTGATTAATCTGTATGGCTACATATTTGCATTTATTTGGTGCACAGTGCATCATTATCACATTTTGTATAATTAAACATTAATTATAGTATGTTTTTGACTGAGTTTATTAACATTCAGCTATATTTTAGAATGTGTTTTTTGTATCATTCTTGCTTCCAGCCCAACAATAGCATTTATGAGGTGATAGTGTAGTTAAAGGGACATTAGCTTACAGACCAGCAGCAATTAAAACTGTTAAAGGGACAATCAACACCAGAGTTTTTTTTGTTTTAATAGATAGATAATTCCTTTATTACCAATTCCCCAGTTTTGTATAACCAACACAGTTATAATTATACACGTTTTACCTCTGTAATTACCTTGTATCTAAGCCTCAGCAGACTGCCCCCTTATTTCAGTTCTTTTGACAAACTTGCATTTTAGCCAATCAGAGCTGTCTCCATGGTAAATTCACGTGCATGAGTTCAATGTTATCTATATGAAACATGTGAACTAATGCCCTCTAGTGGTGAAAAACTATCAAAATGCATTTAGATTAGAGGCGGCCTTCAAGGTCTAAGAAATTAGCATATGAACCTCCTAGGTTTAGCTTTCAACTAAGAATACCAAGAGAACAAAGCAAAATTGGTGATAAAAGTAAATTGGAAAGTTGTTTAAAATTACATGCCCTATTTGAAACATGAAAGTTTTTTTTTGGACTTGACTGTCCCTTTAAACAAATAGTTATGCTTGAAAAATAGATACGAGTTAAATGTGGATTAAAACATTGAAAGTAATAGGAAATGCATGCTTGTGCATGACCGATAATCAAGGATTATGGGCTCAGAGACTGATAAAGACAATTCTCAGTCTCGCTGGTTCATAGGTACAGAACTGCATATAAAAATTGATTTAACAAAGACTCAATATTCAATTTTAAAGAAAATTCTTGATAGGTCTGACAGAAAATTACCATGGCTGTGTTGAAATAACTTACTGAAGTATTCATTATGAGCTAAACAAGTCCCCAAATACCTATCAGGGTTCATGTAACCTTGGTTACAATTTCCCTACACATTTTGGTTACTACTTACATCCATCAGCAAAACAAATCAATATAACATCTGTGTTGCTCCTCAGAGAATCAAAGAATTTAAGAGTAGCTGAATACTGTTTCTAGTTTTCAAATACCCACTCCTATGCTTTGTATTTAGCCAAAGAATGAACTTTTACCCAACAGAACATTGCAGATAAGTATGTTTCTGAAAAGTAGGCCACTGTTTTGAATGTGTATTCCTTTCACAGAAAATCTTTACTCTGCATACCTAGAGGCAGTTTAAAGCTAAATAAAACCTTTTTGTCCAACATGCTTCCTAAATAGCCTTAGGCATCACAGAAAATACTCGATTTGAAAACAATTACACATGTAATTCCTGTAAATTTAAGAAAAAAAATAATATATTACTGTTGATTTATTTTGCTAGCCTACAATAACATTATACAAAAATGAAACTTTTATGAGGAAAGGATCCTCTTTAAAAGCAATCATGTAAAAATGTGTCATTATTCTGACAGGAGATTGTTACAATAGGAATGACTGACAGCATTCCCTCCCTAAATACAGTGATTTTCATTGTAAGTTGAGATACAGGTATAAGTCATTAGGAGCAACCACTGTTGCAGAAAAAATAATACAAGTGAGATACTATATTGATATAAGTAAATAAATAAATCTAAGGTATTACTAAGTTGAGCGCAACTATCGCTGGCCCATAATCGGTTATAACCTGTATTAGGTGACAGAGATATTTCTGAGTACATCTGTATTTACAACATAAAACACATTATCTACACCAGAACAGTATTGTTCTGAGAAATTTGTTATAAATAACTAGTGTTTATATTCATAGCCCAGGGTTATTAAATATACTATGCCCCATTAATTAATCCCTGCTATAACCCCAACATAATTACCCCTTACTTACATTTGTATTGCCCATTTGCAATTACCACATATTTAAGTGAAACCCATATGAGCATCTCTGCATTGCAATTACTACCAATCTACCATAACCATTTCTAGATGACTTTAGGTGCCTTATAAGGTGTTTCAAAGTATCTAATAATATAGAAAATATATTTTGATTGGAGGCTGTGGTCCTGGGGACCACATCCAGGACCACAACCGACCCTCAGCACCTCTGAGCATTAAAAAGACATCAATGAGGGGAATAAAAAAAGACAATTCCACATTACACACTAGGTAAGCATGAGTATGAGTACAAAATGTTGTAAATGTACTTTATACAGTTAAATTAAATGTATTAATAGTAACTAATTCCATATGTAGTTTGAACTATAAAAATGTGTTAAATCTAATAATATTTTGTGAAGTTACCGTACCATAAAAAGTTTGGGACCCCTTGAATAGCATACCTCCCAACCATCCTACATTCTGTGGGATTGTCATAGGTTGGGCTGTATGGCACAGTTCCTACTTCCATCACCTTTTGTCACAGTTTTAAGCGACTGGTTGGGTCAGCCCATAACTCAACAAGACATGCCCACACCCCTTCCACAGTGCATCCAAACACACCCATGACACACCCTTAGCCCAGCTCCTATTGTGTGATTCCATTCCTCCTTACGTGGCCCCACCCACAAAATGTAGGTAGACCCATGCCCACCAACTCTTTAACCTCCCACATCCCAGAAAGCAACAAGCAAATGTTAAAGGGACAGTCTACTCCAGAATTTATATTGTTTAAAAGGATAGATAATCACTTTATTACCCATTCCCCAGTTTTGCATAACCATGGTTATATTAATATTCTTTTTACCTTGTATCTAAGCATTATTTCAGTTCTTTTGATAGACTTGCAACAAGTGCTGACTCATAAATAACTCAACGGGCATGAACACAATGTTATCTATAAGGCACACATGAACTATCTGTGGAAAAAAATGCATTCAGATAAGAGGCAGCCTTGAAGGTCTTAGAAATTAGCATATGAGCCTACCTAGGTTTAGCTTTAAACTAAGAATATCAAGAGAACAAAGCAAATTTGATTTTAAAAGTAAATTGGAAAGTTGTTTAAAATAGCATGTCCTATCTGAATTATGAAAGTTTAATTTTGACTAGACTGTCCCTTTAAGAGGTATTGAATAGGTTTTTTTTTATAATCCAGTGTTCAGTATTTAAAATTATTTCCTTGGTCCAAAGTCATCAAAACAGTTCAAAAGACCAGGCTTAAATTGATATTTTACTGAGAAAAACTGCATATAAAAAAGCAGCATTTGCACATGCAGAAAACATTTTTTATTTACTGAAAATTGTTAAAGTGAATGTAAAGTCAGACTGCATGGTCAACACTGGCTAAAAATTGACGTTAAAATAACGGCACTTAAATTTATAATTTTTTCTACAAAGTTCTAATTACCTATTATTTTAACTTTATTTCAATACGATCGTCATTTCAATCCTCCGCCCGCCATCTTGGATTAATGATTGACATTGTAGGCTCGCTTTTGTCAACCAATAATCCAATCCCCCCGGGGGGACCAAACCCCTTTTGTCGACCGTCCGTAATGTGCTTGTGTTTGAAACCGGTTGTAACAAAGAGCTCTGACGCGCGTTCACATTTCACGCATGCGCTATTTCACTTTTATGGGACTTAGTCATTTATTCAACAATTATCAGAGTGCTTGGTAAGTATCGATCGTACATGGGCTCCGTTATGAATGCTAATACAATGCGTTCGTAAGCATAACATAGCACAGTTTATTGGGCATGATATAAATTAAATAATATGCGATTTTGCGATATTGATAATAAATTTAATGTTTTAAAAGCTGCAATTTTTTTTGGGGGGGGGGTTACATAGTTGGAATCAGATTAATACTTTCAATATAATACTCCGCTTTATTTTGTGTGAGAAAAGTGCAAACAAATGAAACTGTTATTTATCAATTTAAATATTATGCAAACAAAAATATAACCTTAGTATAAGTATTATTATAGGGACGATGTAACATAGGGACGATGTAATGCTGCTGTACCGTATTACAAGGTAGTATTCACTGAATACTATGTTGCTAGGCATCGGCATGTAACGCATGCGCTGTGAATATCAAAGCCGGGAGCGCGCATTGCTCTACGTAAACAGCGGGTTGGACCGCTGTATATGTTAGAGTGAATAAAATCCGGAAGTTGCGGGTGGGAGGAGTTGGTACCTAAAACGAAGCAAAATTGGTAATCTAAATATAATATTCATTTTGTATTTATTTAAAAAAATAAAGTGGCAGTATAATTTATAAAATAGCAAGCAATATTGACATAGGTTCAAATAAGAGAAAATTGACATTCACTTTAAGTAAAAGCAATTAAAATTTAAATTGACTCTAATAGTGCAGTTTTGGTTTTGTACTTCCTGCTACGCCTTACTGGCTGATAACAATTGCATCTGGCAATTTGACAAGAAAACATTATTTTTTTTCAGAGCAGGAGTTTTGTTTTTTAATTTTTAAAACACATTTGCAAAGCCCTCTTTTAGGCAAATCAAAGAAAAGATTTGAGTACGATGTTCTATTTGATCTGAATTTGGAAAAATAAAAAGGCTCATCAGACCATTAAAAAGTTCCAACTGCAAATTTAAGCCAATTTGCTAGTTCCTTCACTATATTGAGTATCATATTCAAAGAAAATATTTCCAGCGTCTATGGAGATATCTCACAGCTACATAGGGTAACAGCCATTAGAGAGTTTTTCCCCAGTGGAGAACATATTAATTTCTTGTTGAATCTACTAAACTGTGTACATTATTTAGATTAAGAAAATATACACAACAGATTTACTATCATAACAATTATATATTATTTCTAAACATTTTAATTGGCTACAAAAATAGAGAACAGTCATATATCATTTAAATATTATCACAAAACAGTGTGTATGTTCATTTCAGGCATTTTTTTTGGCAAACTTTAAAATCAATAATGAAGCCCTGTTCTTGTAAAAGTTTTCAGCAGTCAATTAGCTTGTTGCTTTCACTGGATCTTGATTTATTACTCTCACAAGCTGATGAAACATTTATAGTTTTCGACAAGTAAATTCTACTTCCTGCTGTAAATTTACTATTTTTGTTATAAATCGTAATTTGAAAAAAATAGTATCATTAAAAAAACCAGATAGTATGCTAAAGTAAAAGATACAACATAGACAATAATCACATATTATTAAAAAAATAATACAGAATAAGCAGGCAAAACACCAATCATTTAAAGCATTTTTAAACTATATATACAATTGTTGATTTTGTAATAGCGAATTGATCATTATCAAGAGATTCTGGTCTGTAGCTATGCACAAACTAAACAAAAACTAATTGCTGTTAAATATGCGTTAAATGAGTCTGGTTTAACACACTCTAAAAGTAAATATTACGATTGCCGTCTTTACATTAGGAGCAGCCAGGTAAATGGAATTCAGATGAGCATTGGTTTCTATGAAATGTAACAATTTGGGCATTAATTTAGGTTAGCTGGATGTACCACTTGCACCTAAAATTTACATCCCTTGTACCC
Source organism: Bombina bombina (assembly GCF_027579735.1). Classification (NCBI taxonomy): domain Eukaryota; kingdom Metazoa; phylum Chordata; class Amphibia; order Anura; family Bombinatoridae; genus Bombina; species Bombina bombina. Next base: position 463,939,388 of record NC_069504.1, on the reverse strand, counting down.
ATTGCAATAGATTATTTTCAATTCATTTTTATAGCCATTATGGAGTGTAATCAGTCTTAACAACCCAAAAACAAATTTAGTTTGAAGCGCATACTATACTTTTTTAGTGCAATTTCTAATTGGGCATGATGGTCAGCCATGTTTTCAGGGCTCACAAAGTTCATTGTAGTGGTTTGCTAAGCTTTACCTTCTCAGATATTTATTACCAAAAAAGTAATCTGGCACTTTTGAGAAAAAAGCTTCTTCCTTAATACAAATTACAATATCTATCTCTTGTTAAAAGAATTACAATAAACGAGCCAACGATCCAAGAGGACATCAGTTCTTAAACATTTGTCCCCATACATAATTATACATGAGGAAAGCAGTACATTTTGTTTGTGGTTTTCTGCTGCTACCTTATCTATCTATCTATCTATCTATCTATCTATCTATCTATCTATCTATTGGGTTTTTGTAAAGGGCGGCTACTCACCCGCAAGGGTCTCAAGGCGCTTGGGGTTGCTGCAGTGCAGTCAAAGAGCCAGGGCTTGAGGTCCTTTCTGAACTTAGTTAGCTTGTCTGAGGTGCAGCGGGATAGTGTTCCATTTCTTGGCTGCCAGGTGAGAGAAGGATCTGCCTCCCGCTGTGGTCTTCCTGATGCGTGGGATGACTGCAAGGGCTTGGTCAGCCGATCAAAGCTGTCTGGCGGGGGTGTAGAAGGTGACATTGTGGTTGACGTATTCGTGACCGATGTTGTGGAGGGCCTTGAACGCATGGGTGAGAAGCTTGAATGTGATTCTTTTGTTGATGGGTAGCCAGTGCAGGTCTTGCAGGTGTTTGGTGATGTGGCATTGGCGAGGGAGGTCAAAGATGAGTCTTGTCGAGGCGTTCTGGATGTGCTGGAATCTATTTTGGAGCTTGGTGGTAGAGCCGGCATAGAGTGCGTTGCCGTAGTCCAGTCGGCTGCTGATGAGGGCGTGGGTGACTGTCTTCCTGGTCTTGGTTGGGATCCACTTGAAGATCCTTTGCAGCAGGTGGAGTATGTGAAAGCATGAAGAGGAGATGGCATTGACTTGTTGTTCCATGGAGAGCTATGAGTCCAGGATGATGCCTAGGTTTCGTGCGTGGTTAGTGGGGGTATGCAGGTGTTCAAGAGCTGTGGGCCACCAGGAGTTATCCCAGGCGGATGTGGTGGGCCCGAGGAGGAGGGCTTCGCTCTTGTCTGCATTCAGCTTGAGGCAGCTGTCTCTCATCCAGGTGGTGACTACAGTCCTCCCTTCGTGGACATTTTTCTTGGTGGTGGTGGCGTCTCTGGTGAGTGAGAGGATCAGCTGGGTGTCATCGGTGTAGGATACAATGTTGTGGTTGTTTCGCTGGACGATGGTGGCAAGGGGAGCTATGTAGATGTTGAAGAGGGTAGGGCTCAGCGAAGAGCCTTGGGGTACACCGCAGCTGATCTCAGTGGGCTTGGAGGTGAAGGGCGGGAGTCTCACTTTCTGGGTTCTACCAGTGAGGAAGGAGATGATCCATTCCAGGGCTTTGTTGTGGATGCCGGCATCGTGTAAGTGGGTGCGGTGGGAGATGGTGTTGAATGCTGCTGAGAGGTCCAGAAGGATGAGGGCAGCGGGCTCTCCTCAGTCGAGTAGGCTGCAGATGTCGTCTGTAGTGGCAAGGAGGGCGGTCTCGGTGCTGTGGTTGCTCGGTGCTGTGGTTGCTCCTGAAACTGGACTGTGAGGGGTCCAATGTGGGGTTGGCTTCAATTTGGTCTATGAGTTGAGCGATGACTTTGGCTGGAAAGGGGAGTAGTGAGATGGGACAGAAGTTCTTAGGGTCCTTGGGGTCTGCCGTTGGTTTCCTCAGCAGGGGTTACACCTCTGCGTGCTTCTAGTCTTCCGGGAAGGTGCCGGTCTCGATGGAGCAGTTGATGGTGCAGCGGAGTTTGGGGGCGATGGTTTGTTGAAGATGTGATGTGGGCATGGGTCCGAGTGTGTGCTGAAGTGGATCGATCTCATGATCCTTAGGGTGTCCTCTGTGGTGAGGGGGCTCCAGATGGTCCTTGAGGGGTAGGTGCAAGTGTTTATGGGTGCGGTGTCAGTGGGGGTTGGTGGGTTGGCAGTGGTGGGTGAGGTCTATGGCGCAAGGCTGTCATAGATGTCGACGATCTTGCAATGGAAGTATGTAGGGAGGTTGTCGCAGAGGTCCTGGGAGGGCAGGGTGTTGTTGGTGTCGATGTTGGGTTTGGAGAATTCTTTGACTGTGAACAGCTCCTTGCTGTTGTGGGCACTGGCGTTTATTCTGTCTTGGATTGCTGTTTTCTTGGTGGTTTTGATGAGGTGGTGGTGGGTGGTGATGGCTTCTTTGTAGGCCGCTTTGTCCGAAGGCGTTTGGAGTCCTGGGGGGCTGGGGTCACCCAGCTGGCCTTGTTGGTGGGTTGGCGGCTGGATGTTTTCTTATGGGGGGAGGGTGTTGGCGCAGTCGGTTATCCAAAGTGGAGGTTGCGGGCAGAGGAATTGGACTCTATTGAGGTCGCTGGGGGGACTTGTTCAGGGTGGAGTACAGCTGGTCTTCGGTGATGTTGTTCTAGTTTCTGTGGGGCGGTTGGTGCTGCCGAAGGTGTCTGGTGGGTTTTTTGAAGGAGAAGTGTATCCAGTGGTGGTTGGTCCAATGGAGTTCGGTGATGTGGTTGACTGAGACCTATGGATTTCGGTGATGTGGTTGACTGAGACCCTCCAAACAGTTATATATATATATATATATATATATATATATAGAGAGAGAGAGAGAGAGAGAGAGAGAGAGAGAGAGAGAGAGACTGTATTTTGTGGAGAGTATTTGTTTTACAGACATATTTTTTTAAATATTTTTTAATTGTATCAGTTGTGTTCTCAAAAAATAAATTTCATTGGTCATTTAATGTTAAAGGGACAGTAAACTGTGAAATTGCTTTTATATGAATGTATTTTCAATGACTTGTTATAGCAGCTGCAGAGTATAAAATGTATGAGAAGTTGTATTTTTCGGTTTATTTGTGTATATGAAGTAGCTGGTTTTGTGCTTTTAAACCACAGCCTATTACAATGGGTTGAGTTTCAGGTAATATAAGATCTCATTATGTTATTACTTTTATGTACACAGACTTACTTCCTTATCTTATATTTGTCTAGCAAACCAAAGCTCAATACTTAGAGAGAACAATGGAAAATTATCATTTTATTACTTAACTATCATGCCCCCCCCCCCCCCCATTGAGAGTGTAATCTCTTATGCTGGCTGTGTTTACTTAGGCTATTCAATAGAATATACTCCAGTATAGAAACTTTCAGTATAGGTTGGGATACCACAGGCTAAATCAGCTATTTTAAATGCCAAAATAGGGGTAAAGGAGCTACTTGTAAACAACAGCAGGTAACATTAATTATTGGGAACAATTTAAAGGGGAGAACATTTTTGGGTGAACTGTCCCTTTAAGTTAGTATGAATTTCTACAATACAAGAGTAGATGGTTTCCTGTTGTGTTCTAGTTGGGGTAGCTATTTAAAAAACACTGAAATATACCAGTTCTTCAATGCAACAAATTACATTTTAAATTTTAATAGGAAACATAAATAAATTATTTAAAATTATTAAACAACATGAATGTGTGTTAATAGTATAACTATTCTTCTTAGTTGTAAGATTTTAATTTTTAATGAACTGATCAGAAATCATTTAAGAAAATAAAAATAAAAAATAGAAATCTTCAATATATTTTAGATAAAATATGTTATGAATTGGCATCAAAAATAATTTAAATATGATTTTAAAGATAATATACTCAATACTGTGCACCAACAGAAGAATATGTAGTAATATTGAAGAAAGATAAGTAGAATATCGTCCCCTTTGATGTATACCATGGAAACCTTGAGTAAAAACAAAACCAGTGCCATAGCTTTATACTGTTTCCAATATGTGTCAAAGATGTTAGAAGCAAGCTTACTCTCACTTAGAAGAGCTACTATAGCTCTAAGAAAAGTACTCAATAATGTGCAGGGGATTCCACAAATTACATACATGCTCATGATGACGTAGATGTCTATGTGAATCCGATGTGCGTTTCACCAATTAGGCTTTTTCAAGGATCCTTCTGTCGGTGCACAGGGTTGAGTATATTTATATTGATTTTATTTCACTTTTTGTATAGTTTAACTACCACTGTAGTTTATATTACAAATTTATATATTGAGATAACAAACATAATATTTAATAATTAATAAACCACCTAATTAAAGCCTTGTTGTTTATTTATTTTTTATTTTGAAATGAAAATCATAATAATATTTTCTCAAATGTTATTTTCGAAATTCCATTTCCCTTTTAATTTTAAACTGAATATGTTTTAATTACTAAATGAACATATTTTTATTTTCACATTTCCCACAAATCTATAGAATATAATGGCCTAGATTACGAGCATAAAAATGTTAGCACTATTGTGCATTAACATTGCTTAAGCACAATCAGTCCCACTTCCAAATTTGTGATCATATTTGTTTATAGCTCATGTGATAGTCTAAACTCCATCTACCATTTTTCCTTATTTAGAGGAACCAATCTGGGCTTTACTCAATAGACATTGTCATAAAGTTAGTATACCGTGAATTGTTTGGAGTTGTTATGATAAAGTCAATTAGGGACATATGTATAGCAGAGTTATCTTTAATAAGTCAGTAGGGTGTATTTTGATTTCTAAGAAATAGATATTTCTCAATATCCATTGCTAAATTACATGAAAAGGGGCAAAATAAATAATATAAATATAGTTGTTTCATTATGTATAACTAAACATTTTATATAAAAAACTCAAATTGTTTACTGTCCATTTAAATCATTCAGGACTCGAAGCTAAATTAAAATAAGTGGTATTTTGCATTGTGCTTGTTCACAACACTTACAGGGACAGTAGTATACCCTTGTAAATAAAAGACATTTCTGCTGTGATTAAATAAAATAACATTTAAGCTAAGTCTAAATATTCTTTAAACAAATTGAAATAATGTTTGCTGCAATTGCTTACGATATCCAAACCCTACACATGATTTTCTTTATTTGGAGTAGCCAATCGGGGCTTGAGTCTGCACACAACAAGACTAACCACAGTCACAATGTTAGGAAAATGCATTGTTTTGCAGTTAGTATCAATTAAACCCAATTATGGATATATGTAGCATGGTTAGCCTTGACAAGTCAGAAGGGTACATTTCAAGTTTGGAGAATAATAAAACTTTCAGAGCTAAATTACATGAAAAGCCAGCAAAATAAATAAAGTTTATTGCAAAGTTAAATCTGTAAAGCTCATTAAAAGCATTTTGTCCACATTAAATCCATCCACTTGTAATACAAGACTGTTCTTTATTCCTTGCGTGAGAAATATATACAGGTATATAGATATAAATATAGATATATAGATATACAATATATAGATATAGATATATTTGATATAGATATATATATATATATATATACTGTATATACATACAGAAAGATGATAAGATGTTAAAAGGTATTTCAAATGTAAATATTGTTTTTGGGAGGAGCACATAACTGTTCAAACATGAAAGAATAGTCATCAGTCAACCATAGAAGAGAAACCACCTTCATTCCATGAACAGCTTTCAGGTAACAATGTGTGTGTATTATATGTGAAATCTGACAGTGTTGGAGTCCATTTAGTAAAAAAAAAAAGATAGATTAAAAATGAATGTAGTTTCACTTTTAAGTGTTGCTAATTTCATTTATTGCATAAAAAAACCTTTTGAATTAAACAAATACTGAGTTGTTTCTTAGGTCCTCAAAAGGATTATGCTCTAAGCACCATGACTATCGAATGAATGAAACAGCTCTGTAAAGCATAATGACACAAGAAAATATTTTTGCATCATCCAGCTGCTATAAATGCCACACGGTACCTTGGGTAGGCTTTACTATCATATTGCACCAAGCAACTAAGAGGCATTTATGAACCCTCAGTTCTCAGTGACGTACACACATATTTGTGAGGGAAGTTTCTCTCTCCTCTCCTTTTGTACATCTGCCCCCCTCCCCCAATATATATAGATATATATATATTTTCTTTTATTATTATTATTTGGTGTAAAATGTCTCAATAATCAGATACTTGTTTACTAAGTATTTTATAGCACATAAACATGGCACAACCTGCTGCTGACAAATGATAAATACGTTTGCATCAGGTCAAATAGCATGTAGCATGTGTTATTATTTAACTGTTTTATTAAAGTTATTTGAATTACAGCAACATAAACAGATACATTGTTTACACAAAACAAATGATAGTACCAGGGCCGGTGCTAAGACTTTTGGCCACACAGGCGAGGATACATTTTGCCCCCCCAATTACATACCATCCCATTGCTAGTTAAAGGGAAATGAAACCCAAATTCAGAGCTTGCAGCCACCCATGGCACAGCTCTTTTCTTCATGTAATTGGCAAGAGTCCATGAGCTAGTGACATATGGGATACAAAATCCTACCAGGAGGGGCAAAGTTTCCCAAACCTCAAAATGCCTATAAATACACCCCTCACCACACCCACAATTCAGTTTTACAAACTTTGCCTCCTATGGAGGTGGTGAAGTAAGTTTGTGCTAAGATTTCTACGTTGATATGCGCTTCTCAGCATTGTTGAAGCCCGATTCCTCTCAGAGTACAGCCAATGTCAGAGGGACGTGAAGGGAGTATCACTTATTGAATACGATGATTTCCCTAACGGGGGTCTATTTCATAGGTTCTCTGTTATCGGTCGTAGAGATTCATCTCCTACCTCCCTTTTCAGATCGACGATATACTCTCAATTTACCATTACCTCTACTATTAACTGTTTTAGTACTGGTTTGGCTATCTGCTATATGTGGATGGGTGTCTTTTGGCAAGTATGTTTTTTATTACTTAAGACACCTCAGCTATGGTTTGGCACTTTATGCATTTATATAAAGTTCTAAATATATGTATTGTACTTATATTTGCCATGAGTCAGGTTCATGTATTTCCTTCAGCAGACTGTCAGTTTCATATTTGGGAATGTAAACATTTTTAAGAAATTTATTTCTTACCTGGGGTTTTAGTCTTTTTTCAATTGACTACTTCTTGTAATTGCGGGTATTAGGCCCGCGGGTGCGTCAAATGCTAAACTTTATTGCGTCATTCTTGTTGCGAAAAAATTTTTGGGTGCGAAAAAGTACGTTTATGACGCAACTTCGTAATTTCCGGCGTCATACGTGACGCCAAGACCTTTCACACGGCAGCGTCATTAGTGACGCAAGTGTGTCATTTCCGGTCATTTTTGGCGCCAAAAAAGACTTTACGTTACTTTGTATGTCATACATGGCGCCAAATTTTTTTTCATTATTTCAATACCACTTGTTTGTTTGCCTCTTGCCTTTTGCTTTCAGAGGCCTATGCTGTTGCATTTTTTCCCATTCCTGAAACTGTCATATAAGGAAATAGATAATTTTGCTTTATATGTTGTCTTTTCTCTTACATTGTGCAAGATGTCCCAATCTGATCCTGCCTCAGAAGTTTCTGCTGGAACATTGCTGCCTGACATCAGTTCTACCAAAGCTAAGTGCATTTGTTGTAAAGTTGTAGAAATTATTCCACCGAATGTCATTTGTAATAGTTGTCATGATAAACTTTTACATGCAGATAGTGATTCCATCAGTAATAGTTCATTGCCAGTTGCAGTTCCTTCAACTTCTAATGTGCATGATATACCTGTAAATTTTAAAGAATTTGTTTCTGATTCTATTATGAAGGCTTTGTCTGCATTTCCACCTTCTAATAAATGTAAAAGGTCATTTAAAACTTCTCATTTAGCTGATGAAATTTCAAATGACCAACAACATAATAATTCATCCTCTTCTAATGAGGATCTATCTGAAACAGAAGATCCTTCCTCAGACATTGACACTGACAAATCTACTTATTTATTTAAAATAGAGTATATGCGTTCTTTGTTAAAAGAAGTGTTAATTACTTTGGATATTGAGGTAACCAGTCCTATTGACGTTCAGTCTAATAAACGTTTAAATGCTGTTTTTAAACCTCCTGTGGTTTCCCCAGGGGTTTTTCCCATTCCTGGGGCTATTTCTGATATTATTTCTAGGGAATGGAATAAGCCAGGTACTTCTTTTATTCCTTCTTCAAGGTTTAAAAAATTGTATCCTTTACCAGCAAAATCTATAGAGTTTTGGGAATAAATCCCCAAAGTTGATGGGGCTATTTCTACTCTTGCTAAACGTACCACTATTCCTATGGAAGGTAGCACTTCCTTTAAGGATCCTTTAGATAGAAAGCTTGAATCTTATCTAAGGAAGGCCTATTTATATTCAGGTCATCTTCTCAGACCTGCTATTTCTTTGGCTGATGTTGCGGCTGCATCAACTTTCTGGTTGGAAAATTTAGCGCAACACGAATTGGATTCTGACATATCTAGCGTTGTTCACTTACTGCAACATGCTAATCATTTTATTTGTGATGCCATTTTTGATATTATGAAAATTGATGTTAAATCCATGTCTTTAGCTGTTTTAGCTAGAAGAGCTTTGTGGCTTAAATCTTGGAATGCTGATATGACATCTAAATCTAGATTACTATCTCTTTCTTTCCAAGGTAATAATTTATTTGGTTCTCAGTTGGATTCTATTATTTCAACTATCACCAGGGGAAAAGGAGTTTTTTTTGCCTCAGGATAAAAAACCTAAGGGTAAATCTAAGGCTTCTAACCGTTTTCATTCCTTTCGTCAGAATAAAGAACAAAAACTCAATCCTTCCCCCAAGGAATCTGCTTCCAATTGGAAGCCTTCCTCAAATTGGAATAAATTCAAGCCATTTAGGAAACCAAAGTCAGCCCCTAAATCTGCATGAAGGTGCGGCCCTCATGCCAGCTCAGCTGGTAGGGGACAGATTAAGGTTTTTCAAGGATTTTTGGATAAGATCTGTCCAAAATCATTGGATTCAGAGCATTGTCTCTCAAGGGTATCGAATAGGATTCAAAGTAAGACCTCCTGTGAGAAGATTTTTTCTCTCACGCATCCCTGTAAATCCAGTAAAAGCTCATGCTTTTCTGAAGTGTGTTTCAGATCTGGAGTCTTCAGTGGTAATCATGCCAGTTCCTCCTCAGGAACAAGGTTTGGGTTTTTATTCAAACCTATTCATTGTACCAAAGAAAGAAAATGTATTCAGACCAGTTCTGGATCTAAAAATTTTGAATCGTTATGTAAGAGTACCAACTTTCAAGATGGTGACTATAAGGACTATTCTGCCTTTGGTTCAGCGAGGACATTATATGTCCACAATAGACTTGCAGGATGCATACCTTCATATTCCGATTAATCCAGAACACTTTCAGTTTCTGAGATTCTCTTTTCTAGACAAGCATTACCAATTTGTTGCTCTTCCATTTGGCCTAGCAACAGCTCCAAGAATCTTTTCAAAGGTTCTGGGTGCCCTACTATCTGTAAGAGAACAGGGTATTGCGGTGTTTCCTTATTTGGACGATATCTTGGTACTTGCTCAGTCTTTACATACTGCAGAATCTCACATGAATCAACTAGTGTTGTTTCTTCGGAAACATGGTTGGAGGATCAATTTACCAAAAAGTTTCTTGATTCCTCAGATAAGGGTTACCTTTTTAGGCTTCCAGATAGATTCAGTGTCCATGACTCTGTCTCTAACAGACAAGAGATGTTTAAAAACATGTCGGCACCTTCAGTCTCAGTCATTCCCTTCAGTGGCTATGTGCATGGAATTTTTAGGTCTCATGAATGCAGCATCGGACGCGATCCCCTTTGCTCATTTTCACATGAGACCTCTACAGCTTTGTATGCTGAATCAATGGTGCAGGGATTATACAAAGATATCACAATTAATATCCTTGATGTATGACAATCTCTGACATGGTGGATAGATCACCATTGTTTGGTTCAAGGGGCTTCTTTTGTTCGCCCACCCTGGACTGTGATCACAACAGATGCGAGTCTTTCAGGTTGGGGAGCTGTTTGGGGATCTCTGACAGCACAAGGGGTTTGGAAATCTCAAGAGGCGAGATTACCAATAAATATTTTAGAACTCCGTGCAATTCTCAGGGCTCTTCTTCAGTTCTGGCCTCTGCTAAAGAGAGAACCGTTCATTTGTTTTCAGACAGACAATATCACAACTGTGGCTTATGTCAATCATCAGGGTGGGACTCACAGTCCCCAAGCTATGAAAGAAGTATCTCGGATACTTGCCTGGGTGGAATCCAGCTCCTGTCTAATCTCTGCGGTGCATATCCCAGGCGTAGATGATTGGGAGGCGGATTATCTCAGCCACCAGACTTTACATCCAGGGGAGTGGTCTCTCCATCCAGATGTGTTTTCTCAGATTGTTCAGATGTGGGGGCTTCCAGAGATAGATCTCATGGCCTCTCATCTAAACAAGAAACTTCCCAGATACCTGTCAAGGTCCAGGGATGTTCAGGCGGAAGCAGTGGATGCGCTGACACTTCCTTGGTGTTATCAACCTGCTTACATCTTCCTGCCTCTAGTTCTCTTTCCAAGAGTGATCTCCAAAATCATCATGAAACAGTCTTTTGTGTTGCTGGTGGCTCCAGCATGGCCACACAGGTTTTGGTATGCGGATCTGGTTCGGATGTCCAGTTGCCCGCCTTGCCCACTTCCGTTATGGCCGGACCTACTATCTCAAGGTCCGTTTTTCCATCAGGATCTCAAATCATTAAATTTGAAGGTATGGAAATTGAATGCTTAGTTCTAAGTCATAGAGGTTTCTCTGACTCAGTGATTAATACTATGTTACAAGCTTGTAAATCTGTCTCTAGGAAGATTTATTATAGAGTTTGGAAGACTTACATTTCATGGTGTTCATCTCATAAATTCTCCTGGCATTCTGTTAGAATTCCTAGAATTTTACAGTTCCTTTAGGATGGTTTGGATAAGGGTTTGTCTGCAAGTTCCTTGAAAGGACAAATCTCCGCTCTTTCTGTTTTATTTCACAGAAAGATTGCTATACTTCCTGATATTCACTGTTTTGTAGAGGCTTTAGTTCGTATTAAGCCTGTCATTAAATCAATTTCTCATCCTTGGAGTCTTAATTTGGTTCTGATGGCTTTACAGGCTCCTCCATTTAAGCCTATGCATTATTTGGACATTAAACTACTTTCTTGGAAAGTTTTGTTCCTTTTGGCTATCTCTTCTGCTAGAAGAGTTTCTGAGCTATCTGCTCTTTCTTGTGAGTCTCCTTTTCTGATTTTTCATCAGGATAAAGCAGTTTTGCAGACTTCTTTTCAATTTTTACCTAAGGTTGTGAATTCTAACAACATTAGTAGAGAAATTGTTGTCCTTTCTTTGTGTTCTAATCCTAAGAATTCTTTGGAGAGATCCTTACATTCTTTGGATGTGGTAAGAGCTTTGAAATATTATGTGGAAGCTACTAAAGATTTCAGGAAGACTTCCAGTCTATTTGTTTTATTTTCTCGTCCTAGAAAAGGTCAGAAGGCTTCTGCTATTTCCTTGGCTTCTTGGTTGAAACTTTTGATTCATCAAGCTTATTTGGAGTCGGGTCAGGCCCTGCCTCAGAGAATTACAGCTCATTCTACTAGATCAGTCTCCACTTCGTGGGCTTTTAAGAATGAAGCTTCGGTTGATCAGATTTGCAAAGCGGCGACTTGGTCATCTTTGCATACATTTACTAAATTTTACCGTTTTGATGTAGTTGCTTCTTCGGAAGCAGTTTTTTGGTAGAAAAGTTCTTCAGGCAGCTGTTTCAGTTTGATTCTTCTGATTTTTGATTTAAGTTTTGTTCTTTCAAAAATGAAAATAAACTTATTTTTTTGGGTTGTGGATTAATTTTTTCAGCGAAATATGGCTGTTTTTATTTTTATTCCCTCCCTCTCTAGTGACTCTTGAGTGGAAGACTCCACATCTTGGGTATTGATATCCCATATGTCACTAGCTCATGGACTCTTGCCAATTACATGAAAGAAAACATAATTTATGTAAGAACTTACCTGATGAATTCATTTCTTTCATATTAGCAAGAGTCCATGAGGCCAACCCTTTTTATGGTGGTTATGATTTTTTGTATAAAGCACAATTATTTCCAAATTTCCTTTGTTGATGCTTTCTACTCCTTTCTTTATCACCCCACTGCTTGGCTATTCATTAAACTGAATTGTGGGTGTGGTGAGGGGTGTATTTATAGGCATTTTGAGGTTTGGGAAACTTTGTCCCTCCTGGTAGGATTGTATATCCCATATGTCACTAGCTCATGGACTCTTGCCAATATGAAAGAAATGAATTTATCAGGTACGTTCTTACATAAATTATGTTTTTCTTCAATGAGGTGATGTTTCCACGTCTAAACCAATAGCCATGTGTGTCATCTGACAGTGTTCCATATGCTTGCATGGCTTTTGGTTTAGAGGTGGAAACGTTACCTCATTGGCAAGGAGCTCTGTGCCATGGGTGGCCAGAGGCTCTGACTTTAGCGAGTTTCCGCAGCACAGACTGGGTGAGTTTAGCACCCTGTTTTAATAAGTGATAACTGAAACTACAGTTTATTTTTAGTGACATAAATTCTAGCATTTTTTAACGCTCAGATTTACCATCACTTTTACCGCAAGCCCCAAAAAATCTATTTCCCTTTTAAAATATATATCTCCGCTTTAAGCTGCCCCCCATCTTAAATAATCCCCAAAACTTGAATCCTTAGTCGGTAAGTCTTTAGTCTCCTAAGCCCCATGAAAATATTTAAAAAAAGACTAAATAATTTCCTTTTAAACTATTAAAAATATCCATATACTTAAAAAATAAAATCACTTATCCTACCATATGATTTTATTCTTTCTTCATAACAGCAGAAACATATTCCTCTGCAAATGAGCCCCCAGTGTGGCATGGTCCTCCCTCTGTTCATAAGGTGCTAGTGTTAAAATTCAACATATCCTTTATTCTGATTTGCTTATATTTATTTTTATGGGAGATCTCAGAGGGTGGCAGGTATGTTTATTTGTGGCTATAATACTGGTACCAATGTAAGATACACTGCTGGCTTTGTCCATATTAATTAGCATATCATGGTAATGGTAAAAAAAAAAAAAACAATACAGCCGGCTGCCGGAGGAATTTTGTTATGAATTAAATCCTCCAACAGTGACCGCCATCCTACCTACCTCTCACTCCTTCCATCAGTACTGGGCTGTCTGGGTGGGCGCGTGTGTCAGTCACAAGGCACCAGCATCCACCGCATCCACGTTTCTTTCTCAGATTCGGCTGGCTTCCACCACCTTCACCACGTCACTCACAGACTGACTGTCTGTGTGCACGCACAGACGGCTAGATTTAGAGTTTTGCAGCCAAAGAGGTGCGTTAGCTACGCGTGTTTTTTTCCCCCGCATCTTTTAAATAACGGTGGTATTTAGAGTTCTCTGAAGGGCTGCGTTAGGCTCCAAAAAGGGAGCGTAGAGCATAATTTACCGCCACTTCAACTCTAAATACCAGTGTTGCTTACGGTAGCGGCCAGCTTGAAAAACGTGCTTGTGCACGATTTCCCCATAGGAAACAATGGGGCAGTTTGAGCTGAAAAAAAACCTAACATCTGCATTCCTATGGGGAAACACTCTCTAAGTCTGCACCTAACACCCTAACATGAACCCTGAGTCTAAACACCCCTAACCTTACACTTATTAAGCCCTAATCTGCCGACCCCGCTATCGCTGACCCCTGCATATTATTATTAACCCCTAATCTTCCGCTCCGGACACCGCCGCAACATAAATTATCCCTATGAACCCCTAATCTGCTGCCCCTAACACCGCCGACCCCTATATTATATTTATTAACCCCTAATCTGCCCCCCCAACGTCGCCGCTACCTTACCTACACTTATTAACCCCTAATCTGCCGACCGGATCTCGCCGCCACTATAATAAATTTATTAACTCCTAAACCTCCGCACTCCCGCCTCGCAACCCCTATAATACATTTTATTAACCCCTAATCTGCCCTCCCTAACATCTTTGACACCTAACTTCAAGTATTAACCCCTAATCTGCCGACCGGACCTCGTCGGTACTCTAATAAATGTATTAACCCCTAAAGCTAAGTCTAACCCTAACACTAACACCCCCCTAAGTTAAATATAATTTAAATCTAACTAAATAAATTAAATATTATTAAATAAATTATTCCTATTTAAAGCTAAATACTTACCTGTAAAATAAATCCTAATATAGCTACAATATAACGAATAATTATATTGTAGCTATTTTAGGATTTATATTTATTTTACAGGCAACTTTGTATTTATTTTAACTAGGTACAATAGCTATTAAATAGTTATTAACTATTTAATAGCTACCTAGTTAAAATAATCACAAAATTACCTGTAAAATAAATCCTAACCTAAGTTACAATTAAACCTAACACTAAACTATCAATAACTAAATTAACTAAACTACCTACAATTACCTACAATTAAATCAACTAAACTAAATTACAAAAACAAACAAACACTAAATTACAACAAATAAAAAAGATTACAAGAATTTTAAACTAATTACACCTACACCGAAGTCTTCATCCTATCCGGCAAGAAGAGGTCCTCCAGAGGGTCCAAAGTCTTCATCCAGGCGGCATCTTCTATCTTCTTCCATCCGGAGCGGAGCGGGTCCATCTTGAAGCAGCCGACGCGGAGCCATCCTTCCTCACCGACGGACTAACAACGAATGAAGGTTCCTTTAAATGACGTCATCCAAGATGGCGTCCCTCGAATTCCAATTGGCTGATAGGATTCTATCAGCCAATCGGAATTAAGGTAGGAAAACATCTGATTGGCTGATTGAATCAGCCAATCAGATTCAAGTTCAATCGGATTGGCTGATTGGATCAGCCAATCAGATTGAACTTGCATTCTATTGGCTGTTCCGATCAGCCAATAGAATGGAAGCTCAATCTGATTGGCTGATTGGATCAGCCAATCCGATTGACCTTGAATCTGATTGGCTGATTCAATCAGCCAATCAGATTTTTCCTACCTTAATTCCGATTGGCTGATAGAATCCTATCAGCCAATCAGAATTTGAGGGACGCCATCTTGGATGACGTCATTTAAAGGAACCTTCATTCGTCGTTAGTCCGTCGGTGAGGAAGGATGGATCCGCGTCGGCTGCTTCAAGATGGACCCGCTCCGGATGGAAGAAGATAGAAGATGCCGCCTGGATGAAGACTTTGGACCCTCTGGAGGACCTCTTCTTGCCGGATAGGATGAAGACTTCGGACCCTCTTCTGGACGGATCGGTGATACCCGGCTGGGTGAATACAAGGTAGGGAGATCTTCAGGGGCTTAGTGTTAGGTTTTTTTAAGGGGGGTTTGGGTGGGTTAGATTAGGGGTATGTGGGTGGTGGGTTGTAATGTTGGGGGGGGTATGTATGTTGTTTTTTACAGGCAAAAGAGCTGATTTCTTTGGGGCATGCCCCGCAAAAAGCCTTTTTAACGGCTGGTAAGGTAATAGAGCTGTTAACTTTTTATTTTAGAATAGGGTAGGCATTTTTTTTATTTTGGGGGGCTTTGTTATTTTTTTAGGGGGCTTAGAGTAGGTGTAATTAGTTTAAAATTCTTGTAATCTTTTTTTATTTTTTGTAATTTAGTGTTTTTTTTTTTTGTAATATAGTTTAGTTGATTTAATTGTAGGTAGTTTAGTTAATTTATTTATTGGTAGTGTAGTGTTAGGTTTAATTGTAACTTAGGTTAGGATTTATTTTACAGGTAATTTTGTGATTATTTTAACTAGGTAGCTATTAAATAGTTAACAACTATTTAATAGCTATTGTACCTAGTTAAAATAAATACAAAGTTTCCTGTAAAATAAATATAAATCCTAAAATAGCTACAATATAATTATTCGTTATATTGCAGCTATATTAGGATTTATTTTACAGGTAAGTATTTAGCTTTAAATAGGAATAATTTATTTAATAATATTTAATTTATTTTGTTAGATTTAAATTATATTTAACTTAGGGGGGTGTTAGTGTTAGGGTTAGACTTAGCTTTAGGGGTTAATATATTTATTAGTGTAGCGGCGAGGTCCGGTCGGCAGATTAGGGGTTAATAAGTGTAGGTAAGGTAGCGGCGACGTTGGGGGGTCAGATTAGGGGTTAATAAATATTATGTAGGTGTCGGCGATGTTAGGGGCAGCAGATTAGGGGTACATAGGGATAATGTATGTGGCGGCGGTGTGCGGTCGGCAGATTAGGGGTTAAAAAAATCTATTAGAGTGGCGGCGTTGTGGGGGGACCTCGGTTTAGGGGTACATAGGTAGTTTATGGATGTTAGTGTACTTTAGAGTATTGAAAACAAAAAGAAAAAAACTGGCACTACACTGTAGGTAAGTGAGATAAGAAATTTGTATTCCGGTGCTACCCCTTTAAATAAGATACATTTAAACACTAGAGGATAGACAGATTAGGGGTTTAGATAGCACTCACTCTCACTTTCAAAGGTGACATTATAAAACATACATGCTTTATTTAATTAAGTAAAAAAAAAAAAGGGGGATAAACCTCCCTAGAAATGGTTAAACTACCCACAACCTTAGAACCAAAAACAACTTTTAAAAGTAAATAAACCGCTAGTCACTCCTCTGTTTCCTGGCCGGGAACTGGAAACACCGGCATCAGGTGGCTAGAGTGACAATGCGGTATTAGACTCTAAAGTTTAAATAACAAACGCGTTTCGGCTCCGTGAGCCTTTGTCAATGTTTCACTTAGAGATTCTAAAATGAATAAGCCGAGGCTGTAGTGTGCGCGGCTTTTTATTTGAACCTTGTACTATTGCTATCCAATCCGGAGGGTGCTACAAGACAACGCCTCATTATCTATCAATGGGCGTTCAGGTATGCTTCCACCCACTGTTAAAAGAACTAGGATTGGATATTAGTTAGGTTCTCTTCCAATGGTCTGCACTATTATTGGTGGAATATATCAGAAAAGTAAAAGTCAATCACGCTCTTTCTCTTGCATTACTTAAAAGATGACATTTATTACCATCCTATAACGGTGAATTGAAGATATATATTATCAATAAAAAATCGTTCAATTTGGAAATTAATCCAACACCGGATAAATCTCTTATAAAGTGTTATTATTTATCATTCATGGTAAGACATCAACCTACAAGTAAGATGCATATTAATTAGAATCCTAATTTCAATCCCTATTTGCTTATAGATAACAATTCCTTAGAAGATAGTCTATAGCTCCCCATTATTGTGTTATTCACAGAGTGTATTTCATGGTTGCCATAAATATCGCACTTGTTAAAAAGGATTGTGTTTATATTTATATAAGCTTCTTAGGTTATACATGCACAAAATTCTTATACAAAGCTCCACTATGTATCTTACAATTATAAAATAATATGACTTTGGACAGTGGGTGATTACAGATATATGTGCAGTTTTGAAAAACAAATATAATGATTCTATTGCATCTATATTACTAGCAATCAGAGCATCTGAAGTCAGTGTGTGAGATGGTTAGGTTATAATGTAGGGTGGTGGGTCACATATGACATATAAAGGCCATTGACTTTCTTTAGCAAAAAGGATTAAACAGGACAAGAAAACGTTTTATCGTCTCACTTTGGCCTTGTTTATTTATCATTTACAGAGCCCTTATGTTAGCTTGTCTATGGACTATTTGATATATGCCCAATTCACCGTTACACATCCAATTATTTCGGTGGCCAAATTATTCATTATTGGGAACCACGTATCACTCTAAAATAAAGTGATATTAATTGGAAATACCAAACACATACTGATAGACAGCAATAGAGAAAGTAATCACTATTCAGATATATACCCAATAATTGTTAAACTCATTCATGCCATTGGGTATGACAGTGTTCAGATTGAAAACCCATTTGGTTTCCATCTTTAACAGTCTGTTTTCCGTATTCCCCCCTCTTATTCCTGGTTTCAGTTTCTCTAATCCCCAGCATTTTAAAGCATTGGTTTTCCCACTATGATATTGAAGAAAGTGTTTAGCTACACTCGTTATTTGTTTTTTATCTTCAATATCTTTGTGGGCTGTCCTTATATTGCTCAGATGTTCAGTTATACGTTTACCCAGACTGCGTGTAGTCATGCCAACGTAATATAAATTACAACTACAGGATATGCAGTAAATTACGTTGGTACTTTGACAATTGATGTGTTCTTTTATGGTCCACGTATAATTAAATCTGTCCACTATAGATTGTTTTTTTACCATATGCTGGCATACTTTACAATGCCCACAGCCTATAGAACCCTTGTAAGTTGGAGATTTCTTTGCATTCCTGTCATAGTGACTAGTTATAAGCTTGTCACTGATGTTACTTGCTCTCCTGTATGTTACTAACGGTCTCTCAGGTAGCAATGGTTTTAAAAGTGTGTCCTGGGTAAGGACATACCAATGTTTTCGTAAAATGCTGGTAATGTGATCACTTTGTGGTGAGAAAGTGGTAATAAACCTAAGAGGGGTATTAGATTCTTTTAATTTGGGAGTTAAAAGTTCCCGTCTATCCTTCAGTAATACTCGATTGTAAGCTTTGGCTAGTAACTTTCTAGAATAACCACGTTCCAATAATCTTTCTCTCAGATCTCTCGCAGCTATCTTAAAGTTCTCAATAGTACTGCAATTACGTCGTAGACGTATATATTCCCCCATTGGGAGCCCCTTAATAGTTGCTGGATGGTGATAACTATTAGCATCTAAAATATTATTAGTGGAGGTAGGCTTTCTGTATGCCGATGTTTCAATAGTATTATCGGTTTTATGAATATACAGGTCCAAAAATTCCACTTTTGTCTTATTTATGGTAGATGTGAGGTATAGTCCAAAGGGATTGTCATTGAGAACTGTTATAAATTCAGTCAAAAGGTCTGGTGGTCCATTCCATACGAATAATATATCATCTATATATCTGGACCAGTGGGAGACATATTTGGTCAGATGTTTAAGGTCTTCATTGAAAACCACTGTTTCCTCCCACCAGCCCAGATATATATTAGCGTATGTCGGGGCACAGGATGTGCCCATGGCGGTACCACATGTCTGTAAATAGAATTTATCGTCAAATACGAAAAAGTTGTGAGTGAGTACAAACTTTAACATATCCAAAATAAATTCTTTAACCTCTTGAGTCATATTTGTATTCTTGTTGAGATAGTGTGTGGTTGCTCTACAACCCCACTCAGTTTTTATACTAGTGTAGAGCGATTCCACATCACAAGTTACCAACAGAGCATTTGTATCAATCTGGAGATCATTGATTTTATTCAAAAGATGCATTGTATCCCTCGTGTATGATGGTAGGGATTCTACAATGTATCTAAGCCGAGCATCAATATATTTACTAGCTTTCTCAGTTAAGGAACCGATCCCTGAGACTATTGGTCTCCCTGGTGGTTTGATAGTATCCTTATGAATTTTAGGCAGTAAATATAGAGTGGCTATTTTGGGTTGTGTAATTTCTAGAAAGTTAAATTCTTTTTGATCTATAGTACCACATGCTAGAGCTGATTTGATCAGTTTATTGTAACTGTTAAGGAACATATCCATAGGATTGCAAAGTAGAATTCTGTAATTCAGAGGATTATTTAGTTGGCGTAGTGCCTCCTCTCTGTACATATTGTCAGGCCAAATTACAATATTCCCCCCTTTATCACTACTTTTAATCTGGACATGTTTTAGTTCAGATAGTTGTTTTAGTGCCATGTTCTCTTCTTTACTTAGATTAAAACCTGAAGTTTCAGTGTTCCCTTGAATATTAAGAATATCCTGGCATACTAAGTTCAGAAATGTGAGTGCACTATGTGAAGTACTGTTCGGGGGTACAAATTTGGACTTTGTTTTCAATATGTTTCGCCAACTAGTGTTTTCACTACTGCTTATGGAGCTGCTAGTTTCTTCTAATAATGCAATCAAATCATTAATAGCTGCTTGGTCTGTAGAGTTCAAATTCTCTGAATCAGAGTTACTGAAGTATTTTTTTAAAAGAATCTTACGCGTGAATAAGTGTAAATCTTTTATTGCCTCAAATTTATTAAATTGTGGTGTGGGTATAAAGGATAGGCCTTTTTTGAGGACAGATATTTGTTCAGGGGTAAGAATTACATCTGAGAGATTAATAATGTTTAATTCCTGAGTATTCATTTCTTGGTGTACTGGGGTTTGTAATTGAACCTCACTTGTTTCCTTGTTCTGGGTTTTATTTTTGCGCCCCCTTCTTGTTCTACGCCTAAAGGGATATCTGAATTATTGACTTTATGTGGCTTAATTCTGTTTGTGTTTCTTAATATGGTTTTGGGCCTTAATTCATCCTCAGAGATTTCAGCTTCCGTGCTGTCACCTTCTCTGTCTGACATCTCTGTATCTGAATTAACAATTTTATTTTGCCCCCATGAATAAATTGTATCAGAGGAATAATCTTTAAGGTCCCTGTCTATTTTGCGTTCTTTGCGCTCTGATATAAAGCGTGCAAATTTCTCAACTTCCCCTTTAATTTTCTTATAAGATTTTTGAAAATCCTCATTTAACTCATATTGTTTAAGATCTTTACATAAAGTCGTGATATCCTCATTAATTTCAGTTAATTTGTCTAATTCATGTTCAGTAAGATATCCCATAAGTTTAAGGGAGCACTCAGTAAGTGCCATTTCCCATTTTATTTTAAATTCAGGTTTGAAATCTTGGAAAGAAGGAAACATTTTTAAACGTAATCCTCTTGGAATGACATTGTTCTCCTTATAAAAATTATACATTCCAATATTCCATTGTTTTTTAATTTGTTTCCTTCTTATTTTTTTAAGCTGTTTCAAAGATTCAAACCACTCAAAATTCTTATTACTCTCATTGGTGTTTTTATTTTGCAATTCTGCTGTTAAATTAGTAATATCATTTGTCCACTGGAGCATTTCTGCCCCTAAATCAAACGAGGCCATATTTAAACGTTAAGTGTGTGCTCTAGTTTTAAAGAAAATATGAGTATAATTCTCACATCAATTATAATACTATTGAAAACAAAAAGAAAAAAACTGGCACTACACTGTAGGTAAGTGAGATAAGAAATTTGTATTCCGGTGCTACCCCTTTAAATAAGATACATTTAAACACTAGAGGATAGACAGATTAGGGGTTTAGATAGCACTCACTCTCACTTTCAAAGGTGACATTATAAAACATACATGCTTTATTTAATTAAGTAAAAAAAAAAAAGGGGGGGATAAACCTCCCTAGAAATGGTTAAACTACCCACAACCTTAGAACCAAAAACAACTTTTAAAAGTAAATAAACCGCTAGTCACTCCTCTGTTTCCTGGCCGGGAACTGGAAACACCGGCATCAGGTGGCTAGAGTGACAATGCGGTATTAGACTCTAAAGTTTAAATAACAAACGCGTTTCGGCTCCGTGAGCCTTTGTCAATGTTTCACTTAGAGATTCTAAAATGAATAAGCCGAGGCTGTAGTGTGCGCGGCTTTTTATTTGAACCTTGTACTATTGCTATCCAATCCGGAGGGTGCTACAAGACAACGCCTCATTATCTATCAATGGGCGTTCAGGTATGCTTCCACCCACTGTTAAAAGAACTAGGATTGGATATTAGTTAGGTTCTCTTCCAATGGTCTGCACTATTATTGGTCACCGAAATAATTGGATGTGTAACGGTGAATTGGGCATATATCAAATAGTCCATAGACAAGCTAACATAAGGGCTCTGTAAATGATAAATAAACAAGGCCAAAGTGAGACGATAAAACGTTTTCTTGTCCTGTTTAATCCTTTTTGCTAAAGAAAGTCAATGGCCTTTATATGTCATATGTGACCCACCACCCTACATTATAACCTAACCATCTCACACACTGACTTCAGATGCTCTGATTGCTAGTAATATAGATGCAATAGAATCATTATATTTGTTTTTCAAAACTGCACATATATCTGTAATCACCCACTGTCCAAAGTCATATTATTTTATAATTGTAAGATACATAGTGGAGCTTTGTATAAGAATTTTGTGCATGTATAACCTAAGAAGCTTATATAAATATAAACACAATCCTTTTTAACAAGTGCGATATTTATGGCAACCATGAAATACACTCTGTGAATAACACAATAATGGGGAGCTATAGACTATCTTCTAAGGAATTGTTATCTATAAGCAAATAGGGATTGAAATTAGGATTCTAATTAATATGCATCTTACTTGTAGGTTGATGTCTTACCATGAATGATAAATAATAACACTTTATAAGAGATTTATCCGG
Organism: Bombina bombina; assembly: GCF_027579735.1. Classification (NCBI taxonomy): domain Eukaryota; kingdom Metazoa; phylum Chordata; class Amphibia; order Anura; family Bombinatoridae; genus Bombina; species Bombina bombina. The sequence goes on along the minus strand of NC_069504.1, from coordinate 463,917,033 downwards.
TGTTGGATTAATTTCCAAATTGAACGATTTTTTATTGATAATATATATCTTCAATTCACCGTTATAGGATGGTAATAAATGTCATCTTTTAAGTAATGCAAGAGAAAGAGCGTGATTGACTTTTACTTTTCTGATATATTCCACCAATAATAGTGCAGACCATTGGAAGAGAACCTAACTAATATCCAATCCTAGTTCTTTTAACAGTGGGTGGAAGCATACCTGAACGCCCATTGATAGATAATGAGGCGTTGTCTTGTAGCACCCTCCGGATTGGATAGCAATAGTACAAGGTTCAAATAAAAAGCCGCGCACACTACAGCCTCGGCTTATTCATTTTAGAATCTCTAAGTGAAACATTGACAAAGGCTCACGGAGCCGAAACGCGTTTGTTATTTAAACTTTAGAGTCTAATACCGCATTGTCACTCTAGCCACCTGATGCCGGTGTTTCCAGTTCCCGGCCAGGAAACAGAGGAGTGACTAGCGGTTTATTTACTTTTAAAAGTTGTTTTTGGTTCTAAGGTTGTGGGTAGTTTAACCATTTCTAGGGAGGTTTATCCCCCTTTTTTTTTTTTACTTAATTAAATAAAGCATGTATGTTTTATAATGTCACCTTTGAAAGTGAGAGTGAGTGCTATCTAAACCCCTAATCTGTCTATCCTCTAGTGTTTAAGTGTACTTTAGAGCACAGTAGTTAAGAGCTTTATAAACTGGCGTTAGCCCATAAAGCTCTTAACTCCTTACTTTTTTCTTCAGCTGGAGTTTTGTCGTTAGAGTTCTAACGCTCACTTCAGCCAAGACTCTAAATACCGGCGTTAGGAAGATCCCATTGAAAAGATAGGATACGCAATTGGAGTAAGGGGATCTGTGGTATGGAAAAGTTGCGGCTGGAAAGTGAGCGTTAGACCCTTTCCTGACTGACTCTAAATAGCAGCGGGCGGTAAAAAGCAGCGTTAGGACCCCTTAACGCTGCTTTTGACGGCTAACGCAGAACTCTAAATGTAGGCGAGAGTCTCTTATAAATACCGTTACGCAGCCGCGCTCACTGCCAATCTATTCTGTTGCCCACATCATTCGTTAGTTGCACGCGCATCAGGCTCAGCTCAGCCAGGGGGCGCCGGCACAGAATAAGATTCAATGAAAGAAAGTATTAATGCTGAATGAGAGCTGTGTGTCCTGAATTCTGTGTGCTGGTGCGCAAATCGTTTTTCACTCATCCTCACGCTGCTTTGCCAATGCCGGCAGCCAGGCAGATGCTGGGGCGCCCTAAGTCGGCTTCCTAGACTGCCATAGTCAAGTGTCGGCCCTGGATAGTACAATATTATTTATACATTTAACAACAGTTTTTCTGTGAACTTTTAGAGATTAAATTGAGTATAGAGAGAAGATATGAAAGAGCAGGAAATAAAAGAAAAAAAGGTTTTACCTCCAGAGATCTGTGCAACCAGTCATCACAATATTTCTGGATGAATGAGTCCTATGTTACCCATTGTTAACAATAAAACACATCCATTCTACTAATATATATATTTATAGCAAAGTGCATATGTTAAGATTCTTCATTTATTTGTCACGATTATGTGTGTTTTTTCTTCCCAAAGAAATAGTATATCTAGAATAAAGTCTCTATGCCCCATAAAACTATAGTGTAGTTTATGCAGTTTAAGAACATGTTCAACTTCGGAGATCCATTGATCAAAGGTCGGGACTTGTTGCTTTTTCCCGTATCTGGGTATTAGTCTTTTCGCGCAATTGAGCATGCACTGGAGCAGTTTCTTGCGATATTTACATCCAACCTTTGGGTATTGATTGAGGAGAATTATTTTAGGATTAAGAATTATATTTGTACCTAAAGTTTGATTAATGCAAGATTCAATTTTTCCCCAGAACCTTTTAAGTTTTGGGCATGTACACCAGATATGGGAGATAGTACCCAACTCACTGTATCTTCTCCAACAGCTTAAAGAAGTACCCGGCTTTTGAACGGTGAGATATCATCTCAGCAGGATCTTATAATTAAGCTTGACTATCATTGGAGATAGAGTATTTTAGGGTTGTCTTAAAAATGGTGTTCCACTTAGGGTCAGTTAATTGGATTTGAAGTTCCGACTCCCAGTTTGTAAGATACAAGGGTCTTCTGTTAGGGAAGGAACCCTTGAGTATTTTATAAATAATTAAAATATGGGTTTTAGATAAGCTTGGGGATATAGTTAAATTTTCAAAAGGGGTAAGGGATCTCATAATCTTTGGTTTATACGAGCTAGTTGTGATGGCATGTTGGATCTGGAAAAATGAAAACCACTTGTGGAACGGGAATCCCATCTCAGAATGTAAGGCAGATTGATATTTAATTTGGCCCTCTTTGGTCAGTAGATATATGGGGAGGTTTGAGTTTTTCCCTTCAAGATGAGAGCGGATGGAGCCTTTTAGTAGGAAAAGTTGATTATTTACCAACGGGGTTAAGGGCGATATAGGGCTGGATATATCCATCGGTCTTGCAAGAAGTTTATCCCATATGTCTAGTATATATTTAATATATTTATTTTGATATACTGTTTCTGGTCTATTGGCTTCGGGTAGCCAGCAGGCCTCTCTTAATTTTCGCATGTTAGCCAGGTGTGTTTCTATTTGGAACTAAATCTTGGACTAATTCACATGATTCCAAGTCACAATACGAGCTAAATATGTTGCTTTATAGTAATTTATTAAATTGGGGACCCCCAGTCCTCCCTCCCCAGGTATAATGTGTGTCTTGTTATTCTAATTTTTTGATAGGAACAAATAAAGGAATTTAACATTTTCTGTTGTGCTGCAAGATAGCCATCGGGAAGTGGCAGAGGGAGTGTTTGAAAAATATATTTTGGAACAACCATCATTTTAATAGTGTTTATGCATCCAAGCCAGGATAAGTGTCCCTGTTTATGCCAAGTTTCTAATAGCTTGAAGGTATCCGTTTGAAGTGGGATATAATTATAATCAAAGAGGTCACTCAGGTTGGCAAGAATATTAAGACCAAGATATTTGATTTATTTAGCAATGGTGAATTTAGTGTTGTGTGTGACATAGTGTCTTCTGCTGTTGTCGTAATAGTAATAATTGCTGACTTTTCCATATTAATGGAAAAATAGGATGCTCTTTTATAGTCAGCTAGCACTTGAGTTAATGGTGGTAAAGTGGTATTGGGAAGTTGTAAGGTAAAGATTATATCTTCTGCAAATAGAAGGCATTTTTTATTAATTTTGCCAAATTTTATACACGTAATTATTGGATTCTCTCTTATTTGTATAGCTAAAATTTCAACTGTTAGGGCCAATAGACGAAGGGATAGGGGCATCCGGGATATGTAGCATTTTTTGTGTAGGAAACCATCACTAAAATTATTTATTTACCCCCTGCAACATAAACAGTTGATTTTCTTCCGATGTGGGTTGGCAAATTAGATTTATTTTATTTGCAACCTGTTCCAAATAGGGGTACTTAAAATGGTGCATAAAATTTTTTTTTCAATTCAATTATTTTTGGTAGTCCTAAACCTAAACATTGGAACTGATTTTTTTTTTTTTAAATCTAATTCTCAAGAGATTTCCCTTGGGGCTTTTGCCAACCATACACCTAGATTACGAGTTTTGCGTTAGAGGCTATGCGGTGCTAACAAACAGTTTTCTCTCACCGCTCACTTACCTGTAGCGCTGGTATTACGAGTTTTCAGAAACCCGTCGTTAAAAAACAAAAAGAAGTGAGCGTTGAGCAAAATTTTGATCATTACCGCTCTCCAATACCTGTGCTGCTTAAGTCAGCGGTGAGCTGGTCATACGTGCTCGTGCACGATTTCCCCATAGGAATCAACGGGGAGAGCCGGCTGAAAAAAGTCTAACACCTGCAAAAAAGCAGCGTAAAGCTCCCTAACGCAGTCCCATTGATTCCTATGGGGAAATAAAAGTTATGTCTACACCTAACACCCTAACATGAACCCTGAGTCTAAACACCCCTAATCTTACACTTATTAACCCTAATCTGCCACCCCTGACATCGCCGACACCTGCATTATATTATTAACCCCTAATCTGCCGCTCTGGACACCGCCGCTACCTACATTATACTTATGAACCCCTAATCTGCTGCTCCCAACATCGCCGACACCTACATTATATTTACTAACCATAATCTGCCACCCCCAATGTCGCCGCCACCTACCTACACTTATTAACCCCTAATCTGCGCCTCCAACGTTGCCGCCACTATAATAAACATATTAACCCCTAAACCGCCGCACTCCCGCCTTGCAAATATTAGTTAAATATTATTAACCCCTAATCTGCTGGCCCTAACATCGCCGCCACCTACCTACATTTATTAACCCCTAATCTGCCGCCCCCAACGTCACTGCCACTATATTAAAGTGATTAACCCCTAAACCTAAGTCTAACCCTAAACCTAACACCCCCTAACTTAAATATAATTTAAATAAATCTAAATAAATATTCCTATCATTAACTAAATTATTCCTATTTAAAACTAAATACTTACCTATAAACTAAACCCTAAGCTAGCTACAATATAACTGACCTAAGTTACACTAACACCTAACACTACACTACAATTAAATAAATTCCCTACATTAAATACAATTAAATAAATTAAATTAAATTAGCTAAAGTACAAAAAATGCAAACACTAAATTACAGAAAATAATAAACAAATTACAGAAATTTAAACTAATTACACCTAATCTAATAGCCCTATTAAAATAAAAAAGCTCCCCCAAAATAAAAAACCCTAGCCTAAACTAAACTACCAATAGCCCTTAAAAGGGCCTTTTGCAGGGCATTGCCCCAAAGTAATCAGCTCTTTTACCTGTAAAAAAAATACAAACAACCCCCCCTACAGTAAAACCCACCACCCACACAACCAACCCCCCAAATAAAATACTATTTAAAAAAAACCTAAGCTCCCCATTGCCTTGAAAAGGGCATTTGGATGGGCATTGCCCTTAAAAGGGCAGTTAGCTCTTTTGCCGCCCAAACCCTAATCTAAAAAATAAAACCCATCCAATACACCCTTAAAAAAACTTAACACTAACCCCCTGAATATTGACTTACTGGGAGACGTCTTCATCCAAGCCCGGCGAAGTGGTCCTCCAGACGGGCAGAAGTCTTCATCCAAGCCAGGCAGAAGTCTTCCTCCAATCCGGGCAGAAGTGGTCCTCCAGACGGCATCTTCTATCTTCATCCATCCGGCGCAGAGCGGGTCCATCTTCAAGACATCCGACGCGGAGCATCCTCTTCATCCGATGACTAAAACAGAATGAAGGCACCTTTAAGATGGCGTCCCTTAGATTCCGATTGGCTGATAGAATTATATCAGCCAATTGGAATTTAAGTAGAAAAAATCCTATTGGCTGATGCAATCAGCCAATAGGATTGAAGTTCAATCCTATTGGCTGATCCAATCAGCCAATAGGATTGAGCTCGCATTCTATTGCCTGTTCCAATCAGCCAAAAGAATGCAAGCTCAATCCTATTGGCTGATTGCATCAGCCAATAGGATTTTTTCTACCTTAATTCCGATTGGCTGATAGAATTCTATCAGCCAATCGGAATCTAAGGGACGCCATCTTAAAGGTGCCTTCAATCTGTTTTAGTCATCGGATGAAGAGGATGCTCCGCGTCGGATGTCTTGAAGATGGACCCGCTCCGCGCCGGATGGATGAAGATAGAAGATGCCGTGTGGATGAAGACTTCTGCCCGTCTGGAGGACCACTTCTGCCCAGCTTGGATGAAGACTTCTGCCCGTCTGGAGGACCACTTCGCCCAGCTTGGATGAAGACTTCTGCCCGTCTGGAGGACCACTTCGCCCGGGTTGGATGAAGACGTCTCCCGGTAAGTCGATCTTCAGGGGGTTAGTGTTAGGTTTTTTTAAGGGTGTATTGGGTGGGTTTTATTTTTTAGATTAGGGTTTTGGCGGCAAAAGAGCTAACTGCCCTTTTAAGGGCAATACCCATCCAAATGCCCTTTTCAGGGCAATGGGGAGCTTAGGTTTTTTTTAGATAGTATTTTATTTGGGGGATTGGTTGTGTGGGTGGTGGGTTTTACTGTTGGGAGGTTGTTTGTATTTTTTTTTTACAGGTAAAAGAGCTGATTACTTTGGGCCAATGCCCTGCAAAAGGCCCTTTTAAGGGCTATTGGTAGTTTAGTTTAGGCTAGGGTTTTTTTTATTTTGGGGGGGGCTTTTTTATTTTAATAGGGCTATTAGATTAGGTGTAATTAGTTTAAATTTCTGTAATTTGTTTATTATTTTCTGTAATTTAGTGTTTGTTTTTTTTGTACTTTAGCTAATTTAATTTAATTTAGGTAATTGTATTTAATTTAGTTAATTTACTTAATTATAGTGTAATGTTAGGTGTTAGTGTAACTTAGGTTAGGTTTTATTTTACAGGTAAATTTGTCTTTATTTTAGCTAGATAGTTATTAAATAGTTAATAACTATTTAATAACTATTCTACCTAGTTAAAATAAATACAAACTTGCCTGTAAAATAAAAATAAATCCTAAGATGGCTACAATGTAACTATTAGTTATATTGTAGCTATCTTAGGGTTTATTTTACAGGTAAGTATTTAGTTTTAAATAGGAATAATTTAGTTAATGATAGGAATAGTTATTTAGATTTATTTAAATTATATTTAAGTTAGGGGGTGTTAGGTTTAGGGTTAGACTTAGGTTCAGGGGTTAATAACTTTAATATAGTGGTGGCGACGTTGGGGGCGGGAGATGGTTAATAAATGTAGGTAGGTGGCGGCAATGCTAGGGACGGCAGATGAGGGGTTAATAAAATTTTAATGTTTGCGGGAGTGCAGAGGTTTAGGGGTTAATATGTTTATTATAGTGGCGGCGACGTTGGGGGCGGCAGATTAAGGGTTAATAAGTGTAGGTAGGTGGCGGAGACATTGGGGGCGGCAGATTATGGGTTAATAAATATAATGTAGGTGTCGGCGATGTTGGGGTCAGCAGATTAGGGGTTTATACATATAATGTAGGTAGCGGCAGATTAGGGGTTAAAAATTTTATTTTAGTATTTGCGATGCGGGAGGGCCTTGGTTTAGGGGTTAATAGGTAGTTTATGATTGTTAGTGTACTTTTTAGCACTTTAGTTATGAGTTTTATGTTACGTTGTTGTACCATAAAACTCATAACTACTGACTTTTAAATGCGTTATGACTCTTGACAGGGTAGGGTCTACCGCTCACTTTTTGGCCTCCCAGGACAGACTCGTAATATCAGCGCTATAGAAGTCCCATAGAAAAAAGACTTTACAAAGTTTACGTAAGTCATTTGCGGTAAGGCCAAAGAAGTGTGCGGTGCCCCTAAACCTGCAAGACTCAAAATAGCAGCGGGCGTAAAAAAGCAGCGTTAGGACCTCTTAACCTAGCCGATAGCTAGTAATGGATACTTGTGGTGTCTATAATGTACAGCTCATGTAAGTCATATAGCTGCATTGGGTCTCTGCAGTTGTTGTTTTTTGCAGAACAGAAATGTCCAAGTCAATGAACTGCACATTCTTCTTTCCTAGATGTTATGTGTGACTTAAAAAAAAACGTTTTTCAATATAATTTTTGGGTTAAAAATATTTTTACGATTGAACACAAAAATAGGAAAAAAATGGATAACTAATACAAAAGAATTCTGCCCTTTCACTATGTCTGCCCCAAATCAACAATTATAAACACCTATTACAACATAGCATAAATTGTTGCAATCCAGAACTCTTTCTGTAATAGACAAAATGTGCCACTGTCCTTTTATCATCAAACTCAGTATTATTTACCTTATTTGCTAACCGACGCTGAGGCAATTGAGGGACAGAACTGTAGCATGGCTAGGATTGTGGTGTGCACTTCCAATTCTCAAAATTTCAAAACCCACAATATTCAGAGTTAAATTACATGAAAAGGGGTAAAATAAATAATGAAACTATATGGCAGATTAAGTTTTACTACACACAAAATTAAATACTTTATACTATAGTGTTTCACGTCCTAATACTTATTATACTTGTGGCATTAATGCCAAAACAAAAAAAATCTGAAACCTCAACATCACAAATATGTTATAAATGGTAAGACCTATGGATAGAGTAAGGTCTAGAAGCATAGTTTAGCCCCTGGGATAACAGCTGTTGTAACATAAAATACCTCGGCTCTATGGTCTTATCATCTCATTCAGTGTCACTACAATTATATTTTTTCAGTACTTTTGTTGTGAAGAACCAACCTGACTACCCAATAAGAGAAATGAGTGAGTGTGAACAAGATTCTATAGATTGTGAACTTTGTTAAAAGGAAATAACTTTTGTTACTAGGGTTTGTAACTATTTTTATATGTGGAGTAGAATTACAGGGACAATATACTGTATTTTGTTCCTTAATATGTTTCCAGTGATTTGGTATACAGATGTATATTATTAAATGGATTTGCTCATTTAGGTTTATTCTTGCAATTCAAATAGCTGATTTTGCTCCTTGAAGCCACCAGCAATAAGTTTCAGTAGCTAAGTATTGGCTTTTGTATAAACAGAGAAATAGATAAAAGAGAGAGAGAAAAAAATATACTTAAAGCAGCAATTCCCTAAACATTTAAAAGACCATTAAATATAATGGAATTGCATAATCAACAAATGCATAATAAAAATACAATGCACTTACTCTGATTTTCAAATGAGAAGTACATATTTTTTTCTGTCAAATTTCAGTTAGTTCAATTTCCCTTTCCCTTCATCATGTGACAGCCATCACATACATATTTACTGTGCATTCTTGCACATGCTCAGTAAGAGCAGGTGCCTCAGAAAGATGTTTGTATAAAAAGATTGTGCACATTTTGCTAATTGAAATTCATTGGAAAGTTTTTTTAAATTGTGTGCACTGTCTGAATATTGACAGTTTAATTTTGACTTTAGTGTTCCTGTAATACTCTGCAGTTGGCATAGCAAGTTCCTGTAATACTCTGCAGTTGGCATAGCAAGTTCCTGTAATACTCTGCAGTTGGCATAGCAAGTTCCTGTAATACTCTGCAGTTGGCATAGCAAGTTCCTGTAATAATCTGCAGTTGGCATAGCAAGTTCCTGTAATACTCTTCAGTTGGCATAGCAAGTTCCTGTAATAGTCTTCAGTTGGCATAGCAAGTTCCTGTAATACTCTGCAGTTGGCATAGCAAGTTCCTGTAATACTCTTCAGTGCGCGTAGCAAGTTCCTGTAATACTCTTCAGTTGGCATAGCAAGTTCCTGTAATACTCTGCATTTGGCATAGCAAGTTCCTGTAATAATCTGCATTTGGCATAGCAAGTTCCTGTAATACTCTTCAGTTGGCATAGCAAGTTCCTGTAATACTTTGCAGTTGGCATAGCAAGCTCCTGTAATACTGTGCAGTTGGCGTAGCAAGTTCCTGTAATACTCTTCAGTTGGCATAGCAAGTTCCTGTAATACTCTGCAGTTGGCATAGCAAGTTCCTGTAATACTCTTCAGTTGGCATAGCAAGTTCCTGTAATACTCTTCAGTTGGTGTTGCAAGTTCCTGTAATACTCCTAAGTTGGTGTAGCAAGTTCCTGTAATACTCTTCAGTTGGCATAGCAAGTTCCTGTAATACTCTTCAGTTGGCATAGCAAGTTCCTGTAATAATCTGCAGTTGGCATAGCAAGTTCCTGTAATACTCTTCAGTTGGCAAAACAAGTTCTGTAATACTCTTCAGTTGGCATAGCAAGTTCCTGTAATACTCTGCAGTTGGCATAGCAAGTTCCTGTAATAGTCTTCAGTTGGCATAGCAAGTTCCTGTAATAATCTGCAGTTGGCATAGCAAGTTCCTGTAATACTGTGCAGTTGGCATAGCAAGTTCCTGTAATACTCTTCAGTTGGCATAGAAGGTTCATGTAATAATCTGCAGTTGGCATAGCAAGTTCCTGTAATACTCTTCAGTTGGCATAGCAAGTTCCTGTAATACTCTTCAGTTGGCATAGCAAGTTGCTGTAATACTCTGCATACACAATGCAACATCCTTTTTTCTGATAACATCATGTATAACAAATTACATGATCCATGGAACTAATCTATTTTTCATAAAATGTCACTTGCCCAGTATTAATATACTTTCCTCATTAAAGTGAATGTAAATTTTGATGCTAAAGTGCCTGGGTTTTTAAAAATTTGATTAAAAACAATGGCAGTTTAATTCATCAAAATTTAAATTTCACTCGTGTTGTGTAAAAATACTTACCTTTTAAACTTGACAGCCGCTCCAGCTTCCTCCACCCATCGCAAAGCCTCTTCCTGGGTCTAAAATGAGGAATCTGGCTTCCTCCAATCACGGCATTGAATCAGTCACTGATTCCCCCGGGGAGGAAGCCGTGATTGGAGGATGACCCACCCATCATTTCTGATGTCAGAAATGGCTTTCCGATGACCAGGGGAAGCTGGAATACTGTGCATTTTTGCACATGCTGTGTAAGAACAGGTGCCTCAGAAAAATGTTGTGCACATTTTGAAATTCATTGGAAAGTTGTTTAAAATTGTGTGAACTGTCTGAATATTGAAAGTTTAATTTTGACTTTAGTGTTCCTGTAATACTCTGCAGTTGGCATAGCAAGTTCCTGTAATACTCTGCAGTTGGCGTAGCAAGTTCCTGTAATACTCTGCAGTTGGCATAGCAAGTTCCTGTAATACTCTGCAGTTGGCATAGCAAGTTCCTGTAATACTCTGCAGTTGGTGTAGCAAGTTCCTGTAATACTCTGCAGTTGGCATAGCAAGTTCCTGTAATACTCTGCAGTTGGTGTAGCAAGTTCCTGTAATACTCTGCAGTTGGCATAGCAAGTTCCTGTAATACTCTTCAGTTGGCATAGCAAGTTCCTGTAATAATCTTCAGTTGGCATAGCAAGTTCCTGTACTACTCTTCAGTTGGCATAGCAAGTTCCTGTACTACTCTTCAGTTGGGCGTAGCAAGTTCCTGTACTACTCTTCAGTTGCCATAGCAAGTTCCTGTACTACTCTTCAGTTGGGCGTAGTAAGTTCCTGTAATAATCTGCAGTTGCCATAGCAAGTTCCTGTAATACTCTTCAGTTGGCATAGCAAGTTCCTGTAATACTCTTCAGTTGGCATAGCCAGTTCCTGTAATAATCTGCAGTTGGCATAGCAAGTTCCTGTAATACTCTTCAGTTGGCAAAACACGTACCTGTAATATTCTGCAGTTGGCATAGCAAGTTCCTGTAATACTCTTCAGTTGGCATAGCAAGTTCCTGTAATACTCTGCAGTTGGCATAGCAAGTTCCTGTAATACTCTGCAGTTGGCATAGCAAGTTCCTGAAAATACACTTCAGTTGGCATAGCAAGTTCCTGTAATACTCTGCACACACAATGCAACATCCTTTTTTCTGATAACATCATGTATAACAAATTACATGATCCATGGATCTAATCTATTTTTCAAACAATATCACTTACCCAGTATTAATATACTTTCCTCTTTAAAGTGAATGTAAATTTTGATGCTAAAGTGCCTGGTTTTAAAAAAATTGATTAAAAACAGGGGCACAGTCGCAAAGCCTCTTCCTGGGTCTAAAATGAGGAGTCTGGCTTCCTCCAATCACGGCATTGAATCAGTCACTGATTCCCCCAGGGAGGAAGCCGTGATCGGAGGATGACCCACCCATCATTTCTGACGTCAGAAATAGCTTTCCGACGACCAGGGGAAGCTGGAATACTGTGCATTCTTGCACGTGCTCAGTAAGAGCAGGTGCCTCAGAAAGATGTTTGAATAAAAAGATTGTGCACATTTTGCTAATTGAAATTCATTGGAAATTTATTTAAAATTGTGTGAACTGTCTGAATATTGACAGTTTAATTTTGACTTTAGTGTTCCTGTAATACTCTGCAGTTGGCATAGCAAGTTCCTGTAATACTCTGCAGTTGGCGTAGCAAGTTCCTGTAATACTCTGCAGTTGGCATAGCAAGATCCTGTAATACTCTTCAGTCGGCATAGCAAGTTCCTGTAATAATCTTCAGTTGGCATAGCAAGTTCCTGTAATACTCTTCAGTTGGCATAGCAAGATCCTGTAATACTCTTCAGTCGGCATAGCAAGTTCCTGTAATAATCTTCAGTTGGCATAGCAAGTTCCTGTACTACTCTTCAGTTGGGCGTAGGAAGTTCCTGTAATAATCTGCAGTTGGCATAGCAAGTTCCTGTAATACTCTTCAGTTGGCATAGCAAGTTCCTGTAATACTCTTCAGTTGGCATAGCCAGTTCCTGTAATAATCTGCAGTTGGCATAACAAGTTCCTGTAATACTCTTCAGTTGGCAAAACAAGTTCCTGTAATACTCTTCAGTTGGCATAGCAAGTTCCTGTAATACTCTGCAGTTGGCATAGCAAGTTCCTGTAATACTCTTCAGTTGGCATAGTAAGTTCCTGTAATAATCTGAAGTTGGCATAGCAAGTTCCTGTAATACTCTTCAGTTGGCATAGCAAGTTCCTGTAATACTCTGCAGTTGGCATAGCAAGTTCCTGTAATACTCTTCAGTTGGCGTAGCAAGTTCAGTCACTGATTCCCCCGGTGAGGAAGCCGTGATCGGAGGATGACCCACCCATCATTTCTGACGTCAGAAATGGCTTTCCGACGACCGGGGGAAGCTGGAGCGGCTATTAAGTTTAAAAGGTAAGTAATTTTTCACAACAAGTGAAATGTAAATTTTGATGAATTAAAGTGCCCCTATTTTTAATTGAATTTTTAAAAACAGGGCACTTTTGCATCAAAATTTACATTCATGACTAGTGACATTACTAATCTGTTTATTTTTATATGATACAATATAAATTTAATTTAAATATAATTTCAGATGGATTTAATATATATAATATTTTTTGGTAACACTCACAAATACATGTACACATATATTACTGACAGATATAATCTTCATCACATTTATATATTTGGTTTTATTAAGTGCTACAATGTAGGACACATTTGAAAAATTGGACTCTAGAGGATCACTGGGATCTGTTTAGTATCTTTGGCTACTATGGTCTGAGCAAAATATGCTTATTTGTGACAGAATTTTAAACCCTCATCTGAAGTTAATTTCACAACCGAAGTAATTACTCATTGTACACAGGACACCTGGAAAGTATCTCAAAGATCTAAGTAGCTCAACAGTTCTACTTCATCAGAGTGGGGGAAGGAGGGCACTTTTTATACACATACATAAGGGACTTTACCATTAACTTTGCTGATACTTCCCGAGGACAAATAGCACTTTCCAATGGCCAAAAGGGATTTCAAGATAGTCACTCTACATCTGACTTTAATATATTTTAAACATGTTAAGACATTAGACCTTTCACCTTTTAAAACTGATTTATACTTTATATGCACTAAACACAAAGAAAGGGAGGTTACACAATTTATATAAAAATATATTTTAGACCGATTTATGAAGACAGATAAAAAGGATAAAAATGAATACTGGTAATTGTAAGGTAAGCATCATAATAGCTAGTTAAATTATTACTAGGACATAAAGGGCTTAAAAGGACAGTATACTGCATGTAATAGACACTACTATAAAGAAGAATACGCACAGATACTGATATAAAAAATCCAGTATAAAACCATTTTAAAAACTTACTTAGAAGCTCCTAATTTAGCACGGTTAATGACCTTAGGCTGGGATACCCAGTGAAAGGGGCTGAGAGCAGAGCCTACCCTCTCCCCCTCACCTGCATATGAAAATTTAATAAAAGTTTTGCTTCAATATTGATTTAAAGGAGTATGCAATATGTTGTGATAGATAATAAAAATTGTGTACCAGCTCTATTTAAGCATTGATATAACAAAAGACCTGCACATTTTGATACACAGCTTGCAAAATCCCTCAAAGCTGGTAAGGTACTACCCCTTAAACTGCTATTGGACTGCTGACCCATCCTGCTGTAATAATGGTAACTATATCATATAGGAACCAGTATTATCATACCAATATACCAAACTGTGACCCATTCCAATAAATTCTAACCATGGATAATCCAACCACTCAAAGTGCGATTAACCGCACTGGTAACCTCTCCTCAATGATATTAACCCTAAGTATATGCATGTCTCTGACCACAATAACCTTAAACACCTATAGCCCCCCCATGTGACCTCCACTGAAAATACTCTTTTTAACTCCCTTCGGACATGAGACCCTCTTCACTGCAATCCCTAGCCAAGCACACCACTACATACAATACCATAAGTAAACTCTTCCACTAAAATCCACTCCCAATTTGCAATCCAAAACCCATTAAAAAAAAATTAAGACCACTCAACACAATAGAATAGCACTATCAATAAATGCATAATAAATAGACAATGCAAAAGTACCTAGATTTCAAATAATAGGTAGATTGTTTTCAGTTATAAGCCAATCACAAAATGCATATACATATATCCTGTGGCACATGCTCAGTAGGAGCCGGTGACTCAAAAAGAGTGCATATAAAAAGATGGTGCGCATTTAGATAATGGAAGTGAATTGGAAAGTTGTTTAACATTGTGTGCTCTATCTTAAAGTGAATGTAAACATTGAGGAGTGTGTGCCCGGTTTTTAAAAACCCTATTAAAAACAGGGGCACTTTCATTCATCAAAGTTTACATTTTAGCCGTTTTTTAAAATACTTACCTTTTCTTCTTGCAAAGCCTGAGCAGCGCATCCCCTGCCCGTCACTCGTCTCTTCATAGGTCAGAAATGAAGAATCCGGCTTCCTCCAATCACGGCATGGCCTCAGGCAGTGTTTGCTCTGGGGGGAAGCCGTGATTGGAGGTAGTTGGAGTCGTCATTGCTGACATAAGAAGAGACGAGCGACGGGCAGGGGAAGCGCTGCTCTGGCTTTGCAAGAAGAAAAGGTATTTCAACAAAACGGCTAAAATATAAACTTTGATGAATGAAAGTACCCCTGTTTTTAATAGGATTTTAAAAAAACGGGCACACATTCCTCAAAGTTTACTTTAACTTTACATTTACTTTAATCAATAAAGTTTAATTTTGACTTGACTGTCCCTTTAAGATGATCTTAAAGAAACAAAAATATCAAAATATGTCTTTGCATTTTCTTTGTTATTCCACTAAGCTTGACTTTTAAATGTTATGAAATACAATGAAAAAGGTATAATTGTATACTGCAATACTCTGGTTATGTTGACTATATATATATATAACAAAACAAATTCTGCACTCACTGGATTTACATCAAGGTGAAAACAATCCTTCTTTATTGCATGAAATATATACAGTATATACCAGGTTAACCTCAGTTAAGGCTAACTAAGGCCTGGTTTCCATACGGTTTTCGTTGAGCACTTTTGTAATGTATGCATCGCCTTCACATATGAAAATGCAGTATACGCGCCTTAGCGATACACCCTGTTTTTAGAGTAAAAAGTGTCTTTAGATAATTCCACCTGTGAAATAGAAGTACTAGAGAACATTCTTAAATAATCTCACCAGCCCAAAGACCTTTAGATAAGCGGGCCCTAAATTATGTGGGGCTTGTTAGACTAGATAAAAGTAATGTGGTGACAGCTGTATGACAGTCGTAACTAGGTAGCAACAGGATTGTGCTACATATGTTAACTGCTTATGGAAACTTTCAATGATATTAATAACTATTGCAATAGCTGTCGCTACACTCAAGATGCTATATTTTTTTATTTGGATTACTTAAAAGTTGTACACTGTAGTGCTACAAAGAGCATCTCAATTATGATTAAGATAGAAAACTATTTGCTGCAAAGTAAAATGTTCTAACAATAAAAAAGAGCATTTGATTCTTTAACTAGAACACATGTTAAAAAAAAGTAAAGGAATGCTAAGCAAAACAGGAGATTACAATTTGTTTAAATAGAACTTTCTTTTTATGTTATGTTAAAAAAAATCTTAAACTCTCTACACAACAGGCTCAGCTTTTTTTCTCTAGATTAGTTACTAAAATGCTTGTGTTTTAACTGAAGAATGACAATGGAATTAACGAGAATATAAAAAGAAAATAGAAACATCCTTTTTTTTTTAATGAGGGGAAAAAAAGTCTTTCAATGAAGACAGTGATGTGGAGTAACAAAAACACTTTCACCTTGTAAAGGAACAAACTGTAAAGGGTTACGCAAGGGGCTGAAATACATATAAAGAGATACACGGCTGGTAAATGGTCCTTGACTAATTAAAACAAAATGTTAATAAATGACTTCCTTTCATTTGTCTGTAACAGATATAGCCTTTAACCTATTACTTTTGTATGTTCCTTGCAGGCAACTGTAAAGCCATCTATAGAATGTAATGCAAATGCTACATTATTATTATCGGTTATTTGTAGAGCGCCAACAGATTCCGCAGCGCTATAAACTTAGGCGGTATACAAGATAACATTTATAGGGATCAAATGGGTAGAGGGCCCTGCCGAGAGTCGCACTGTTGTAGTCAGCTCTTACAATAGAATAGAAGCTGTGATTATAATTGTAACATATCTGATTTGGGTTTCACATGCGTTTTCATCTTCCTGATTAGCAACTGGCAGGAAACGAAAAATAATAATATATAATAATAAAAAGAACTTGTGTGATTTGTGTGCCTGTGTACAAAGAGTTTGTTAGTGATTGTGCTTAGTCATAATTACAGATATTGTACACCTTGTATATTATAAAATCTTTATGCAGCACTATGCAAGTACAAAGTTCATATAATACAATATACATTTTAACAAATAAAAGAGGAGGGCCCTATCTTGGTGCTACAATCAGTAGTAGACTCGGGTATAGGTTAAAGAATCATAAAAGTGCAAAAAGAAAAGTATTTGTTAGAGCATTTTATTATTGCACTATTGCTTACAAATAAGGTGTTAAATACATAGTTAAAATTGTCTCAAGAACAGCAATGCACTACTGGAACCTAGCTGAACACATGTGGTAAGTCAATGACAAGATGCATATGTGTGTAGCAACCAATTACTAGTGAGGTCTGCTAGTGCACTGTTGCTCCTGTGCTTTCTATGGCCTAGTTTTCATTGAGGTGGTAAAGTTTGGAAATTGGTGGTAACATAAAAATTCTCCATAGACTTTAATGGAGATAAATATTTTTTCCAACAGTTTCCAAACTTTACCACCTCAATGGAAACTAGGCCTATGTTTTTCAACAAAGGATACTACAAGAATTACGTAAATTTGATAGTAGAAGATAATAGTAAAGTCTCTTAAAAGTCCATGACCTGTCAGAACCATGAAAGAATTAATGTTGACATTCACGTCTCTTTAATGGGATTTATAGTGCATTGGTCTTGCTCACATATGTAGATAGATAGGAAGGATAGATAGATAGATAGATAGATAGATAAATAGATAGACAGGCAGACATATGGTAATCCTAACAAAAGGAAAAGCCCTAATAACTGAAATCAAATGTTGTGCCAACTGAATGATGCATTATTTTTTAATTATCACAACTTTAAATTTATTTAGCTTTATTTACTCAGTATGTTGCTATGGTGATTTCTGTTGTGTCTTTTTGGAATTGCCTACAGTTTTGTTTACAAATAAATACAATAAATAAAATTAATTATTTTGGGATATTTATTTTGAAATTAAATTTTTTGGGGAAATTTATACCGCTGTTAGACTAGCGCTGATCAGCAGGACATTTTTTTAACTATGTGTTTAACCGCTTTGCGTGGTTAAACACATAACTTTGCATTGATGTTAATGATAAAATGACATGCTCTAATGAATTAGACAATGTAATGGTATCCCTTATAATGGTATATTAAGCACAGAAACTGGGAAAAACCTTTGTCCTTAAGGAGTTAAAGGGACAGTCTAGTCCAAAATAAACTTTCATGATTCTGATAATGTAATTTTAACCCCTTAATGACCACAGCACTTTTCCATTTTCTGTCCGTTTGGGACCAAGGCTATTTTTACATTTTTGCGGTGTTTGTGTTTAGCTGTAATTTTCATCTTACTCATTTACTGTACCCACACATATTATATACCGTTTTTCTCGCCATTAAATGGACTTTCTAAAGATACCATTATTTTCATCATATCTTATAATTTACTATAAAAAAAATTATAAAATATGAGGAAAAAATTGAAAAAAACACACTTTTTCTAACTTTGACCCCCAAAATCTGTTACACATCTACAACCACCAAAAAACACCCGTGCTAAATAGTTTCTAAATTTTGTCCTGAGTTTAGAAATACCCAATGTTTACATCTTCTTTGCTTTTTTTGCAAGTTATAGGGCCATAAATACAAGTTGCACTTTGCTATTTCCAAACCATTATTTTTCAAAATTCGCGCTAGTTACATTAGAACACTAATATCTTTCAGGAATCTCTGAATATCCATTGACATGTATATAATTCTTTTTAGTAGACATCCCAAAGTATTGATCTAGGCCCATTTTGGTATATTTCATGCCACCATTTCACCGCCAAATGCGATTAAATACAAAAAATCGTTCACTTTTTTACAAATTTTTTCACAAACTTTTGGTTTCTCACTGAAATTATTTACAAACAGCTTGTGCAATTATGGCTTAAATGGTTGTAAATTCTTCTCTGGGATCCCCTTTGTTCAGAAATAGCAGACATATATGGCTTTGGCGTTGCTTTTTAGTAATTAGAAGGCTGCTAAATGCCACTGCGCACTACACGTGTATTATGCCCAGCAGTGAAGGGGTTAATTATGGAGCATGTAGGGAGCTTCTAGGGTTAATTTTAGATTTAGTGTAGTGTAGTAGACAACCCCAAGTATTGATCTAGGCCCATTTTGGTATATTTCATGCCACCATTTCACCGCCAAATGCGATCAAATTAAAAAAAACGTTAAATTTTTCACAATTTTAGGTTTCTCACTGAAATCATTTACAAACAGCTTGTGCAATTATGGCACAAATGGTTGTAAATGCTTCTCTGGGATCCCCTTTGTTCAGAAATAGCAGACATATATGGCTTTGGCGTTGCTTTTTGGTAATTAGAAGGCCACCAAATGCCGCTGCATTTCACACGTGTATTATGGCTAGCAGTGAAGGGGTTAATTATGTAGCTTGTAGGGAGCTTGCAGGGTTAATTTTAGCTTTAGTGTAGAGCTCAGCCTCCCACCTGAAACATGAGACCCCCTGATCTCTCCCAAACAGCTCTCTTCCCTCCCCCACCCCCCAATTGTCCCCGCCATCTTAAGTACTGGCAGAAACTCTGCCAGTACTAAAATAAAAGCTATATTTGGGTTTTTTTGGGGTTTTTTTTTTAGCATATTTACATATGCTGCTGTGTAGGATCCCCCCTTAGCCCCCAGCCTTACTGATCCCCCACCAAAGAGCTCTCTAACCCTCCCCCTCTGCCTTAATGGGCGCCATCTTGGGTACTGGCAGCTGTCTGCCAGTACCCAGTTTAGTGAAAAAATGTGCCTTTTTTAAAAAAAAAAACCCTTTTCTGCAGTGTAGCTTCCCCCCCCCCAAGATCAACCCCCCACCCCTTCCACATCTCTTAGCTGTTATTTACAGCTTTCAAAAAGTTAATTGAAGTGCTTTTTAAACTTGATTTTTCT
This sequence comes from Bombina bombina, assembly GCF_027579735.1. Classification (NCBI taxonomy): domain Eukaryota; kingdom Metazoa; phylum Chordata; class Amphibia; order Anura; family Bombinatoridae; genus Bombina; species Bombina bombina. Next base: position 463,897,417 of record NC_069504.1, on the reverse strand, counting down.
GTAGTGTAGCGGTTCCCTCCCGCTCCCGCCCCGTGCACGCGCCCGCCGCCCCCCGTGCACGCGCGCGCTCCCGTGCGCGCTCCCGCCCCTCCCGCCCCCCTCCACTCCACTGGGCACATCGATGGCCGCCCACCCGCCTCCCAGACTTGCTCCCACCCACCAACGATACCGGCCACCGATGTCCGGTGCAGAGAGGGCCACAGAGTGGCTCTCTCTGCATCGGATGGCCAAGGGGGGTTATTGCAGGATGCCTCCATATCGAGGCATCACTGCAATAACCGGAAAGCAGCTGGAAGCGAACAGGATCGCTTCCAGCTGCTTTCCACACCGAGGACGTGCAGGGTACGTTCTCAGGCATTAACTGCCTTTTTTTTGAGGACGTACCCTGCACGTCCTCGGTCGTTAAGGGGTTAAACAATTTTCCAAGTTACTTTTATCACCAATTTTGCTTTGTTCTCTTGGTATTCTTAGTTGAAAGCTAAACCTAGGAGGTTCATATGCTAATTTCTAAGCCCTTGAAGGCCACCTCTTCTCTAGAGGGTGTTATTTCATGTGTGTCATAAAGATAACACTGTGCTCACGCACGTGGAGTTCCAGGGAGTCAGTTCTGATTGGATAAAATGTATGTATGTCAAAAGAACTGAAATAAGGGGGCAGTTTGCAGAGGCTTAGATACAAGGTAATCACAGATGTAAAAAGTATATTAATATAACTGTGTTGGTTATGCAAAACTAGGGAATGGGTAATAAAGGGATTATCTATCTTTTTAAACAATAAACATTCTGGTGTAGACTGTCCCTTTAAACTTTAATTACAATAAAATAAATATTTTCTTTAAAATTTGTATTTGTGTCTCTCTAGTTTAACCCCTTCGTGACCAGATCACTTTTCCATTTGTTGACTGTCTGGGACCAAGGCTATTTTTGCATTTCAGTTGTGTTTTTGTTAAGCTGTAATTTTCTTCTTACTCATTTACTGTACCCACACATATTATATACAGTTTTTCTCGCCATTAAATGGACTTTCTAAAGATACCATTATTTTCATCATATCTTATAATTTACTATAAAAAAATTATAAAATATGATGAAAAAATGAAGAAAAAAAAACAGTTTTTCTGAATTTGACCCCCAAAATCTGTTACACATCTACAACCACCAAAAAAAGCTCCTAAGCTAAATAGTTTCTAAATTTTGTCCTAAGTTTAGAAATACCCAATGTTTACATGTTCTTTGCTTTTTTTTTGTAAGTTATAGGGCAATAAATACAAGTAGCACTTCGCTATTTAGAAACCATTTTTTTTTCTAAATTAACGATAGTTACATTGGAACACTGATATCTGTCAGGAATCCCTGAATATCCCTTGACATGTATATATTTTGTTTTAGTAGACAACCCAAAGTATTGATCTAGGCCCATTTTGGTATATTTCATGCCACCGTTTCACCGCCAAATGCGATCAAATAAAAAAAAGTTCACTTTTTCACAAACTTTTTAACAAACTTTAGGTTTCTCACTGAAATTATTTACAAACAGATTGTGCAATTATGGCATAAATTACTGTAAATGCTTCTCTGGGATCCCCTTTGTACAGAAATAGCAGACATATATGGCTATGGTATTGCTTTATGGTAATTAGAAGGCCGCTAAATGCCGCTGTGCACCACACATGTATTATGCCCAGCAGTGAAGGGGTTAATTAGGGAGCTTGTAGGGAGCGTGTAGGGTTAATTTTAGCTTTAGTGTAGTGTAGTAGACACCCCCAAGTATTGATCTAGGCCCATTTTGGTATATTTCATGCCACCATTTCACCGCCAAATGCGAACAAATAAAAAAAAAAAATTCTGCCAGTACTAAAATACAGTCAATAGAATGCAAGCTCAATCCTATTGGTTGATTGCAACAGCCAATAGGATATTTTCACCTTTAATTCCTATTGGCTGATAGAATTCTATCAGCTAATCGGAATGTAAGGGACGCCATCTTGGATGACGTCACTTAAAGGGAAACTTTATTCTACAATGGCGATCGGAAGAAGAGGATGCTCCGCGCCGGATGTCTTGAAGATGGACCCGCTCTGCGCCGGATGGATGAAGATAGACGATGCCATCTGGATGAAGACTTCTGCCCGCTTGGATGAAGACTTCAGCAGATTAGGGGTTATTAAAATTATGTAGGTTGCGGCGATGTCGGGGCGGCAGATTAGGGGTGTTTAGACGTGGTTTTTATGTTATGGTGTTAGGTTTAAACATAACTTTTTATTTCCCCATAGACATTAATGGGGCTGGGTTATGGAGCTTTTGTTTCCGTGATCGCAGGTGTTTGGCTTTTTTTAGCCGACTCTCCCCATTGATGTCTATGGGGAAATCGTGCACGAGCACGTCAAAACACTGCTTGTATTTGGGTGTGGTATGGAGCTCAACGCAACCATATCGCCCGCACAAGCCGGGTTTTTCAAAGCTATAGCGCTATAGGGAGGTGAAATACCGCTGCTTTTGTGGCGGTTGTTAATTTCCCTATAGCGCTCAAAACTCGTAATCTAGCTGATTATAATTTTATAAATTAAAGGGATATTAAACCCAATTTTTTTTCTTTAATGATTCAAATAGAGCATGCAAATTTGAGCAACTTTCTAATTTACTCCTATTATCAAATTTCTTAATTCTCTGGGTATCTTTATTTGAAAAGCAGGAATTTAAGCTTAGGAGCCAGCCCATTTTTGGTTCAGTACCTGAGTAGCGCTTGCTGATTGGTGTAGCCAATGTAGCCACCAATCACCAAGAGATAACCAGGGTGCTCAACCAAACATGGGCCGGTATTCTGTCGAAAACTCCAAGTAATCAAAAACTACAAGATGACGTCACTTCCTGTGACTCTTCCATTTTCACTATCTGTTTTTACCTCTGTCTGGGGGGCGCACGGCTGATCCTCTGGCATCCACCCCTTGAGAAATGAGGTTTATAAGGGGGGCTTTGCACCCCTTGAAACCTCCAGGCGGAGGCAAAATAGATAGTGAAGATAGACGATTGCAGTCCCATCTGATTGGCCCGTGTCTCCATGAGGAACAGGATGCACAACCAGTCAGATGTATGGATTCACTGGAAGTGACGTAATTTTGGAGTTTTCGATGTCTTGGAGTTTTCAATATAACACTGGCTCCTAAGCATAAATTGGTGCTTTTTTTAAATAAAGATAGCAAGAGAACAAAGAACATTTTATAATATAAATACATTAGAAAGTTGCTTAAAATTGCATGCTCTATCTGAATCACAAAAGAAAAAAAAATTGGGTTTAATATCCCTTTAATATAAATTCTGCCTGACACCAAAGCTTGATAACATCAGGGAAAAACTAGTATGTTATGCTCAGTGAATTAGTATATTCTGTATTATGTTTAAATGATTATGATAATTCTTATTGTAAACTTTATTATTTGTAACGTGGGGGGGGGGGGACAGAAAAAATAAATAACTTTCCTCTAATGTCAAGAAACAACTGTTGTTTGTGAGTTCCTTAAGAGACTAACTTCTATAAAGAGTTTTCTGTTTACACCCTGAATAAAAATGTAACAGCGCTCCCCCCGTGAGGAACCCTCTGCCATCCAATTATTTCCAAGGCTTTTTTGTTTCTTTTCTCATGTGCACATACACATCGAGTGACACTCATCTTTGATGGCTGCGACCACTTTGAGAGGTTTAAAATATCCTGTTTTAAAAGGAATACAGCGTTGGAAGCAAAACGAGAGGAGGAATCCCTTGTGGTTAAGAGAATTAGCAACCATCTTTGAAAGGCATTAGAGGGTTGACATTGCATTAAAAAGAAGAAATTCCATGTGAATCAGCAACCCTTGCTAGGGTTAGTTAAACACAAAACTAAGACAGAATTTAGGGGACCTAAATAGTTACACATAAGGGGAGATCATGTGACACATCATCCAACTGGTTCGCAGTAATGTTGTGGGTTATGTTCATAATATGGGAGCTGGTACTTGCCAGTCTGTGGACTTGACAAAGGTTGTAATTTATCTCATTTAACCTCTTTGCTACCAGGAATTTCAGAGAAAGATGCCCAAAATACCATAGAATTTTTAGCAATTTTGCTATCACTCCATTTAAGCAGAAACAGAGCCTTTGTTTTTTTTTTATTATTTACTTTTTATTTAGACAACCCAAGGTATTGATCTAGGCCACTGGTTGTTTTCAAACTTGTCCTCAGACCTCCCTAACAGGCCAGTTTTGAGGATTACTTTGGGTGAAAGAAGGTAAAATAACCATGGTTACTTATTAGCTTATTATTTCACCTGTGCTCTAGTTCAGATATCCTCAAAATCTGGCCTGTTAGGGAGGGCTGAGAGCAGGTTTGAAAAACAACAATCTATCCTATTTTGTATATTTCATGCCACCATTTTCCTCTTGTGAACTGCTTGTGCAATGCTGCCCCCTGCAGGGGGTGTCAATCAGCCCGATTGTATGAGATCGGGTGGATTGATGTCCGCAGCCTCAGAGCAGGAGGACCAGTTAAGAAGCAGCAGTCTTATGACCGCCGCTTCATAACTGCTGTTTCCGAAGACTTGCACGGAAACATGGGCATCACGGGCCATTTGGCCCTTGATAAATCGGCCCAGCAGTCTCGGTTGTCACTTGACAACCGAGACTGCTTGGGCTTCCAGCAGTATGGATGTAGATCTACATTATGCGGTACAATGGGCTTTATACCGCATGACATAGATCTATTTGGACCAAGGGGTTAAATATACCATACCCTTAAAAAACTTCATAAGTGATTACAAGATTATATAGGGCCTTGGGAGCAGATATTGCTCAAACAAGAAGGCCAAGTAAGCAACTGCCTAGACATGTAATTTCCATGTGCAAGGAACTTGCAAGCCAAAAGCTGACTTTCCGTCCATACTATTCTTAAATATTTTATCACGCACATGAAAGATTTGCAACTATGTTGAAAATATTTTCCTCTAACAACAAAGCAATAATTTAATTTAGGAGGAATAACAGCAATTCATTTTAGAGTAGTCTTTTTTAGATTAAACACAGAAAAAACTGACTAGAGTATACTTTTAAAGGGGAAATAAAAACTAAATAAATGCTAGATGTATTCAATGCAAAAATTAACCTTAAAATAATGTGCAGATGTATTTTTGTTTATTACATTCACTGTTTAACCAAGAAATAAATGGTAACATGAGGGGGGTAAGATAGAGACGCCAGCACATTTGAAAGGGTGTTCTTGCAACTGTTTTGAATAGAATTACTTATTGTCAGCTTACCTAAGTATATTGTCCCTTAAAATATTTCTAGATTTAATAGCCTGTCCTTCTATATTTTATCTCCTCTGCTGAGGCCAGTTTTAACCCCTTGCACAAAATGGACATAGGTACTACGTCACACAGTACTTTGCCCAGTGTACTGTGTTGAGTGTACCAACACTCTGGCGCAAGTTGTGGCTCCACTGTCAGCTTTGATAGCGAGAGCCGCAAACAGGGGGCAGAAGACATCTGCCTTCATATGGTAAGTGAGCATTGATCATGATCCATTAGCATATAAAGGCAGATCCAATACAGGCAATTTGACTGCCTGTATTGGATACTGCCGTGGGTGGAGGGTTGGGATTGGAGTGGGTGGGAGGTGATCTAGGAGGGTGGGTGGAGATTGTGGGTGGTGGGAGGGATGATGCAGGGGGCAGGGTTCCATACTCTACAGAAACAAAAGGGAGGCTGTGGAGAGGGAGGGATGGGGCCCTACATTATGGCACATAATGCTGGAGGAGGGGGGGACCCTAAGCTATGGGAAAAAGCGATCTTGGAGGGGGAGCGGGGCTGCTACACTACAGAAATACATAAATAAATAAATAAAATAAATATAAAACAAAAGCCCTTAACGCCATACTGGTACTTAAGATGGTGGTGACAGTAGGGGGAGGAGGGTAAAGAACTGTTTGGGAAGTATCAGGTAGGGATCAGGGGGTTGGTAATCTCTATATTACAGCAAAAAATAACCTTACAAGCTAACTGATTACCACCTTCACTACCAGGAATTTCAAATGTGGTGCACAGCTGCAATTAGCATCCTTCTATTTGCCAAAATCCAATGGAAAAGCCATGTATGTCTGCTACTTCTGAACAAAGGGGACCACAGATAAGCTTTTACAACCATTTGTCTTGTGACTAAAGTAGTTGTGTTGAAATAATTTCAGTGAGAAACCCAAAGTTTGTGAAAAAGTTAAAGATTTTTTTTTATATGATCGTATTTAGTGCCCAAATAGTGGCATCAAATATATACGAAAAAGGGCCTAGATCAATACCTTGGGTTGTCTACTTTAAAAATATATAGTTTTCATAGGTAAATAAAAATCAACAACAACAAAAAAAAAACAAAGGCTCTATTTCTATTTAAATGAAGTGAAGCAAAGTGCTGTGGTATCAAAGAAAAAAAACAGTGATTTCATATACAAAATATACTTAAAGGAGTAATGTATCATACATTATATATTCTGATGCTAACATAACAAGTCATTGGAAACAAATTAAGGGGAACCAATATTGCAGCAAATTGCCCCATTAATGTGCCTTGAATACAAAATAGTGTCTCTACTAATAATCATTTAGAATATAAGGTCTCAGGGTCATCTAATCCTTTTGCCTCGGTTTGTATATCTATCTATGATGGCATATTAAAAAACAGGAACAGCCTTTAAAAGGATAATACATTTTAAAATACTCTGTATTAGACAAAATTAATAAAAGAAAAATGCTTATTTAAGGTGATCAGTTCTTGAAGGACATTCTTTGACGGCAGCTGGTTTTCTAATTGTGAAGTTAACACCTCTGTCTGCAGATAGCCCTTGTAAAAAAAAAAGTGTGTTTATTATGAGGTAAAGCAAGCTGGTTGTAACAGGTGATACATTTTACATGACCAACTGGAACGTCTGGATAACTGCGGTAAAGTACTTTAGAAACCTGCATGTTCCCTCTAGGAAGAAACCTTTGTGTTTTAAAATCCATCTACCTGACCTATCAAAAAGGCTTATTTAGTTATGAAAAATGTACTAATATGAGCATTTTCTTTCTCCAGGAGCAATATAATATAATCTACATTTACTATCCACAATGGGGTTTAGTATCTCAGCAAAGAGTTTGTAGTAGTTTCTTATAACAAACTTGTCTGTCTTAGAGATATAATGGTTTTTATGCTCAAAATGTAACCCATAATCAGCAGGGACAACATTGTTATATCCTTATATAATCCGTTTTTTTTAAAAAGCCATGCAAGTAAATACACATGTACAAGAGATTTTAATAAAAGGTGTACAAGACAACTTAATAGTACTAAGCATGAGGAGCATTAAATATTACTGACCATATACTTCTTGAAACGTGAAATGTGGAAAAAAAAATGCTGCAATTGTTCCATGTCTGGGCCATGAGATTTTGTGAGTGCTCTTATTCACTAATCATAGTGAATATAGTGAATAGAGTCTTATAGAGCAGATATCAGAAGTTTCCTAGAAAAGGGGGTGACATGCCACTTGTGGTTCTGTGCCTGACCCAAGTTAGAATCCAGGGTTGCGCAACCTAAGGAGCTAAACTGATCTGGTCATGTACCACCCCAATTACACATGCAGTATCAGTAGTTTCACCAGCACTGCACCCAAATCTAAAAATTGTTGTATGATATTACAATGATGAATTTGGCCTTGATCCCGCACTACTCCTCCCCTACATGAAAACATACGCAGTGATCACCCCAATCAGAGACCCGTGCAGCTAGAGCACCTAGCTCATTCCTTCCCATTCTAGGAGACCTAATGTATATCTTTAAGAGTTTATTGAGATGTCTTGTTTTGTAAATACGTCCATACCAAACTTTTACTTCAGTAATATAATTGGTAAGGTTAGCTTGCCAGCCCAAAAAATAGAAAAACAAAAAAATCCATGTGCCCTCCCATTTAAAATGACCCTGGTGTTATCAATACCCATTCAGTGGATTATCTTCATTTTAGTTTTCATGCCCTTATGTCCTGGATTGAATTTCCTATCAACGTCTGGTTTATTTAGGATACAAGAGGCTTAAGAGATTTGCTCTTTTAAATCCCTCACTGGTTTCTCTTTCTCATATGTACTTTTAGCACTTTTTCACATCTTCTCTCTTCTTTGGATGCCAAAATATATTTCCTCCAGTAACCTGTGATGCATTTAATCCAACCAAGACTACACTCATCATTATATTCTTTAGAGGACATTAACAGCTGCCATTCACAATCATTTCACTGATTTCCTTACACAGGCTTGACGGGTTTGTTCAACATTTAAGGGCCTGGCTAAAAAATTAGGAAACAGAATTTTTGACAAGTAACACTTTTCCCACCACCTCTCTGTAATGATTCCCCAGCTCTGCCCAGAATGAACCAACTGACCACCTGATTCCATCCAACTTGCCCATATAATGACCAACAATGCCCATAGAAAGACAGTTCCTACCCCCTACTGTCATCACCCCACACAGTAAACACCATTGGGCCTCTCAGAAGTGCCCCCCAAACATTAAATCCAGGCGATTCCACTGGTCATAACTACAGGTGAACTATTAATACTTTGAAATATTCCCAGAATTCAGTGACATGGGCATAGCATTATACACACTACAGGAATATCATAGTAAAGATAACCAAACAAAAGCAATAGCGTGTGGAAAAGAACATAAAATTACTAAGGCTTAAATAATACTATAGATATTCCATGATACTCAATGATTGTTCTACTGGGTGCTAAATAATGGAAAACAATGACTGACAAAAATTGCTGACTGAAATAATTTTCAATGCATGTGTTATGTACTTATCCTTGTGTACTTGGTGAAGGGGTTAATCACTGTTCTTTGCATTCTTCCTAACATTTTCAACATGTTATTTGGGACAAGGAGGCTAATGATTGGATTTATGTAGCCTGAGGGCAGGATAGGGCAGCCTGGGGGTTGAGTCAGGGGTGTACTGTCTCTGTATTGCTACCAGTCAATATAATATTGTTGTCTGTGGAATTTGTAGCCAATAGCCAAAGGTTAAATTACTAATATTTCTGTTACTAATAACTTATGACTAGTCACTGATATTTCTGTTACTAATTACTTATGACTAGTCACTGATATTTGTGTTACTAACTACTTATGACTAGTCACTGATATTTGTGTTACTAATTACTTATGACTAGTCACTGATATTTGTGTTACTAATTACTTATGACTAGTCACTGATATTTGTGTTACTAACTACTTATGACTAGTCACTGATATTTGTGTTACTAATTACTTATGACTAGTCACTGATATTGGTGTTACTAACTACTTATGACTAGTCACTGATATTTGTGTTACTAATTACTTATGACTAGTCACTGATATTTGTGTTACTAATTACTTATGACTAGTCACTGATATTTGTGTTACTAATTACTTATGACTAGTCACTGATATTTGTGTTACTAATTGCTTATGACTAGTCACTGATATTTGTGTTACTAATTACTTATGACTAGTCACTGATATTTGTGTTACTAATTACTTATGACTAGTCACTGATGTTTGTGTTACTAATTACTTATGACTAGTCATTGATATTTGTGTTACTAATTACTTATGACTAGTCACTGATATTGGTGTTATTAACTACTTCTGACTTGTCACTGATATTGGTGTTACTAACTACTTATGACTAGTCACTGATGTTTGTGTTACTAATTACTTATGACTAGTCACTGATATTTGTGTTACTAATTACTTATGACTAGTCACTGATATTTGTGTTACTAATTACTTATGACTAGTCACTGATATTGGTGTTACTAATTACTTATGACTAGTCACTGATATTTGTGTTACTAATTACTTATGACTAGTCACTGATATTTGTGTTACTAATTACTTATGACTAGTCACTGATATTGGTGTTACTAATTACTTATGACTAGTCACTGATATTTGTGTTACTAATTACTTATGACTAGTCACTGATATTTGTGTTACTAATTACTTATGACTAGTCACTGATATTTGTGTTACTAATAACTTATGACTAGTCACTGATATTGGTGTTACTAATTACTTATGACTAGTCACTGATATTTGTGTTACTAATTACTTATGACTAGTCACTGATATTTGTGTTACTAATTACTTATGACTAGTCACTGATATTGGTGTTACTAATTACTTATGACTAGTCACTGATATTGGTGTTACTAACTACTTATGACTAGTCACTGATATTTGTGTTACTAGTAATCAATGTTTAATCACAGATATGTGTATTAATTTCATCTGAGAGAAATACTGGTGTGAGCTTAGGCAGCAGCTTAAACTGATATATGGACTAATGCCCTGGTTTATTTAGTGACCTAACAATGGCCCTGACTTTCATGCAGGGCAGTTATAGAATGTCTAATAGTGTCTGCTAGGCTAGAAGGAAATTGAAGTAGAATTTTTTTTTAAGTTTCAAACATGTTCTTATTAAGAATATCACTTATTTAGTGATAGTTTACTATGCAGTCGACCAGAGGAGCACAAGACCATTGATCATGCGCATTTTTGTTCATCGTGCCAGCTCTGAGTGCCAGTGATGTCACAATGAATCGCAGCTGGTACAATTAGGGGATGAGTGCAAAGTAAAGCTTTGATCATTTTGGCAAATGTGACAAGCATGTCCCCTTACTTGTTGTGTGATACATGTGTTTTTATCAATAAAAACTAGTCCATATTTTGCCAGGAATAAAACAATCCAATCTGGAGGATCATTTGAAATAATAGTGCATCCTTGAGCTAAAGGTACCTTATCCTTTTTAATCTGTTAGTTACTTTTGGTTCTCAAGCATTCATTTTTCCTACCACACATTTATTGCCTGCCGTATATCCAATTTTACTGAGTGTTAATTAGGCCTTACTGGGTATATTAAAAAAACACATCTAAGCCTTACTTCACTGTGTTCATCATGAACTGAAACTCTACACCACTTTTACAGCTTTAATTCATGGAGTAAGCCAGGCACTGTGACATACAGGACAGCAAAGCATTGCTCTCTCCTATGTGAGAGATGTGACTTTTGAAACTGATAATAATCAGAAAGTATGTATAGCTTGTCCACTTTCTTATATGAAGAAAATATTGTATACACAAACGTTACATGCTATACATACCATATAAGTAAGTTAGCCTTCTGAATGGAGGTGCCTACTTTGCCCAGTCACACATCTGCCTCTAAATTTATATCCACTTATTGTGGTATTCCATTTTTTATGACTTTTTTCCTAAACCTTGTACAATTGCACCATAAGATTGCTTTGCTTTAGACACAGTCATTCAATATGACCCAAAAATATAAGAAAGTACTGGCAACCAGGTAAGAAATATAAACTTTTAGCAAAATAAATAATATATCTTTAGGATAAATAACACTGTATATTTTAAGCTAAGTGTGCCCAAACTTCAAGACTGGGGGAGTCATTTTTTTAAGTTTAGCAATATGCCTCTCCATGCTGTCAAATATTGTCACTGCTCCCAAATTAGAACTTATTTATACAAACCGCCTGTATTAGCTTTGTAGTTATGATGATGTACACAACAAACTTGTGTGACACAAAACATTGTTATTAAAGGGTAATTAAACCCAAATGTTTTATTTCATGATTTAGAAAGAGCATGCGATTTTAATCAACTTTCTAATTCACTTATATTATCTATTTTGCTTCATTCTCTTGATATCCTTTGCTGAAACTCATATCTAGATAGGCTTTGTAGCTGCTGATTGGTGGCTGCACATAGATGCCTCATGTGATTGGCTCACCCATGTGCATTACTTTTTCTTCAGTTACGAATATCTAAAGAATGAAGCAAATTTGATTATAGAAGTAAATTGGAATGTTGTTTAAAATTATATTCTCTACCTGAAGCATGAAAGAATTGTTTTGGGTTTAGTGTCCCTTTAACTTTGGCCTGTATTATCACTACTGGGTGCAGGGAAACGGCACAATGATGCAGAGTTCTAGTGTACTTAAAGAATGACCAACCTTTTGCACCCAGCTGGTTGGCAACAGAGTACCCAGACATTCTTTTATAATTGTTACCAATAAACTCGTGTGTAACTTTATACACTGCAGTGCCCCTCAGTTACTTGTAAGGTAGGATTTATTAAACAATAACTTGCCCATACTTTACTCTTTGTTGAGTTACTTCAATATATTCACTCAATCTACCAAATAAGTTAAAATCTATTAAATGCACCCCCTACTGAAACATCAAACAATCTAAACGTCCCCATCCCTGCTGTCATTTATAATAGTACCACTGATGTCACATTCTTAATAAGGCCGAATGAATATATATATATATATATATATATATATATATATACACACAAATATACATATCACACACAAATATACATATACACACATCACACACACACATATATATATATATATATATATATATATACACACAAATATACATATCACACACAAATATACATATACACACATCACACACACACACACACATATATATATATATATATATATATACACACACACACATAGTTACATTAGCCAATTTATGGTGTTTGTCAGTTCGAGCTGCACTTCAGACTCATAATGAGAGAAGTCAAGAAATAATGTTCCTCTAGTTTAAAACACAGGGGAAATAAATTAATTTGTGGGTCAATAAAATTAACTCACCTCCTTTTTATCACCACCTCCTTTTATCACCAAGTTAAACTAATTCAACATTATCCCACTTCGATCACACACACAAATATAACCAACCATGATTTTTATTATGTGTACAGTATTTCCTGTAGAACTCATCAAGCATTACGATTGGGGGGATTTAATTTTACTTATCCATACAACTATAAATAACATATTGTGTTCATTATCTGACAAATACTGACTAGGTATTATCAAATAAAGTGTCCCTTGACCACATCCCACATCACACACACACACACAAGTGTCACTCAGTTTGTTACAAATTCACATAACTCAGTCACATTACTTAAAAACTATAAAAAAAAAACTATAAAACTCACCTCTTTTAAAATGTGATCGATCTGGGGTTGTAAGACGTTATGTAAAGTCCCCTCTTGCAGTGACAGCGCAATATCTGAGAGTTCCCACGTACAGCTGCTGCCCCTCTCCTCCAGTGCAGTCACCCTGCTCTGCAGCCCGGACGTCTTGCAGTACAGCAGCACGCAGGCTACCAGGCTAGCTACAGAGATAAGCAGGGAAGTGGCTGTTGCCCAGCACCCGAGGCTACCACACATCTTCTGTGGGACCTTTCTTCTTCCCTCTACTTTTGCTATAATCTTCATTATAACAAATAATAGTTCTCAATTTATCAGAAGTAATTGCTGAACAAAATAGTGTTGCTGAACATATGCAACTGCAAGACCAATATACCCTAAACGTTCTCAGAAACTGTCTGTAAACTACTAGAAAATCCTGGGCTCAGCGAATGTGACTGAAACAGTTATGGCAAATCTTAGATTGGTTTGTGCTGTGATGCTTCTGAGCATGGAAGTAGCGGCTCATTCATCAAGTCTCAAACTATATCGCTGTAGAGGAGGGGATACCGACATGCTGAGGGCAGGGGGATTATGGGAGGAGGAGATAAGGAATGTTCGCTTCCAAAACTGAAAGGAAAAAAGAACAACTTAGTGAACCAGCAGGGAATCTAACTGTGACAACTTCTGAACGAATACAGTGCAGGTCCTTTGTTTATATAAAAGTTAATTAGGTGAGGATTTTATTTATGCAGATTGCCTTAATGAAATGGAGCTGATTTCCAGTTTTAAAATCGTTATTTCACATAAATGTTTCAGTAACTTTGGAACTGAGGTGGATATTTGTTTTTTTTACTCAAACTACTTCGTTTTTACTTTAATTTATTTTAATTTTGGAGTAATAATATGAAGTATTTTTTACACACACACACATATGTATTTGTTTTTTCCTGAACACAGAAAGTTTTTAATTGACACAATTGTAAATAAATTGCCGTATTGTAAATAAATGCAAAACAGAAAATACTGTGTATCTACTTTTAATTAGACCTATGCACTATGCAATTACAAATACAATTACATTCCAATTAATTAATATTTATGCTTGTTTATTTATATATATATATATATATATATATATATATATATATATATATATATATATATATAAAATGGTGTGTGTATATATATATATATATATATATATATATATATATATATATATATATATATATATATATATATATATATAATTATTTATATATATGTTTCTTTTATGAAAATTTTTAGCCCATCACTGGGGTGTTTTTAAAAAGTGTGGAGTTGACCTTGGGACATATACCAGTCCATATAGGGGCATATTTATCATTGTGCAGGAGGACAAGGTTTGCATGTAGTGACCATGTCCATTTGAGGTTGAAAATTATTGGGCACATTCGTTCTCTATATGTATTATTGCACAAGCTTGTGCAATGCCACCTCCTTCAGTAGCTCAACCAGTTGAGCAAGAGCAGGGCATGCCCAACATTTTTTTCGCTTGTGCGCAAATACTGCTGGAAATAAACCTTCAGTGTGGGCCTGTTAGTGTGCATATTACAAGTTGAAAGCAAATTGTGCGTGAGCGAAACTCGATGCCCACTAACTTTCAGTCTTCAGATATTCTGACCACGTTAACTTCTTCTCCCCATAGTTTTCAATGGAGCACGCTAACCTGACACCACATAAGATCTACAGCGCTAAATCCGAAGGTAGTAATGAATATTTTACATTCCAATGTTCTTCACATTGAAGAAAATGTTCTTTTTAAATATATTTAACAGTGCTCCTTTCCTAGAAACAAAAATTAGGGGTGAATGGAGCCAGATTGGCTGAATTAGTGTCAGGGATATTTCTTGAGAGGGAGGAGAGAGAGGGGGGGGGCGAGGAGTGGAAGGTGGATAACGGATAGGGTAGGGCAGTGATTTTCAACCTTTTTTTGCCGTGGCACACTTTTTTACATAAAAAAAATCCTGCGGCACACCATCATCCCAAAATTTTACAAAATCACACATTGTAGACTAATACAGTATATATATATATGTGTGTGTGACGTTTTGGGACTAACAGCGTCCCTTCCTCTGTTAGTCCCAAAACATCACTGTTTAATAAAGAATTTATATCACGGATGGCAGAAGACCAGTGAGTGCTTATTCCTACAAACTTATATTCCTTACACAATAGCACCCTGGCAGTTTTTGGTCATTGGTGAGAGTGCACACACCCTACTTGGCATATATATATATATATATATATATATATATATATATATACACACACACACATACATATACACATCCATATACACACACACACACACTGTACTGTGCTGTCATGCCATGGCTCCTACAAACTATACATGACATATTGACATTCATTCACAAACACTCATAATGATTGTCTGTGAATGAATGTCAATGTCATGGTTGTAAATGACGCCTGATGAGCCACGCTGTCACATACCTCCCAATATTTCAAAATTTGAAAAAGGGACACCCTCGCACTGTTGTCAGTCTGCCGTGGCACACCTGAGGATCTCTCATGGCACACTGGTTGAAAAACACTTGGGTAGGGAATAGATATGGATTTTTTTTCATTTTTTTTTTTCTTTTTGCCTGTTGTTTTATTATTATCACCCTTTACTCTCCTTCCTCATAGAACTTATACGAGAAATGCACACTAACATCTCTCAAAAGACACAATTAACTATTCCCTTAGTTGGAAATATTTGTCCTAAAAGAACAAACTTGATGTTAACACTTATATGATTGGATACTGTAAAAGATATTGACACCTGGTGTAGGTTGTAGAAAAGATGATCATTACATTAACATAAATAATGTTGGTAGATTATAGATATATAGATAAGCATAAACATTTTGCTCAATTGTATCAATTTTATGTGAGATGCCTATTGATGATTTATTGTATTCTATGTTTTTAATTAAAAAAAAAAACAGTGCTCCTTTAGTATAAAAATATATTAAATCACAAGAAACATAAAAAGAAACAAGCTGTGTTAAAAACAGCAAACAACTTAAAGTTTTCTTGCAAAATGAGCACAGAAATTCTCAGTGTAGCCATTGGGGCATATCTATAAAGCTCCGAATGGAGCTTGATGCCCCGTGTTTCTGGTGAGCTTTCAGGCTCGCCAGAAACAGCAGTTATGAAGCAGCGGTCACAAAGACCGCTGCTCCATAACCTGTGCAGGCGGACACACATCGCCGGAAATCAACCCGATCGAGTATGATCGGGTTGATTGACACAACCCCTGCTGGCGGCCGATTGGCCGCGAGTCTGCAGGTGGCGACGTTGCACCAGCAGCTCTTGTGAGCTGTTGGTGCAATGCTGAATACAGCGAGCGTATTGCTCGCCTTATTCAGCGAGGTCTGTCGGACCTGATCCGCACTGTCGGATCAGGTCCGCCAGACCTTGATAACTAGAGGCCCTTGCCTCTAGTTATCAAGAGAGCTGAAGCCCATTTTATTCTTTCACCAGTCAGATAGAACATATGATTTTAAACAACTTTCCAATTTACTTCTATTATCAAATTTGCTTCATTATCTTGGTATCCTATGTTGAAGAAGCAGTTATGCACTACTGAGAGCTAGCTGAACACGTCTGGTGAACCCATAAAAAGTGTAATTTATTTGCAGCCACCAATCAGCAGCTAACTCCCACTGAGTCATTGCTGCTCCTTAGCCTACCTAGGTATGCTTTTCATCTAAAGATACCTGGAGAGTCAGGGAGAACTGTTGGCTTTAACATACGAGTGGGAAAAGGTCATGCTGGGTAGGATGTGGGTGGGGACAGTGGACCATGGTTGAGGACAGGGCAAGATGGTCAGGGGCATGACTAGTTAGCCCCTGGTTTCACTTCCTGACATCCATAAGGAATAGCATGCGGTAGGAAAGATAACAGGACAGAGCTCTCAGATGAGTGCTATTCTGATAAATGCATAATGTAAGTCATAATGTTTAAAACATTTACTGGGGGTCATCAAAAAGGGTGAACATTAGAAAGAAAAAACTGTTCTAAGCATTGTGTTGTGTAAGCTCTCTAGGGAGCAAGGAATGGTAATTCTGTCCTATTCTGCCATCCCTGTCTATATATCTCTGTCCATCATACTGGGTTTTTTTTTAGAAATGTGAGTAAATATTATATTTTTACTGAAGTAAATATCCAGTTATTATTATTTTATTATTATTACTAATAATTATTCATTTGTCTCTTTGAAGTTTAACAGATCCTTTTGTGTGGACTTTATGACCAATCAAAGAAATAAAAACCTCTTTAAATGTAATGAGTTCTGGTACCTTGGCTGTTACCATTTAATGGGACATTGACACTTTCAAATAAACCAATGTTTTTGGTACATTGTCACATTTGGGACAATCCCAAACAGGTAGTCCAGTTGTTTTTAATTCCTGCCATTAATATGCCTAGACCATCAAAAGCAGGGCATCCTTTTGGGCAGGATGAGAGGGGAACAGGGCCTGTGCCTTGAGAGTCCCGCAATGTCAGGGGTGAGGGTATGTGAAGGTGCAATGTATATCCTGTATTTAGTTTATGAAGAAGTGTTAATGATAACAGGAGCTGTAATATATACACTGTTATTTCTTATATAGGTAACACTAAATGTTGGGACAGGGGTGAGCCATACAGGGGGCAGGATATACAGGGGGCAGGAAATTAGAGTGCTGGGATGAGGGCCCCACATATTTGTCCTACTCAGGTCACTGCAAATGCTAAGGGTGGCCCTGATCAAAGATGAGACCCTGGGCCATCTGTTTACTCAGACACTGCCCAGAGTGTGAAGTCTTCTTGCCCGTTTACCTCCTACAAACATTGGGAGGGTAGGTGCATATATATTTCAGTAAAATACCAGAGAACAAATCATGCATTAAATTTAATTAAAAAAAATAATTATATTTTTAAATTCATTGATCTACCACTTGGTAAGAGACTGATTTAATTATCCATTAATTATCCATTGTAAACGTATGATTAATTATATTTTGATTATGCAGCAATACATTTCTTAATTATATTTTTAGCATGTAAGATGCACCATAGTGTTAAAGTTTAAATCTAAGGAAAAAACTGTGTATATTCTAAAGATGAGAATGTAAATTTTAATATATACATAAACATATAAAAACATACCCTGAGCTTCAATAAGGCAGATGTAAGAAGCCATGTTATATATATATATATATATATATATATATATATATATATATATATATATATATATATATATATATATCATGAAAAGTAAAGTACTCCCACTTTATGTGGTGGGAAACTCCATGGATCAAACAGGTGGTCGCTAGTGGATAATTGGGCAAGTGTATCTAGTAATACTTTGCCTGGCTGGGCCACATATGAAACAATACATTTTATAGCATATTTTTTTCTTTAAAACATGTTTCTTATATACTAACAATAGGGTATATTTGGAGGAAATTAGTTTTGTCAATTTTAAATAAAATCATAGATCATTGCTTACTATATACAAACACATCTAGAATGACCCAGACTGTTACCAAATTCACACAAACATGCCTGGATCCTGTCAGATCTATGGTTAAAGACACCTGGATTGTAGCAGATCCGTATCTAACTTACACAAACATATACTGATTAGTTTACTTCACATCTAATTTACATCATCACAACAGATTGTGCTTAATCCATGTCAGATTTATACAACCTACTTGCATTGTGCAGCATCAATATTTTATGTATACACATACAAATGGTTTTCATAGAACACTTTCATAGAGTATTTTGTTTTAATCAGAATAAGAAGCAATTTTTGCATAATAAGTGCAAAAACGACCTTTATACGATTTCACTGTACTTATAACTTTTAACATGAATAGTGATAGGCTGTTTGTATACACATTTGTCTCTAAGTACCACTGGTGACATCACCAGCAACAGTGACATGCACTGATAGGCTAATGCTTATGCACAAGAGCTAACACTTGGCTAGATTACAAGTCTTGCGTTAGCCTTAAAAAGCAGCGTTGAGGGGTCCCAACGCTGCTTTTTAAAGCCCGCTGGTATTACGAGTAAGGCAGGAAAGGGTCTACCGCTAACTTTTTTTCCACAATTTAAAGGGACACTCAGGTTAAATTAAATTTTCATGATTCAGATACAGCATGTAATTTTAAACAACTTTCCAATTTACTTCCATTAAAAAAAATGTGCACAGTCTTTTATATTTGCAATTTTTGAGTCACCAGATCCTACTGAGCATGTGCAAGAATTCACAGACTATACGTATATGCATTTGTGATTGGCTGATTGCTATCACATGGTACATGGGGAGTGGAAATATACATAACTTTGAAATTTGTTATAATGGGTAATGGTATATATAAGAGTATATCGTCGATCTGAAAAGGGAGGTAAGAGATGAATCTCTACGACCGATAACAGAGAACCTATGAAATAGACCCCGTAGAAGGAGATCACTGCATTCAAATAGGCAATACTCTCCTCACATCCCTCTGACATTCACTGCACGCTGAGAGGAAAACCGGGCTCCAACTTGCTGCGGAGCGCATATCAACGTAGAATCTAGCACAAACTTACTTCACCACCTCCATCGGAGGCAAAGTTTGTAAAACTGAATTGTGGGTGTGGTGAGGGGTGTATTTATAGGCATTTTAAGGTTTGGGAAACTTTGCCCCTCCTGGTAGGAATGTATATCCCATACGTCACTAGCTCATGGACTCTTGCTAATTACATGAAAGAAATCTACTACTCATTTAAAGTTCAGACTAAGTGCTATTGCATTGTCTTGTTATCTTGCATTTGTTGATTATGCAAATCTAATGTGTTGACTGGTCCTTTAAGCTTACCGCAAATCCCCTTACGTCAATTGCGTATCCTATCTTTTTAATGAAATTTGCCTAACGCCGGTATTACGATCGCCTGAAAAAGTGAGCGGTAGACCCTCTCCTGTCCAGACTCCTACCACATTTAAAAGTCAGTAGTTAAGAGTTTTATGGGCTAACGCCGGAACATAAAGCTCTTAACTAAAGTGCTAAAAGTACACTAACACCCATAAACTATCTATTAACCCCTAAACCGAGCCCTCCCAACATCTGAAACACTTATCTAAAATGTTTAACCCCTAATCTGCCAACCGGACATCGCCGCCACTTTAATAAATATATTAACCCCTAAACCGCCACACTCCCGCCTCGCAAACACTAGTTAAATTTTATTAACCCCTAATCTGCCGTCCCTAACATTGCCGACACCTACCTACATTTATTAACCCTTAATCTTCCGACCCCAACGTCGCCGCTACTATATTAAATTTATTAACCCCTAAACCTAAGTCTAACCCTAAGTCTAACCCACCCTAATTTAAATATAATTTAAATTAAACGAAATAAATTTAACATAATTAAATAAATTAATCCTATTTAAAACTAAATACTTACAGATAAAATAAACCCTAACTAGCTACAATATAACTAATAGTTACATTGTATCTAGCTTAGGATTTATTTTTATTTTACAGGCAACTTTGTATTTATTTTAACTAGGTACAATAGTTATTAAATAGTTATTAACTATTTAATAACTACCTAGCTAAAATAAGTACAAATTTACCTGTAAAATAAACCCTAACCTAAGTTACAATTACACCTAACACTACACTATAATTAAACTAATTACCTAAACTACCTACAATTAATTACAATTAAATAAAATAAAATAAATTACGAAAAAAACAAACACTAAATTACAGAAAAAAAAGAATTACAAGAATTTTAAACTAATTACACCTAATCTAATCCCCCTAATAAAATAAAAAAAAAACCAAAATAATAAAATTCCCTACCCTATACTAAATTACAAACAGCCCTTAAAAGGGCATTTTGCAGGGGCATTGCCCCAAAGTAATCAGCTCTTTCACCTGTAAAAAAAAATACAATAATCCCCCAACATTAAAACCCACACAACCAACTCTACTCTAAAACCCACCCAATCCCCCCTTAAAAAAACCTAACACTACCCCCTTGAAGATCACCCTACCTTGAGCTGTCTTCACCCAGCCGGGCACAAGTGGTCCTCCAGAGGCTCCGAAGTCTTCATCCTATCCGGCCAGAAGAGGACATCCAGACCGGCAGAAGGTTTCATCCAGGCGGCATCTTCTACCTTCCGGAGCGGAGCAGTTCCATCTTCAAGACATCCGACGCAGAGCATCCTCTTCATCTGACGGCCGACGACTGAATGACTGGTCCTTTAAATGACGTCATCCAAGATGGCATCCCTTGAATTCTGATTGGCTGATAGAATCCTATCAGCCAATCAGAATTAAGGTAAAAGGGAAAAATCCTATTGGCTGATGCAATCAACCAATAGGATTGAAGTTCAATTTCGATTGGCTGATCCAATCAGCCAATAGGATTGAGCTCACATTCTATTGGCTGTTCCAATCAGCCAATAGAATGCACCGTCAATCCTATTGGCTGATTGCATCAGCCAATATGATTTTCCCTACCTTAATTTTGATTGGCTGATAGGATTCTATCAGCCAATCGGAATTCAAGGGACGCCATCTTGGATGACGTCATTTAAAGGACCAGTCATTCAGTCGTCGGCCGTCGGATAAAGATGTCTTGAAGATGGACCCGCTCCGCTCCAGAAGGTCTAGATGTCCTCTTCTGGCCGGATAGGATGAAGACTTCGGACCCTCTAGAGGACCACTTGTCCCCGGCTGGGTGAAGACGGCTCAAGGTAGGGTGATCTTGAAGGGGGTAGTGTTAGGTATTTTTAAGGGGGGATTGGGTGGCTTTTAGAGTAGGGTTGGTTGTGTGGGTGGTGGGTTTTAATGTTGGGGGGTTATTGTATTTTTTTTTACAGGTGAAAGAGCTGATTACTTTGGGGCAATGCCCCGCAAAAGGCCCTTTTAAGGGCTATTTGTAATTTAGTATAGGGTAGGGAAGTTTATTATTTTGGGGGGCTTTTTTATTTTATTAGGGGGATTAGATTAATTAGATTAGGTGTAATTAGTTTAAAATTCTTGTAATTCTTTTTTTTCTGTAATTTAGTGGGGGGGTTTTATTCGTAATTTAGTTTATTTAATTTAATTGTAATTAATTGTACGTAGTTTAGGTAATTAGTTTAATTATAGTGTAGTGTTAGGTGTAATTGTAACTTAGGTTAGGGTTTATTTTACAGGTAAATTTGTACTTATTTTAGCTAGGTATTTATTAAATAGTTAATAACTATTTAATAACTATTCTACCTAGTTAAAATAAATACAAAGTTGCCTGTAAAATAAATATAAATCCTAAGATAGCTACAAATGTAACTATTAGTTATATTGTAGCTAGCTTAGGGTTTATTTTATCGGTAAGTATTTAGTTTTAAATAGGATAAATTTATTTAATTATGTTACATTTATTTCGTTTAATAAATTATATTTAAGTTAGGGGGGTTAGAATTAGGGTTAGACTTAAGTTTAGGGGTTAATAAATGTAATATAGTAGCGGCGACGTTGGGGGGGCAGATTAGGGGTTAATAAATGTAATATAGTTGCAGCGACATGGGGGGGGCAGATTAGGGGTTAATAAATATAATGTAGGTGTCGGCGATGTTGGGAGCAGTAGATTATGGGTTCATAAGTATAATGTAGGTGGTGGCGGTGTCCGGAGTGGCAGATTAGGGGTTAATAATATAATGTAGGTGGCGACGATGTCGGGGGTGGCAGAATAGGGGTTAATAAGTGTAATATTAGGGGTGTTTAGACTCGGGGTTCATGCTAGAGTGTTAGGTGCAGACATAACTTTTATTTCCCCATAGGAAACAATGGGGCTGTGTTAGGATCTGAATGCTGCTTTTTTGCAGGTGTTAGTTTTTTTTTCAGCCAGCTCAGCCCCATTGTTTCCTATGGGGAAATCGTGCATGAGCACGTTTTGCCAGCTTACCGCTACCGTAAGCAACGCTGGTATTGAGGTAAAATGTGGAGCTAAATTTTGCTCAATGCTCACTTTTCTGAGACTAACGCCGGCTTGCAGAAAACTCGTAATACCAGCGTTGGCTTAAGTGAGCGGTAAGAAAAAAAGCTTGTTAGCCCCACACAGCCTTACCGACAAAAACTTGTAATCTAGGCGACTGTATTTCTAACAGGTTGCATATTAAAAATTATCATGCGGGCAGCACTTAAAAAAAAATCCTGTATATTGCAGAAATGGTTGTATTTGTAGGAATTAATTTAATTTGATCTTCACCTTCCTTAAAATCGCCCAAACTGGAATGATGTATATTTTTTCTTGACTTTACTCTAAAAATAGTGCATATAATGCATGTAGAAATGTAGCATATGAGATTGCAAAAGTAAACATTTAAAGGCACAGTAAAATCAACATTAATCTTTCAAGATTCAGATAGAGCATGCAATTTTAAACAACTTTCCAATTTACTTTGTTTATCAATTTTTTGTTCTCTTGGTATCTTTTATTGAAGATTAAAACTAGGTAGGCTCAGAGCTCAGGAGTGTGCACGTGTCTTTATTACTCCATGGCAGCAGTGTTTTGCAACATTGTATAACAAAGCTACAAATAATGTTGCAAAACACTGCTACCATAGAGAACTAAAGACACGTGCACAGTCACACTCCTGAGCTCTTATGAGCCTACCTAGTTATACTCTTCAATAAAAGATACAAAAAGAACAAAGCAAATTTGATACCAGAAATAAATTGGAAAGTTGTTTAAAATTAAATGCTTTATCTGAATCATAAACATTTAATTTTTACTTTACTGTCCCTTTAAAGTGACACAAATTCCTTTTTTATCATTTGGTCTAATTTTAAATAACTTTCCAATATATCATTCTATACAATGACGGAAATAATCTGGTAACTTATTTAGAAGTTGGTTGGTGAGTGCACATTGTGGATACCACTGAGTGAATTGCAAGTAGGACAAATCAATTTGAAATGTAGGAGCCAACAAGAATACCAACAAGCCATAAACACTTTATTATGAGACAGATGATGTTAATATTATATGGCCTAATGTATAAAAATGCAAAACATTGCGCTTGAAATACAGTTTAAGTAGCCTTCACGATAGTCACCTACAGTAGCGGATCTACTCAACAGAGGGCTCTGGTGCAAAATATTTTTTTGGGTCCCCAAAAGTAAAAAATAAAAAAAAATAAAAAGTAATAATATACATGCTGCTCTGTAAAATGATTTATTGATGGATGATACATAAATAGATAGATGGATAGATGTATAGATAGATGGATGGATGGATAGATGGAAAGATAGATGGATATATAGATAGATAGATAGATAGATAGATGGACCTGCATTCTGAACTAAAAAAATGCTCCCTTGCTTCAGGATTATACACATTCTACACACACCTATATAGAGACAGGCTTCTATGCCCCCCCCCCCCCCCCTCAGGACTTGGCCCTGGTGCAACTACACTTGCTGCACCAATGGTAGTTCCACCCCTGCCTGCAGAATTCTTTCCAAAGACAGCAGTAGAGACCTGCTTGTTGTAAACATAACTTGCTGCACAACATTTTAAAAATCATTGCTCATTATTATAAAAAAGGAAGTGTCTGTGCCCCTCTAAGGCCCATGGCAATGGTTCCCTGGCTGCCAAGATTTGTCTTGATAGGTAGATCAAAAAAAGGTAAATGTTTTTGTGCACATTATTATTATTATTATTTAATCATCCAGTTATATTTATTTGAAAAGGACTTGGATCCAACAAGATCAAGATTTTTTAGTAAAAAACAACAACGTTGTGTCACGTGCATGTAAGCCATAAGGTGCAATTTGCTAAATCACTTCTTCATAAACAAGACCCAGACCTACAGTTATCTCACCGGATAGTTTCTACCTCACACTGTGTCAACAATTAGCCTTTACATAGTAAGGTATCTAGGGGCACAACCTTTTAATCCTTATATCTCTGTTTATCCCTAACTTGTCTTTATTTATTGTAACAATACTCAGCAGTGTGGAAAATACTGGTTCATTAGAAATAAATATACTAATACTACTAATATTAATAATAATAATAGTGAATGATCCATGTGTTACAATTCAAATACAAGTGGTGGGAATAACACCAGTAATGGAATTTAAAGGTGCATTATACTCATTTGTTTTAATTAAAAGGTAACAGCAGTTTAATTTTGTGAAATGAATGCAAAGTACAACAAACATCTATTATCTACTCACTGGCTGAAAGGGGCAAATCTAACAGAACAGAAATAATAAAAAACAAACTAAAAAACCCACTAATATATTATGGAATACTCTCTTTTAATTGTAACAAATAAAAACTTTTCCTTTAAAATTTTCCTGCATACATCTTATTTTTCTTATCTGTAAGAATATACTATCTTCATTTAAAGGGACATTATACACTAGATTTTTCTTTGCATAAATGTTTTGTAGATGATCCATTTATATAGCCCATCTGGGTGTGTTTTTGTAAAAGTGTATAGTTTTGCTTATTTTTCAATAACAATGTGCTGATTTTCAGACTCCTAATCAAGTCTGATGTGTACAGAATTCAGACTGCTTCTGTTTGTATAATGGGTCTTTTTATTTTCAGGGGATGGGGGGGGGGGTCTGATATCAGCCCCTTTCAGTGGGTGTCCCAGGCTAATCTCATCAACAGTACTACATTGGGAGCTTTTAAGTAAGTTTTTAAAAAGGTTTTATACTTTATTTTTATATCAGTATCTGTGCATATTATTCTTTATAGTAGTGCATATTAAATGCAGTTAAATGAAAATTGGTGTATACTGCCCCATTAAGAATTACATGAGCATAAATACAAATCTATTTATCTAATATTACTTGGTAACAACAGTTAACTTTTTGTACTAATAATCCTAACTATAGAGTTTATTTTAGCAAAAATAAATCTTTCATATTTTTTTTTTTTTTACTTTATCTGCTGGATCTGAAAACCAAAATTATAAGAGGATTTGAGAAAGCAGAAGCAAAATATTAGCTTTCACTAAAATAATATTTGCCAGATTAAAATTCCATTGAAGCCAAAGAGTCATGAATGACACCAGGCCTTCTCCCTACGGCAGCTGTCCTTGATATTGAACAGATAGGTGTTGTGGGTAATTTAAAATGTGGCACTTTTATGAGTGGACAAAATAGAAAAAGTTGTGCTGTAACTAATTCCACATAAAACAGACGGTGGCCATAATTTGTCTAACTACAAAAATACAAAGTTCTTGCATTGTAAAATGTCACATCCTATCTCTATTTTTAATAGATGATAAGATATTGTTAAAAAGAATTTACTCTGCATTGTTCTGTAACTATTTATTTTTAAACATTTTGTTAAGCAATTGCATCCATTGAAAGTAACAACTCTTTTTTATTATTATTTACTTCAATAATTCATTTTTTTTTCCGCAGATACATTGAAGTAAAACAAATGTAGGTTGCTTAAAGGGACACTGAACCCAAATTTTTTTTCAGCGTTCAGATAGAGCATGAAATTTTAAGCAACTTTCTAATTTACTCCTATTATCAATTTTTTTCATTCTCTTGGTATCTTTATTTAAAATGCAAGAATGTAAGTTTAGATGTTGGCCCATTTTTGGTGAACAACCTGGGTTGTTCTTGCTGATTGGTGGATAAATTCATCCACCAATAAAAAAGTGCTGTCCAGAGTTGTGAACCAAAAAGAAGTTTAGATGCCTTCTTTTTCAAATAAAGATAGCAAGTGAATGAAGAAAAAATGATAATAGGAGTAAATTATAAAGTTGCTTAAAATTGCATGCTCTATCTGAATCACGAACTACAAAATTTGGGTTCAGTGTCCCTTTAACAATTGCTATATTGGACTTAATTTCAACCCAAGAAAGAAATCTTTCACTTTTCACATTCCATATTTCCCATTGTTTGTTTTTGTTATTTTGCTATTGATTTATAACGTACCACCAATTCCCTTTACTTTTATGTAAAGCTAGAACCACCCTAGCAGATCAGTTAATACATCCTGTACGCTCTGCAATGATGAATTATATCAGCAATGTTATTTTTTGTTTTACTAAATGTGTCAGCCCTATTACTATATACAAGCAAACATAAACATACATTTGACAAAACAAAAAAAACAACCAACATACAAGAAGAATAAAAATGATGTTAGATGATTTGAAGTGGAAATCTGTTAACGCATAAGCTCTCTATATCTTTGAAAGCCATTTCAAGTATGTAAAGAGACCATTCTAACATGTTTGGCACAGGCTTTCTGGACATGTGATGTAGTATCTTGGTACTGCACATAGAACTATCAATTTCATATGCAAGTTAGAATGGCAGAGATGTTCAGAATTCCACCTATCAAGTTTTAGATTTGCTGTAAAGTTGCCTGGAACTGAAGTATGTTTGTTATATATGGGGTTCAGTAACCTTAAAAGAAACACATATTCTATGATAACATGTTAACACTATAGTAATTAGATACACAATGGTAAGGATGATGGAGTGTAATGTAGTAGCACAAATAAATGACAAAAACAAATTGTGTTTATCTTTCTTTACTGTCTCCAAATATAGAGACAAACTGTTAAACTCGTCAGGATAAGAGAAATGAATAGCTTTTTCTGCTGAGTACTACATAGTAAATTAAAGGGACACTGAACCCAACATTTTTCTTTTGTGATTCAGATAGAGCATGACATTTTAATTTACTCCTATTATCAAATTTTATTCATTCTCTTGGTATCTTTATTTAAAATGCAAGAATGTAAGTTTAGATGTCGGCCCATTTTTGGTGAACAACCTGGGTTGTTCTTGCTGATTGGTGGATAAATTCATCC
Source organism: Bombina bombina (assembly GCF_027579735.1). Classification (NCBI taxonomy): domain Eukaryota; kingdom Metazoa; phylum Chordata; class Amphibia; order Anura; family Bombinatoridae; genus Bombina; species Bombina bombina. The sequence continues at coordinate 463,869,462 of NC_069504.1, read as the reverse complement.
ACCAATAAAAAAGTTCTGTCCAGAGTTCTGAACAAAAAACAAGCTTAGACGCCTTCTTTTTCAAATAAAGATAGCAAGAGAATGAAGAAAAATTGATAATATGAGTAAATTAGAAAGTTGCTTAAAATTGCATGATTTATCTGAATCATGAAAGAAAAACATTTGGGTTCAGTGTCCCTTTAAGTGTCTCTCCATAACATAAAGCATTAGTGAACTTCCCTTAAATGCAATACACAGTTCCAAAGGTTAAAATTGCCCAAAAAAAACAGGAGTGTCCTCATAATAGTAAAAATTGATCTTAAAGAATTTTACCAGATCCGAGCACTTTAGAAAATCGGGCCCAGAGAGAAATTAAACAGAAACTTTCAGTGTGAAAAAAATACTCAGAAAAAAGCCACTTATATGACTAGGACCTAAATCATGTACCATCTGGAGTGTGTGACTTCCGGTGGGAGGAGCTAAGCGGAACACGCCGAGCAAAGTGTGCTGCTTGAGAGAGCTCGTTCAAACCTACCTCCCTGGTCTCTATCCGTTGCTGGCGGGGGAACGCACCCTAGGATATCGGCCTTCTTCAATCTGAGGCCTGACCACGAAGTCGACAGAGTTGTGCTAGGCTCACATCGCTAGAGCGACAAGCTGTAACTCAGCACTGCCACAGGCAGCCTTTCTCACAGAGCAATATATGTTGTTGGTGCGGTAACGCTCCCTAGAGTATTGCTCTGCTTGATATGGAAGTCTCTCTAAGAACCCTGTTTGAGCCGGAGAGGCTACTCTGCTTAAGCTGTAAATTTATTTGTGGCAGACAAGAGGACACGCCATAACTTAAACTGAGGATATTCTAAAAACTTCCTTTACTGCAGTTTCACACTGGCACTAGTAGCTTGCGTCGCTGAGCCAGTAAAACCAAGGGGGAACGAAGTGCAGCAATATAACTCGGGGAGATAGGCTAAACTACTCCCAGCCCATAACCCTTGCTAAAACGTAGAATTGGAGAGGGTTTGGTGGACCAGCAACCAATAAAGCTGGTAGGACTTCAACTCCCTCGGGCTGTACAACGTGAAACTGCAAGTATTCCTGACCTCTCTTATCATGCCTTACAATATTCATATGCAATAATGTTTTCCAAGTAGGTGTTGTGATTCTTAAATCACTCTGTAAGCAACTCGCAGAGGTCCTGGGTAGCAGGAAACTATAAGCTGTTTTGTTTATCGGTGCCCATTTGCTGTCATCATGGTGTGAAAACAGCATTAATATTAGCTGTGAAGAATACTGCTGGAAGATCTTGCTATCTGTTTCCTGATTCATATCTGTCCTAAAAAACGCCTATTAAAGAGGTCGGACTGTTCTATATCTGCCCTATACTAAAGAGAATGGTCTGCGCTATATATAGCAACTAAAAAAGGAGCTGGAATTGATACATATACGCTATCTGGGATACCAAGCTTGAATATTCTTACAAGCTCCACCATCTAAGTCTAAATAAGTGTCAAGAGCGCTTCTAAGCTATTATTTGTCATTAACTTTATTTTGCGTGTAACTGTGAGGCTCAACCTTGTCTGATCTGCAAGGATTAGAATGGTTGAGCTGTGTTATAAAACTGAACCACAACTGCTGGAATTCTAGTTACTAGATTTATATATATATATGTAGCTGAGCTGGCAGATGGATACAACATTTGTAATAGGTGGCAACTTAGTTGTACCATAAAACCATACAGCAGAGATTTAATATATTGAAAAGGTATGTTAGAGATTCCTATAGTCACCACATGTGTAGTACAAACACTGAGACTAATGTGACAGGAGGTCCAACATAACATTACAAAACAGAATACATTCGCAGGGATAATAGCTCTATTAGAAACTAGAGGATAAGAGTACTACAGGTTACAAGGCTTTAATGAAAGCGGCATTGTGCGCAGAGCGGAACATCAAAGCACTGACACATGAGTTATGTGAATATGGAATAATTGTACTGTGTTAGAAAGCAAGATCCGTGACAATGGAGTATAGTTGAAAAGATCTTACCGGTAAGTTATGTTCTCAGTTTAGACTGTCTGTTTTTAGATGCGGCCGTTAAGTTGATGGGGGCTGTAACGCTGAGTCCTGAGTGCAGAGTTAGTGGAGCGGAGCTGGCGTGTGACGTCAGCGCTCACCTTGTTCCGGGATGGAGGAGGGCTGGTTGAAGAATCCCTGCTGACGGAAAGAGTTGATCTTTAGGTAAGCTGCTCCTGCAGCACTTGAACAGGTTCACGATTGTAGCAGGAGCTACAAGTAAGGCTTTAAGGGACAGCGTCCCCAGTTTCTGTGAGAAGGAAAGATAGCTTAAGTTAAAGCACAACTACTACACAGCAAGAGCGTGGCTGTACAGAAGCTAACAAACTCCAATACTAAGTGAATATGATAGGGCAGGTGAACCTTATAAAGGTAAAATGTGCAGCGTGGAGTGGTACTGGGTCCTAAAGAGAGACATATTTTATGATGGTAAATGAACAGAGAGGACGGTATCCTGACAGGACCCCCCCATCAAAGAGAAACTCCCGGTGCTCACGGTCCAGGTCTGTCAGGGTTACGTTGATGAAAATGAGATATCAGTCAAGGAGCTGAGATGTTACAAGCCAGTTCCCAGGAGTCCTCCTCAGAGGAGTAACCTTTCCAGCGGATAAGATATTCCAAACGACTCAGTCTTAGACGAGAGTCTACAACGGAAGAGACCTCATACTCCAAATCAGGGTCTATCTCCACCACAGGTTGAGGGATCTGAGCATCGGAAGCACGCAGTTGTCTGTAGGGTGGATCCTAAGTGAATCCACCCGACGTGGAAGGTCGGGTGGATCCTAAGTGAATCCGGCAATTTTAGACGAATAGCGTTGGTGTTGATAACCCTGTCAACAGGGTAAGGACCAACAAACAGAGGAGAAAGTTTCTTAGAAGGGGTGTTCAATTTCAGATTCCTGGTGGAGAGCCAGACTAAGTCCCCAGGAACATACTGAGGTGATGGCAAGCGTCGATGATCATAATAATGCTTGTATTGATCCTTCGCCTTGATAATGGCGGCCTCGATATTCTTGAAATTGGAAGAAATGTTTTCAGTTAGTTGAGAAATGGAGGGTGAGACAGTGTCAGAAGAAGGCAGTAGTTGAAAGCGAGGATGAAAACCATAATTCACAAAAAATGGGGTTTGGTGAATTGAGGAATGCATTGTATTGTTGTAGCAGAACTCAGCATAGGTCAGAAAGTCAGACCAATGATGTTGTTGAGATGAGCAGAAGGATCTGAGGAATTGTTCCAACCACTGGTTGCACCTTTCTGTTTGACCATTCCCCTGGGGGTGGTAGGCTGTGGTTAGTTTTCTTTGTAAGGAGAAGGTTCTACAGAACTGTTGCCATAATTTACAAGAAAATTGTGTGCCACGGTCACTGAGAATCATTGTGGGAAGACCATGGTATTTAAATACATGTTTAAGGAGTAGATGTATGGTCTCCAAAGCTGTAGGCAGTTTTATGTAGGGGATGAAATGGCACATCTTAGTGAATAAATCCACTACAACAAGAATAGTGGTGTTCTTGGAGGAGACCGGGAGATCTACTATGAAATCTAAAGCGATTTCTGACCACGGTCTCTGAGGGGTTGGAAGTGGCAGTAAAAGTCCATAAGCTGGTTGTTTAACTCTTTTAGAGGTGGTACATACAGCACAAGATAATACATGTTCCTTAATGTCTTTGTACATATGGGGCCACCAGTAATTTCTTGTTACTAATTCGTAGGTTTTGTTGACCCCAGGATGACCCGCCAAAGAAGATTCATGAACTGTGTGGAGTAGGGTAGGTCTAAGAGTAGGAGGAATGAATAACTTCCCTGAGTGGTAGTAACAACCGTTGGAATGGCGTTGTAAAAGGTGAGTCGGTTTATTTTGATCGTTGTTTTGTTCTTTACGGACTTTTGGAAGAGAATCGAAAGTGAAAAGAAGGAATTTATCCTTTGGGATAATTGATTGTTCTGTGGAGAAGAGTGGAGACTGTGATGTGATCCTAGAGAGGGCATCAGCCTTCTGATTCTTTCCGGATGGCCGGTAAGTGATTAGAAAGTTGAACCTGGAGAAAAAAAGATTCCACCTTACCTGTCTGGCTGACAGGGTTCGCGTATTTTTTACATATTGCAAATTCCTGTGGTCAGTATAAATGAGCGTTGGAATTGTGACACCTTCCAGCAAATGACGCCAATGCTCTAAAGAAAGTTTGATTGCCAGGAGTTCCTTATCCCCAATTGCATAGTTTTGTTCGGCTGTAGTCAAAGTACGTGAATAATAAGCTACTGGATGGAGTGGTTTCGTCAGGTCTTGTCTTTGGGATAGAATTGCCCCAATGGCATAGTTGGAGGCGTCAACCTCTAGGAAAAACTGGAGATTCATATCAGGGAAATGAAGAATAGGTGCTGTTGTAAAACATTTTTTGAAGAACTCAAAAGCACTCTGAGCCTCCTGTGTCCATTTGAATGGTTTATTAGCTTTTGTGAGGCTGGTTAGAGGTATTGCAAGCTTTGAAAAGTTTTTAATGAACTTGCGATAGAAATTTGCGAAGCCCATGAAGCATTGTACCTGTCGTCTGGTTTTGGGAGTAGGCCAGTTTAGAATAGTTTCAATCTTTTTGTCGTCCATGCTAATACCAGAAGGACTTATGTCATATCCCAGGAAAGATATAACCTGTGAGTTGAATAAACACTTCTCGGCCTTTACGTAAAGATGGTTTCCTCTGAGCCTAGAAAGAACTTGTCTTACGTGTAGTTCATGTTCCTGATATGTTTTGGAGTATATAAGAATGTCATCCAAGTAAATGACTATATAAACATCCAGAATGTCTCTGAAAATGTCATTGATCAGGTGCTGAAAGGTTGCAGGGGCGTTACATAGCCCAAAGGGCATAACAACATATTTGAAGAGGCCGTACGGGTTCTAAAAGCCGTCAACCATTCGTCACCTGACCTGATTCTGATAAGATTGTATGCCCCTCTGAGATCCAACTTAGTAAAAAAACTTTGCCCCCTCAAGCCGTTCTATAAGCTCTGGAATAAGGGGCAAAGGATAACGATTTTTTACTGTTATTTTATTCAATTGTCGATAGTCGACTATTGGTCTAAGAGAGCCGTCTTTATTTTTTACAAAGAATATAGCGGCACTGGCCGGTGATGTGGAGGGACGAATAAACCCTTTTTTTTTAATTTTCATCTAAATAAGATTTTAGGTGTTTAAGCTCAGGGTCAGATAGAGGGAATATATGCCCGGTAGGAATCTCAGAGCCTGGTATTATTTCAATAGGGCAATCGTATTTCCTATGCGGGGGAAGGGTTTCGGCTTCTGATTTACTAAACACATCGGCATAATCTTTGTACACCTCTGGAATTTCGAATTCCTGAATAACTTCACTGGTTTGTAAGACAGTGACTGGAAAACAGGTAGTATTGCAAAATTTAGAGTTAAAAGTCAGAGTATGAGTAACCCAATTAATCAGGGGATTATGTGTAGAGAGCCAACTAATTCCCAAAACAATAGGTGAGATAGGTGATGAGATAACATCGAAGGTAATGTATTCTCTGTGATGTTCTGAGGTAACAACTAGTAAAGGTATGGTTTGAAATTCTACTGGTCCAGTAGTAATAGGGTTTCCGTCTATGCTTCGTAAAGAAACAGGAGACCGTTTGTGCACCAAGGGTATTTTATTTATATGTGTGAAATTCTTATCTATATATGAGGCAGTTGCGCCTGAATCAATAATCGCTGAGGCGTTGACCCGCTGAAGATCCCACTGCAAGAGAAGGGATACAGTAAGATAAGGTGATGCTGGTAACAAAGTGCTACAGTACAGAGGAGGTATAACAGTCTTACCCTTGTTTTGTCGTTGAAGGGATGGACACTCCTTAACAGTGTGATTATCCGAAGCACAATACAGACAGAGATTATTCAATCTCCTCCTCGATTTTTCCTCTTGAGAGAGTGGTCCTTTTAACATACCTATATCCATAGGTTCAGGTGTATGTTTGGCGGTAGGTGAAGGTGTCTGTTTCTTGGGGATAGTATCGTGATAAGATCTCTCGTGCTGTCTTTCCCTAAGACGTCTATCAATTGTTATACTAAGGGTCATCAAACCCTCAAGTGAAGGTGGTAACTCTGACCTAGATAGTTCATCTTTTATTCCGTCAGAAAGACCTAGCCTGAACTGATTTCTGAGAGAAATGTCGTTCCACATAGTATCTTTTGTCTATTTCTTGAAATCGGCAATGTACTCTTTTCCTTTGTTTAAGGGCTCTCATGGCATTCTCGGCAGTTATCTGTTTATAAGGATCCTCGTAAAGTTGACCCATGGCAGTGAAAAAATTTTCCAGCGAATTCAGTATCTCATCATTATTTTCAAAATATGCGTTAGCCCAGGTGCGGGGTTCACCCCTAAGGTATGATATTACAGTGAGGACCCTGGCCCTATCGTTAGGGTATGTGTGAGGTTTTAGTGAAAACATAAGCAAACAGGCGTTTTTAAACTCTCTATAAAGAGACCTGTCACCATGAAATTTTTCAGGTGGGCTAACCTGAGGCTCTACTATGGGGATTCTTGTGTCTACAACATCCCTAATATAGGCTTTTAATGCTTCATTCTGTGCCTTGAGTCTGTTGAAACCTTCAGTAAGAATATCAACTCTTTGTGTTAGGGTCTGTATATGAGCGTTCATCCCAGCTGGGTCCATTTTTGTAATTAAGGCTTAGTATTCTGTGAGGCTCAACCTTGTCTGATCTGCAAGTATTAGAATGGTTGAGCTGTGTTATAAAACTGAACCACAACTGCTGGAATTCTAGTTACTAGATTTATATATATATATATATGTAGCTGAGCTGGCAGATGGATACAACATTTGTAATAGGTGGCAACTTAGTTGTACCATAAAACCATACAGCAGAGATTTAATATATTGAAAAGGTATGTTAGAGATTCGTATAGTCACCACATGTGTAGTACAAACACTGAGACTAATGTGACAGGAGGTCCAACATAACATTACAAAACAGAATACATTCGAAGGGATAATAGCTCTATTAGAAACTAGAGGATAAGAGTACTACAGGTTACAAGGCTTTAATGAAAGCGGCATTGTGCGCAGAGCGGAACATCAAAGCACTGACACATGAGTTATGTGAATATGGAATAATTGTACTGTGTTAGAAAGCAGGATCCATGACAATGGAGTATAGTTGAAAAGATCTTACCGGTAAGTTATGTTCTCAGTTTAGACTGTCTGTTTTTAGATGCGGCCGTTAAGTTGATGGGGGCTGTAACGCTTAGTCCTGACTGCAGAGTTAGTGGAGCGGAGCTGGCGTGTGACGTCAGCGCTCACCTTGTTCCGGGATGGGGGAGGGCTGGTTGAAGAATCCCTGCTGATGGAAAGAGTTGATCTTTAGGTAAGCTGCTCCTGCAGCACTTGAACAGGTTCACGATTGTAGCAGGAGCTACAAGTAAGGCTTTAAGGGACAGCGTCCCCAGTTTCTGTGAGAAGGAAAGATAGCTTAAGTTAAAGCACAACTACTACACAGCAAGAGCGTGGCTGTACAGAAGCTAACAAACTCCAATACTAAGTGAATATGATAGGGCAGGTGAACCTTATAAAGGTAAAATGTGCAGCGTGGAGTGGTACTGGGTCCTAAAGAGAGACATATTTTATGATGGTAAATGAACAGAGAGGACGGTATCCTGACAGTAACTGATTGCATGAGGAAAGGATCAAGAACTTATTGTATAGTTTTTGCAAATTACTGTTTTGCTTTGTTTCTTGGTTTTCTGTGTACCTGATGCCATCTGAGAGGTGGCTTACAGAGAAGGCTACTATTTCCAACTCACCTTAGATTTATTCCCTCAGCTCCTGAAACAGAGCTTTTGATCCCTTGAATATTCTCTCTAACTTAGTTGGCAGCCTGGTTTATTTCTCTGTGACACTCTTTTATTGTTCATTTTTTAATTTATGATTTTTTTATTGTATTGCTTATTCTATATATTCCCTCAAGCTTTGATGAGGGTAGGGGAAGGGAATAGGGAGTGGGAGGGGCAGGGTTTACTCACTTGAATGCAGCCCACTTCACTGCTGCAAAATTGTCTTTCACTAAGTTTCTGGTTTGTTTTCACTACATTTTATGTATGTCTAATGGTACCTTTATGTATGTACCCCTAAATGATTTAATCATTGAACACTATATTAGAGCACATGGAAAGGTTTATCACTTCTACTAAATTTAATTCATCTACCATGCCTGCCAAACAAAAGGACAAAAAAATATCGCCTATCAGATGCTAATTCTGAAAGTTCTAGCGAACATACATTATCCAGGGTAGATACAGCCATTCATTAATCAGCTTTCAAGAATATTTCTACCGCAATTTGAGTTATTGAAAACACAAATGTCTAATCTCTCTACAGAGATAAGGCAATTCTCTAGTAGATTAACTGAAATAGAAAACCGAGTATCCGAGGTAGAGCATATCCTTAATAACCATACACAGACTTCTACTGAACAGACCAATATTATTAGAGTGCTACAGACAAGACTATCTGACCTAGAAGACTGATCTAGACAAAATAATCTGAAAATTATTGGCCTCCCTGAAATCAGCGATTTTGCTGACCTATTACATTTTGCTTCTTCAACGCTCCCGCAAATTCTGGGTGTTCAGCAGCAAAATACCCCGATTGGTATTGAAAGGGCTCATAGAATAGGTGCCCCTAAAATAAACATCTTAGGGAGGAATTTTAATAGGCCAATAATGATTTGTTTTCTTAATTTCCTTGACAAAATGACTGTTTTAAGGTTGTATAGGAAAATGGTCAGTGTGCTAGTAGGGGATGCTAAAATCCTACTTTTTCAAGATTATTCCAGTGACATAGCGCACAAGAGTAAGGAGATGGCACCCTTTTGCACAAAACTTATAAAAGCAGGTTATAGGGCCAGACTTCTACACCCTGCTAAAATTGTGATAGAGGATAACGAGAGAGACGCAAAAGAATATTTTAAAAAACAAAATATCCCACTACCCTAAAATAAGTCTAAAGCAAGTTCATATCTCAGATAAGGTAGACGGGACTGATGGCATTGTTGACTATTTTATTTTTATTTTTTATAAATTTCTCCCCCCCCCCCCCCCCCACTCTCTTGTCTCTTATGCATATGCTCACAGTGAAGCTAAGGTACCCAGATGAGGGAATATATTAAATGTCTTTCTTGGAATGTAGGGGGTATTACATCCCTGAGTAAAAGGAAACTTATAGTAAGACAACTAGGTAAATATAAGCCAGATATAGCCATTATTCAAGAGACCCATTTAAAATAAGAAGAGGCTAACAAACTGAAAATTAAATGGGCAGGAGAAGTTTTTGCCTCTGCATGTTCTAAAAGAAAAAGAGGTGAGGCTTTTTTAATTAATAAAAATCTTATAAAATTTTGAAACAGGAAATGGATGCTGAAGATAGATGGTTAATTTTGGAAATCGAGTTAGACGGGCTTAAATATATTTTTTGTAATATGTATGGTCCAAATCAAACAGATGTAGAGTTTTGGAATAAACTTATTACTCGCCTGTCCCTATACATAGGACAGAATTTAATTATAGCGGGTGATTTTAATTTAATCCCGCCAGTAGTTTTGGATAAGCTTTTGTCTAAAAATGCCCCTTTTTCAACCCAAAAATCTAAAATATTTACACAAATATGCAGGGATTTAAAAGTGCATGACCTATGGTGTATCCAGTTTCCAGACTTCAAATGCGAATCTAAAACGCATAGGTCCTTCTCTAGGATTGACTTTTTCTTAATATCAAGTTCAATGCTTACTTTAGAAATTAAAAATCAAATCTTAGATATTATTATCTCTGATCACGCTACTATTTCTTTGGATATTCCACATAAGTCAAGCGCTACAGAAACTTGCCATAATTTCTTTTTCCCTAAATTTTTATTTCAAAATAGTGAGTTCACTAATTGGCTTCTGCAGAAATGGAGAGACTATCAATTCTTTAATAAAGACTACACAGATAAAACTGAAATATTCTGGGAAGCGGCTAAAGCATACCTTAGAGGGGAAGTTTAAGTCCTATGATCAAACAAAAAAAAAGTTCAGAGCCCTCAAAATTCAGCTGGCAAACCAGGTTAATAATATGTACAGAAAATATATAAACAACCCTAGCAAAATAATCTGGGATAGATATCAAGCTGTTGAACAGGAGAGAGATATTTTAAAGGGACATAATACTCATATGCTAAATCACTTGAAACTGATGCAGTATAACTGTAAAAAGCTGACAGGAAAATATCACCTGAGCATCTCTATGTAAAAAAGGAAGATATTTTACCTCACAATCTCCTCAGCTCAGCAGAGTAAGTTCTGTGTAAAAAGTTATACTCACCTGCTCCCAGCTGCAGGTAAACAAATTAAAAAAAATGAAGAAATGAACAGCAGCCAATCAGCATCAGCAGTGCTGAGGTCATGAACTCTTACTGTGATCTAATGAGATTTGACTTAACTCTCATGAGATTTCATAGTAAGCTTCCTTTACCTGATTGGTGAAATAATATGAGAGTGCACGATGCTAGTCCCTTCAGATGTCCCAGGACAAACACACTAAAATGCTGCTTAGAAATCCTTTACAATGGGAGGTGGCTACTGAGGAACTTTTGAGGTAAAATATCTTTCTTTTTTACATAGAGATGTTCAGGTGATATTTTCTAATCAGCTTTTTACAGCTATGCTGCATCACTTTCAAGTGTTTAAACATTTGGGTATTATGGCCCTTTAATAAAATAAAAATCTGCTAGGGAAGAACTTAAAAGAAATACGAAACTCAAAGGACATTTTGGTAAATTAGCCCTATTTTTATCTAGGCTTGATTAAGTTAGGAAGAAAAATAACACAATAGAAGCTATAATAGACGGGCAGGATAGATTCACAGATCTAGCAAATATTAAGAAGGTCTTTTTGGATTAGTATCAAAATATTTATGCGGCAAAATATATTAATGTAGAAAACAAAAATACATTTTGGAATAAAATTAATCCTCATAAGATATCCAACAGTTTTTTGGACAGTTTAAATGCCCCTATCTCCAACGAGTAAGTTATGGATGCAATTGATGATGCCAAGCTAAATAAAGCCCCAGGACCTGACCAAAAATCCTGAAAATTGATATTGTAGACACATTAACTAGACTTTTTAAAGATTATTTTATCAAAAAACAAACCATGTCTAAATATTGTTCTACTTCTGTTATTACTCTTATTCCGAAAAAGGATAAGAACTCTCTGGACCCGGGATCATATAGACCTATCTCACTACTAAATAATAATTATAAATTACTTGCTTCCATCATTGCAAATAGACTTAAAGTAGGACTAAATCAAATCATACATGAGGATTAAACGTTCTTCATGGAGGGTAGATCTTCAACTAAAAATATCCGCAGGGTGACAACCCTCCTATAAGATCTTTGGAAAAAGCTCCATAAACATAAATCTCCCATAGAACAAGACTTTGCCCTCTTAACAGTAGACGCTGAGAAAGACTTTGACTCGGTAATATGGGACCACCTATACACCTCTCTCAATAAATTTGGATTCTCTGGGAATTTTATTACCTTTGTAAAATCTATATACACTTTTCCTACAACATCTATTCTAGTAAATGGTAGTCTAACCTCAATGTTTTCCTTACATAAAGGAACAAGACAAGGATGCACACTCTCTCCCATTTCTATTTAATTTGGCGTTAGAACCCTTAGCTATTTTCCTTAGAGAGGAATTAAAAGGAATAGATTTGGGGAATCAGAATATAGTCCTGTCTTTGTATGTGGACGATCTCCTTCTTTTCCTTAAAAATACTAAAAAAAATATTCCTATTGCACTAAATATTTTTGATCTTTTCTGTTCATTTTCAGGCTGCAAACTTAACTTAAACAAATCCGAAGTTCTTTGGATCCATCAGAATAAATATAGTTTTAAATCCCATTCTTTTAAGGAGGTAGAGACTATTAAATATTGGGGGAACCAAATAGGTGGTACCAACTTAACTATGTGCCTTTTTTTATAAATGCTTCCAAGAAATTGCAAAAGTGGTCCACATTTCCTATATCACTGACAGCTAAAATAATGATGATAAAACTAGTATTTTCCCCCAATTAGTTTTTATTATGCAGAACTTACCACTTTTTATTTTAAATAAAAATATAAAACACTTCAACAAGGACTGCACTAAATTTATATGGAAAGGGAAAAGACTTGGTCCATCTATAAGTAAACTAACTCAAACATCAGAGTATGGCGGTTTCTCCCTCCCAGATATAAAGTGGTATAATATTACATTATTAACAGGTTTGGCAGTTGACTGGATTACCAGAAAAAAATATTTTACAAATCTTCAAATTGAAGAGAACCTAGTCTCTCCATTTACGTTAAAAGCTATTATTCATTGTCCTGCATCCAAACTCCCAATAAAAGCGCAAAACATATGCATTTTGTAATACTATCATTGCATGGCAAAAACTTTGCTTAGCACTTGATATAAACTTCCATTTTTCCTCCCTCTTACCCATTCGTTGTAATCTTCTTTTTTTACCCGGGATAGATTCCCGGGGTATTTAGGTCCTGGGAACAAAAAGGCCTGATATATGCAGCCCAACTTTTAGTGAGAACTCATACGATAAGAACCTTTGAATCTCTAGCGCAAGAATTTAATATTCCCAATAATAATTTTGACGCTTATTTACAACTTAGGCATTACATTACTGGATATGTAGATACAATACAAGAAATAAGTCAATTTGGGAAATTAGGAGATTATATTAACGCACATAGGTTTGGTATACATTCTATCTCATTACTGTATAATATATTACTTGCCAAACAAGGACAACTAGCACTAGATGCAATGTTATTAAAATGGAGATTTTACTTTAAGGACAGAACAATAGAGAATATTAAAGCAAGTATTAAATGGGTTAAAGAGGTCCCCACTTCCTATTCTTGGAAAGAGTCACATATTAAGTTAATTAATGATGCTTATATCACGCCTAAAACACTAGCTAAATGGATAGTGGAATAAGTAATTATTCCAAATGCAATGGAGCCTCAGCGGATTTACTCCATTGTATGTGGTTCTGCCCAAAAATAAAACAATTCTGGCTTAAAGGGACAGTTTACTCAAAAATGTTCTCCCCTTTAATTTGTTCCCAATGATCCACTTTACCTGCTGGAGTGTATTAAATTGTTTACAAGTAGCTACTTTACCCTTATATTGGCATTTGAAATAGTTGATTTAGCATGTGGTATCCCCACCTATTTTGAAAGTTTGTGGCCGCAGGTCCAAGCTATAGATAAGCTTTGTAAACACAGCCAGCAGAAGAAATTACACTCCCAGTGGGATATAGCAGAGATAAGGTAATAAAATGTTGATTTTCCATTGTTCTCTCTAAGTATTGGTGATTGGTTTATGGACAGATATAAGATAAAGAAGCAGGTATATATACACAATGTGATACAGTAATGAGATCTGATTATACCTACAAGCTCAACCCATTTTATTAGGTGGTGGTTTCAAAACACAAAATCACAGCTTTAATATACACAAAAAAAACTTAAAAAGCTAATTTTCATACATTTTTACTCTACATTTGTTTTTTTTACCAACTGCAAACACATTAAGGGAAAAACTATTTTCAGTATACTGTCCCTTTAATGCAATGTATTGGCTTAATATGACATTTGATGTTAGCATTTCTCTAGACCCATTCCATATTTTTTTTCCTTTTCTCATGGCCTATTGTTTTATAAACCTAAATTAATTAATACTTCCATAATGATTGGCCATATTCTAATTTTACAGAATTGGGAAAGAAAAGTTGTGCTGTCAATAGTTCTCTTTAAACAAGCAATCTACTTTCAAATTATTTTGAGCAATTTAATACCCCTATATCTTCCACCAAACAGATTCATGCTTTTTTTTTGATAAATGGTTGGAAATCATCCTGTTGTGTCCTCTTAACATCCAATTCAATCTTACAAGACAATTCCATAAGACAGTTTTAATTTTAAGAAATATTTTTTCCCCATACTGGTACTAGGATAAAGAGTCATTTAATGGATAAATAACAGAATCCCTTCCCCCCCCTTCCCTTCTTCCTTTTTTTTTTTTTTTGAGTTTTGTCATTTTTTGCACTTTTTTTTCCCTGTTAAGTTCTATTTATTTAATTTAATTATTTCTTAGGAAAAAAGATAACTGAGGAAGTTCAAGACAAGAGAAAACTCAAGTTTTTGTTAGGGTACGTCTAACAGATAAAATGTTGAATTCATTTTTTTGTGTATGAAAATGATATGTCGTATGAGAAAAATATATTTTGTATTGTTATGGTACTCAAAATAGATTATGGGGTCGATTTATGAAGCAGCGGATGCTGCTTCCGACCCACTCCGCTTCAGTTCCGCCTGAATTGGAAGTTAAGAAGCAGCGGTCCTAAGACCGCTGCTCCTTAACTCGTCCACAACATCTGAGGTGGCGGAATACGATCGGGTTGATTGACACCCCCTGCTAGTGAATCTGCAGGGGGCGGTATTGCACCAGAAGTTCACAAGAACTGCTGGTGCAATGATAAATGCCGACAGCGTATGCTGTCGGCATTTATCGATGTCCGGCAGACATGATACGCTACATTGTATCATGTCCGTCCGCACAATAATAAATTGACCCCTATATGTTGACATGAACTTTCTCTTTGAAATGTGATGTACCAATGGGAAGCATATCCTGTTTTGTTATGAGACCAATATGGTATATTCTGTTGTAATGCAATTATTTTTTCACAATAAAAAGGGATTCGAAAAAATAAATAAAAAAAAACATTTTCCATGACTTTTAAAATAAAGGGAAATAACTTTCTCTGTTACCTTCATTGACTACTTATAAATACTTTGCATTTTTAACTAAGGATTACTTATATATTTATTTATTTGGGTTTCTTTCTTTCATTTTTGTATCAAACTCCATTTTATTTCCCCTTTAATTAAAGGGACAGTCTAGGCCAAAATAAACTTTCATGATTCAGACAGGGTATGTAATTTTAAACAATTTTCCAATTTACTTTTATCACCAATTTTGCTTTGTTCTCTTGGTATTCTTAGTTGAAAGCTTAACCTAGGAGGTTCATATGCTAATTTCTTAGACCTTGAAGGCCACCTCTTTTCAGAATGCATTTTAACAGTTTTTCACCACTAGAGGGTGTTAGTTCATGTGTTTCATATAGATAACACTGTGCTCGTGCACGTGAAGTTATCTGGGAGCAGGCACTGATTGGCTATACTGCAAGTCTGTCAAAAGAACTGAAATAAAGGGGCAGTTTGCAGAGGCTTAGATACAAGATAATCACAAAAAGTAAATTAAAAGTATATTAATATAAATGTGTTGGTTGTGCAAAACTGGGGAATGGGTAATAAAGGGATTATCTATCTTTTAAAACAATAAAAATTCGGGTGTAGACTGTCCCTTTAATCATTCACTTTTGGGCTCATATTGGCCAAGATGTCACCCTTTTCCTGTTATACAGTACTTGTATATAAGGCCTTCAGGCTTCACTGCTGAAACACTTATTATTATTTATTCCAGTTTATCCTTCATTTTTATCTCCCTAGTGCTTTGCAGCATTTTCCGTTGTCCTCTCCCTCCGTGCTGTGTTGCTTCTTCTTTTTTTCTTTTCTCAACTTATCTTTCTCTTTCTTCTACTTCACTTATGCCCATGTAAATTGAGGTAACCCCATATCTAATACCTAAAGGTCTGTTAATGTAAATATAAGTTGGGCAAATAACCTCTAGTTTCCCAGTTAATTTAAACTTAGTTATCCCCTAAATATATCTATAGTCACAAGGAAAAAGCTTCCCCAAATGATAAACAGTGGCCACTCATGGACCACTCTACATAGAACTCTAATACAAGGGGGGATATTACTTACAATTAAAATAATTGTTTATAATATATTTTTTACTGAATTTTGACATTCTTTAAACTGTAAATTGTTACACAGCTGCCTTATTAGGCATTATGTACCCCTGTTCAATTGCTTAGTAACTCAAATTGCTAAGCCAATCACATGACAGCTACTCAATGCATTTAGGCATCTAGACATGGTGAAGATGACTTGCTGAAGTTCAAACCGATCATCAGAATAGGAAAGAAAGGGGATTTAAGTGACTTTGAAAGTGGTATGGTTGTTGGCGCCAGACGGACTGGTCTGAGTATTTCAAAAACTGCTGATCTACTGGGTTTTTCATGCACAACCATCTCTAGTATTTACAGAGAATGGTCTGGAAAAGGGAAAATATCCAGTGAGCGGCAGTTGTGTGGACGAAAATGCCTTGATGATATCAGAGGTCAGAGGAGAATGGGAAGATGGTTCGAGATGATAGAAAGGTAACATTAACTCAAATAACCACTCTTTACAACCATGGTATTCAGAATACCATCTCTGAACGCACAACATGTCAAACCTTGAAGCAGATGGGCTACAGCAGCAGAAGACCACACCAGGTGCCACTCCTGTCAGCTAAGAACAGGAAACTGAGGCTACAATTTGCACAGGTTCACCAAAATTGGACAATAGAAGATTGGAAAAACGTTGCCTGGTTTGACGAGTCTCGATTTCAGCTGCAACATTTAGATGGCAGGGTCAGAATTTGGAGTAAACAACATGAAAGCATAGATCCATCCTGCCTTGTATCAATGGTTCAGGCTGGTGGTGGTGGTGTAATGGTGTGGGGGATATTTTTGAGGCACACTTTGGGCCCCTTAGTACCAATTGAGCATCATTTAAATGCCACAGCCTACCAGAGTATTGTTGCTGACCATGTCCATACCTTTATGACTACAGTGTACCCATCTTCTGATGGCTACTTCCAGCAGGATAAAGCACCATGTCACAAAGCTCAAATCATCTGAAACTGTTTTTTTGAACATGACAATGAGCTCACTGTACTCCAATGGCCTCCACAGTCACCAGATCTCAATCCAATAGAGCACCTTTGGGATGATTTGCATCATGGATGTGCAGCCGACAAATCTGCAGCAACTGCATGATGCTATCATGTCAGTATGGACCAAAATGTCTGAGCAATGTTTTCAACACCTTGTTGAATCTATGCCACAAAAAATTAAGGCAGTTCTGAAGACAAAAGGGGGTCCAACCCGGTAATAGCAAGGTGTACCTAATAAAGTGGCTGGTGAGTGTGTATATATATATATATATATATAAATATATATATATATATATATATATAAATATATATATATATATATATATAAATACTGTGTATATATAAAATAATTGTGGGGACTAACTGCATAACAAACACATTACATTTGCAATTTGCAAGCAGTAACGAAAAACTATATGTTCCTTTGTTAAAATAAAAAACAAAATTTAATGTAAACACCACTGGAAACAAGCTATTAATGTGTGCGGACTTTGTGACCGCATTAAGAAAAAAAAACTAAGACTTGAAACCTGAAACCCTATTAGGCCTACAGCGCTAAACCCGAAGGTAGTTATTCATATTTTACATTCCAATGTTCTTCACATATAAGAAAATTGTCTTTTTCTTTTTAAATATATATTTCTATATATATATATATATATTTGATTATTATTTTCATTAATATAGATCTATACCTATATATGAATATATACAGGTATAGACATACCAATATATATACAGGAATATATATTTAAAATACTAAAACCATTTTCTACTATGTGAACATTGAAATTTAAAAAATAATAATACTGTAATTACACAGTAAAATACATTTTAAAATATTAAAATTAAATAAAAATTATTTTTCTTGTTTTAAGCTATTTGAGTGGAAATGGCTCCAAAGTGTATGTGTGTATATATATATATATATATATATATATATATATATATGCATGTGTATATATGTATGTATACATATATAAATACACATGTATACACATATATATGCACATCTATATACACCCATACACACACACTATCTATATACAGTGTACACCCATACACACTGGCACACACACACACACACACACATATATATATATATATATATATATATATATATATATATACACACACACGTGATAACAATGAAATTCACTCTCAGGAATTTCGGATAAATAAAAGTCAAATATTTATTGTAAGAAATATTTGACCTTTCTTTATCTGAAATTCCTGAGATTGCATTTTATTGTTATTACTTGTTTATTTCATAATTGCACCCAGGTAGCTGGCACTTGGAGGGTAGATCCACTGAATCAATTGATATATATATATATATACACACACATACACACACATTATATGGAAGCAGCAGATCAGTTCCATTCTCGATATTTGCTACCTGCATCTGCGCATCCTATTCATTAAATAATCGCATTCCGCACATTTCTTTCAAACATATGTGGAGTGTTATTACATAACTGTGAGCATGATGTGTAGGTCGAGGTAGCAAATCTCGACAAGGTAGCTATTTTCGACAGAACACCGCTGTTGATTTTTGCTACCCATCAAATTTTGCTACCCTCTCAATGTGCATGCACACACTTACGTCACTGCATTCCACATATGTTGTAAAACATGTGTGGAATGCGGTGACGTATGTGTGCTCATGCACACTGAGAGGGTAGCAAAATTCAATGGATAGATATGAAATCTCAACACTTTGTCTGTGCATGTGCGCAGTGCACACCCTCCATATGTAAATAACGTCAACTAAACAGTTTCTCCAACAGTAATTTGCAGCGCCATAAAAAGAACTATTACTATTCAGCTGCCGATTTGGTTAATTCCGACAGCGAGCGCTGAAAAAGTGCTTTGAGTCCTACTGGGAGAAAGGTGCTATATAAATACCAGTTATTATTATTATTATTATATATCTTTACAATTAAAGATTACTCCTTAATTCATTAACTTAAATAACAGCTACAAATTACTGTTACAGAACCTGTTTAGTTAATTTTAATTACATATCATGGGTGCGCAGTACGCATGCACAGGCAAAGCTTCGAGATTTGCCATCTACTCTTTGAATTTTACTACCCCTCTTAGTGTGCATGTGCGCACATACATCACCGCAGTCCATGCATGCTTTACAACATATGTGGAATGCAGTGACTGAGAGGGTTGCAAAATTCGATGGGTAGCAAAAATCAACAGAATCTCAAGAAATGGAGGAGAAAATATTCCTACCTCGGGGAAGTGGAGCGTTGACACAGGACCTCGCTGTGAAGCAGTTGAACATGGCAGAAATGGTGGCCAACTTTGCACAGGATGGGGCTAAAGATGATTCTAACCTACATGAAACCTGTTGTCGACTGAATTGGAAGGTTCACGGACAACTGCTTTGGAAAGTGAAGAAGGGTGGTAAACTAGGAGTAACACTGTGAAAATGAATGCATCTTTTTCCAGAGGCTGATTATCAAGGGTGAACATGCTTTGCAAGCTACTCCTGTTTTGTAATTTAGACCAACAAACAAAGAATGTCCAGCACTGAGGGTACTATAGCAGACCACGGGAGCACCCAGCTCCTAATATAATATAAAAAGTCCAGAGGTTGCTGCAAAAGGAGTTCATTCAAAACACACAGGGAAACAGAGCGATGTTTCAGGAATACTCCCTTAAAGGGACAGTTAAGTCCCAAAAAAACTTTCATGATTCAAATAGGGCATGCAATTTTAAACAACTTTCCAATTTACTTTTATCACCAATTTTGCTTTGTCCTCTTGGTATTCTTAGTTGAAAGCTAAACCTAGGAGGTTCATTTGCTAATTTCTTAGACCTTGAAGGCCACCTCAGCATTTGACCGTTTTTCACACAAGAGGGCGTTAGTTCATGTGTTTCATGTAGATAACATTGAGCTCATGCACGTGAATTTACCGAGGAGTGAGCACTGATTGGCCAAAATGCAAGTCTGTCAAAAGAACTGAAATAAGGGGGCAGTCTGCAGAGGCTTAGATACAAGGCAATCACAGAGGTAAAACATGTATTATTATAATTGTGTTGGTTATGCAAAACTGGGGAATGGGTAATTAAGGGATTATCTATCTTTTAAAACAACAAAAATTCTGGTGTTGACTGTCCCTTTGATTCTAATCATGCATTAGCCATGGAATGCTTTGTATAATCGGGTTATCTGCTATACTATTGAGAAGCATTATGCTATAGCTTATTATATATTTTTTTTTTTTTTTTTTTTTTTTTTTGTTCAAATATTTTTTATTGAAAACCGGTACTTTGACAGTTGTTCAAACTCGTAATATTGTTACAACATGAGATATCAACATAAAACATTTCCCAATGATTATTGGCATATACAATCAAAGACCCGATTTTCTTGGGTATTTTCAAAATTATTAAGAGCAGCATTGTTTGTAGGTTAAGTTAACAGAGTTGGGAACCAGTCCCAGAAAGAGGTAAAGAAGAAGAAGAGGAAGATGGTTAGTGGGATTAAGGAAAGAGGGGGATGGGTAAGTATCCTTGCCAGTTTACCCTATTTGATTAATGTTTCACGGGGAACTCACGGAACCGTTTAAATATTTTGCTCCCAAATAAGCTGGATATTCAATAACATATCTGGTTTTCCCTGGTAGCAATAGTGCATTTTCTCTAGCGTAAGGACATGATTAACCTCTGCCTTCCATTGGGCTATAGTGGGTTTCTCTTGTGTTTTCCATAGTCTAGGTATTAACCTTTTTGCAAAGGTTATCATTAAAAGCAGAAGTTTTTTAGCTTATTATATTTTTATGTCTACTTCCTTGTTTTGAAGTGTGAATTATTCTGCACATAGCAAGCTAGCTTATCTTACCTTATAGTTCTAAATGGAACATAAGTAGTTTCTATAAATCTCTTTGTACTCAGACGTTTAGTATTGTTAACTGACAGATGTTGGGTACCTTTTATTACCTGATTTTCTATTTTTCCATATGTTGTAAAGCATGTGTGGAATGCGGTGATGTATGTGTGATCATGTGCACTGAGAGGGGTAGCAAAATTTGACGACACCATATATAATAAGAATTAAAGGTTACTACTTCATTCATTAAAGGGACACTGAACCCAAATTCATGATTTCATGATTCAGATAGAGTATGAAATTTTGAGCAACTTTCTAATTTACTCCTATTATAAATTTTTCTTCATTTTCTTGCTATCCTTATTTTTAAAGCAGGAATGTATAGCTTAGCAGCCAGCCCATTTTAGGTTCAGCACCATGGATAGCGCTTGCTTATTGGAGGCTTACATTTAGCCACCAACAAGCAAGCATAACCAATGTTCTCAAACAAAAATGGGCCGGCTCCTATGCATCACATTCCTGCTTTTTTAAATAAAGATAGCAAGAGAACGAACAAAAATTGATAATAGGAATAAATTAGAAGGTTGCTTAAAATTGCATGCTCTATCTGAATCATGAAATAAAAAAATTGGGTTTAGTTTCCCTAGTGGAACAGAAGATTTGCATCATGGATGTGTAGCCGACAAATTTGCAGGAACTGCGTGATGCTATCATGTCAATATGGACCAAAATCTCTGAGGAATGTTTCCAAAACCTTGTTGAATCTATGCTACAAAGAAATAAGGCAGTTCTGAAGACAAAGGGGGGTTCGGTACTGTATATATTTCATAAAAAATATGGTGGAGATAAAAGCATGAGATTAAAATCCTCCAGTAAATTAATAGAAATTATGTGCTTATTGCCTGTGCAATAATTTATATTGATATATATATATATATATATATATATATATATAAAATCATCTTCTTTTTTTATAATATTATATGTAAGAAACATTCTTATTTCTTTCTACCATAATTTTAACATCCACAGACCATATAGATAACTAGATAGATATATAGAAGATATACATACAGAAAAATCAGTAGAAATCTAGATGATAGATAGATAGATAGACACAGAAATCTAGATAGATGATAGTTAAATTAATATATAGACAGACAGAGAGATAGATAGATAGAAACAGAAAGATAGATAATAGATAGATAGACATAGTTATATACAGGGAGCGCAGAATTATTAGGCAAATGAGTATTTTGACCACATCATCCTCTTTAAGCATGTTGTCTTACTCCAAGCTGTATAGGCTCGAAAGCCTACTACCAATTAAGCATATTAGGTGATGTGCATCTCTGTAATGAGAAGGGGTGTGGTCTAATGACATCAACACCCTATATCAGGTGTGCATAATTATTAGGCAACTTCCTTTCCTTTGGCAAAATGGGTCAAAAGAAGGACTTGACAGGCTCAGAAAAGTAAAAAATAGTGAGATATCTTGCAGAGGGATGCAGCACTCTTAAAATTGCAAAGCTTCTGAAGCGTGATCATCGAACAATTAAGCGTTTCATTCAAAATAGTCAACAGGGTCGCAAGAAGCGTGTGGAAAAACCAAGGCGCAAAATAACTGCCCATGAACTGAGAAAAGTCAAGCGTGCAGCTGCCAAGATGCCACTTGCCACCAGTTTGGCCATATTTCAGAGCTGCAACATCACTGGAGTGCCCAAAAGCACAAGGTGTGCAATACTCAGAGACATGGCCAAGGTAAGAAAGGCTGAAAGACGACCACCACTGAGCAAGACACACAAGCTGAAACATCAAGACTGGGCCAAGAAATATCTCAAGACTGATTTTTCTAAGGTTTTATGGACTGATGAAATGAGAGTGAGTCTTGATGGGCCAGATGGATGGGCCCGTGGCTGGATTGGTAAAGGGCAGAGAGCTCCAGTCCGACTCAGACGCCAGCAAGGTGGAGGTGGAGTACTGGTTTGGGCTGGTATCATCAAAGATGAGCTTGTGGGGCCTTTTCGGGTTGAGGATGGAGTCAAGCTCAACTCCCAGTCCTACTGCCAGTTTCTGGAAGACACCTTCTTCAAGCAGTGGTACAGGAAGAAGTCTGCATCCTTCAAGAAAAACATGATTTTCATGCAGGACAATGCTCCATCACACGCGTCCAAGTACTCCACAGCGTGGCTGGCAAGAAAGGGTATAAAAGAAGAAAATCTAATGACATGGCCTCCTTGTTCACCTGATCTGAACCCCATTGAGAACCTGTGGTCCATCATCAAATGTGAGATTTACAAGGAGGGAAAACAGCACACCTCTCTGAACAGTGTCTGAGAGGCTGTGGTTGCTGCTGCACGCGATGTTGATGGTGAACAGATCAAAACACTGACAGAATCCATGGATGGCAGGCTTTTGAGTGTCCTTGCAAAGAAAGGTGGCTATATTGGTCACTGATTTGTTTTTGTTTTGCTTTTGAATGTCAGAAATGTATATTTGTGAATGTTGAGATGTTATATTGGTTTCACTGGTAAAAATAAATAATTGAAATGGGTATATATTTGTTTTTTGTTACGTTGCCTAATAATTATGCACATTAATAGTCACCTGCACACACAGATATCCCCCTAAAATAGCTATAACTAAAAACAAACTAAAAACTACTTCCAAAACTATTCAGCTTTGATATTAATGAGTTTTTTGGGTTCATTGAGAACATGGTTGTTGTTCAATAATAAAATTAATCCTCAAAAATACAACTTGCCTAATAATTCTGCACTCCCTGTAGATAGATGATAGGTAAATAGATAGATATACATATATATAGATAGATAGATAGATAGATAGATAGACGGATAGATGATGATAGATAGATAGATAGATAGATAGATAGATAGATAGACAGACTCAGATATATAGATAGATGATAGGTAAATATTGAGATAGATAGATAGATAGATAGATAGATTGATAGATAGATAGATAGATAGATAAATAGATAGATAGAAAACAGACAAACAGAAAGATAGAAAAAAAAAAGAAAAGAAAATGCTTATGTAGAAAACAAATCCGGCATCAGCAATAATTATATGACATAGCATTCCTTATGAGAAATTAATAACACTTGTATTCTCTATCCAGTATCCAGTTAGTTTTCTCACATGGAAAATATTAATGAAATCTAAATAAATGTGTAGTGCTAAATGCAGCCATTACAGAGGTTTGCTTTCAGGTAGATAATTTAGCTGCTTTATTGGAAGGATAAAGGATGAGTCTGAGAAGAGATAAGGAGACAATTAGATTTTTAGAAAGTAAACTCTTGTCATCACTAGACCTGCAGTTCTTACCATCTCCTCTCAGTGTCATTTGGCAATGACTATCCTAAACAGGGATTGCATTCTTGCCTGGGAAGCTAGTATAAAGCATCTGGTTTCAGTCAATTGTGTACATTGTAGTCTTTTTTCCCAGTCGTCAATCTAAATTAAAACATTTTACCAAGGAAGCTGATCTGTTGAGATGCTGAAGAGTCACTATAATTGCCAGTGACTGATCTTTGATCTTTGGGGCAATTACAATTTCCCCCAGGGAGGTGTATTTAATTTATCATTTCAGCTTATTTTTTGAAAATCTGATTACATTTTATAATACTGATACATTGATTTTTTTTCTCCAGATAATTATTTATAGGGCAAAATAAGTTTATTTGGAATTGTAGTAATATAAATTAACTGCAAACTAAACCCAAATATAAAGGCTACATATTGCAGTGTATTATGTAAGAGGGGGATATTTACTTAAAGGGCTCTGCAATTTATGTTTACTGGTCTCACAGGCTTTCACAACTACATGATTTACTAAAGAGTGGGTATCTTTTTTTTTTTTAAATTGTTTATTTATAACCAGTAGTGTATATTACAAGCAAGAATGTGTCACAATGTCAAACAACAATATATTACTTGTTTTGCGCCACGCAGGGCCAATGGTAAAGTTCTATAAAGAAAACAAAGTATGTCAGGACAACATTTTCTTGTTGTACGCCGCACCCATTCAAAATTTAAACGAAAAATAGAGTACATGTCAAAACCAAAGGAAACCTTATAGGTTGTTTAACATTCTTATACTCCTGTTTATACCAGAAAATCTAATGTTCTTTATACACACTACTATTTTCATAACACATTTTTTTAAACATACACCCACTCATACCGCACCACACTCGTAACGACAAAAAAACAAAAAAAACAAAAACCCAAACACATTTACCCAACTTAATTGACTCCTTCCCTAACCTCTCCCCACTGGTAGGGTAACCTCTCCTCTGCTATCAGATTTAAGAAGGATACTAAATTCTTAAGAGGGGAAATAAATTGTCTTTGTTTATCTAGCGGCCATTGCCGAAGTACCTTTAACCGTTTGTTAAAATACTTCCTAAGCTTTGTCTCCTTTCTTAAATTATGGTCATAAATTTCTGCTCTCATCTGGCAATACATTAGCTTAATAAATTCCCCTAACACAGGGGGTCTTCTTCCTATCCAGTTCCTAACTATCAGATTTCGAGCTGCCATTATACCAGTATTAACTAACTGACTCTCACCTGGTTCTAAACGACCTTGGTACAAGAAAAAGATTATAAATGGGGTAAATTCAATCCGTGACCCAATATATTTATTTAACCAATAATTTACCTTTGCCCAGAATTGTCTAATTTTGGGACATGACCATAAACAATGCAAAAGGTCTGCTCTCCCTGCACTGCACTTATAGCAAGAGGTATTCAAATTTGTAGTAGCCCATTTATTTAATCTATCCGGTGTTAAGTAATAATTGTTAATGATTCTCCAATGCGTCTCCCTCCAGCTAGTTACTGTCGTCACTGAGGTACTTAAACTGATACTTTTCATTACATCTTCTTCCTTCACATTAGGAACATATTTTTGCATCTTCTGTGTGATTACCTTGATATGGTTAGAGCCTAGCCTGTCAAATAGGATGTTATACCAATATCTTAATGATCTAATACCTGCTTTATACAAGGTAAGTCCCGCCTCCATCTCTTGTAGGTCCCAACCTGACTCACTTGGATGGTCAAGTGCTGTCATAAAACTTCTAGCTTGCAGGAAGGCATAGAAATTATTTTGGGGTAGCTGAAATTTTTTTGCTATCTCACCATACGTTTGTACTTTATTTGTGCCTGTTATTAAAAGTTGCACAAAATATAGGATTCCTTTTTCATGCCATTTTCTAAAGACTATATTATTTTGTCCTGGAGAAAAATCCGGTGTACCAATGATCGGTAAGAATCTCGATTTTCTATAGTCCACACCCATTAGGTTACAGTATTTTTGCCAGGCCAAGATAATATTCGAAATTGTTGAAAATTGTTTAATGTTCTCAGGTAGTTTTGCATATGTGTGATGTAGGGCCGATTTTAAGCTGAAAGGTTTTATTAATTCTGTCTCAATCTCATAGTAGGTAATATATTGTGATTCAAATAACCAGTTTAACCCATATTTTATCATTGCTATCCAGTTATAATAGCGTAGATTTGGTAAAGCCATACCTCCATATTTTTTAGGTATAGTTAATCTGTCTAGTGAGATCCGCGGTTTCATCTTACCCCAGATAAATTTAGTACATGCCTTTTTAAATTTAATAATATCTTGTCTTGTAATAAATAGTGGTATGTTTTGAAGTAGAAACAATAGACGCGGAAAAGTAATCGTCTTGATAAGCATAATTTTAGCTGATAATGAAAGAAAATATATATTCCATCTCTGTAACTCAGCGTGAAATTTAGCAAAATAGTCAGTGATATTGAGTTTATACCAATCGCCTGGATCTGTCCCCAAGATGATTCCCAGGTATCTAAAATGTGCTACTTCCCTATATGGATGATCTTTATAGCTACTTTTATTTTTGTTGATCCATAATATTTCTGACTTTTGTATATTTACTCTATAACCTGTAAATTTACTGAACTGATTAATAATCTCCAGACTTACTGGAATACTTACTCTGGAGTTGCTAAGAAATAGAATAACATCATCTGCATATAGTGAAGTGACTATCTTTTGGTCTCCTATCTTAATACCTTCTAGTCTATCCCTGAGATGGATTGCCAGAGGCTCTAGCGCAATATTGAAAAGAAGTGGGGATAATGGGCATCCCTGCCTAGTACCTTTTTGCATGGTGATATATGGTGTATATCCCCCATTTACAATTACTTGAGATCTTGGCGATTTATATATTAAATTCACCAAGTTCACTAAATTGCCTGAGAACCCGAACTGTAATAATGAGGTCGTCAGGTGATCCCATATTATCGAATCAAACGCCTTTTCCGCGTCTATTGTAAGTAAGGCATGATCTACTTCACTGTATTTTCTTGTATTATGGAATTTATTATGATAATGCGCTATTGTTAATAGTACCCTGCGTATATTTCTCGCTACATTCCTGCCTGGCATAAAGCCCGTCTGATCGGGATGGATTATGTCTCCAATCACTTTTTTTAGCCTCTCAGCAATGATATTCATTAATAACTTGTAGTCATTATTGAGTAGCGATATGGGTCTATAAGAACCCATATCGTCTAATGGTTTACCCTTTTTGTGAATCAATGTGATAGCTGAATCGGTAAAATAGAGAGATTTCATTCTATTCTGAACAAAATATAAATTGAAAAGTTCTGTTAAGATATCAGCTATATCTGTTTTCAATATTCTGTACCACTCTGCCGAGAGGCCATCTGGACCTGGTGCTTTCCCGATCTTTATTTTATCAATGGCCCCCTTAACTTCCTCAATGTGGATTGGTAGGTTTAGTTGTGCCATTTTCTCACTATCAATTTTTGGTAGATTAACCTTATCCCAGAACGACTCTTTTGCTTTAACATCTAGGTCCCCAGAGGCATAAATGTTCTGATAATATTTAAAAAAGGCATCTCGAATATCATGGGATTTGGTATAGACGTTATGATCCTGCCTTATTGACATAATCATGTTCTTATTTTTCCTGAAATTTATGATTTTAGTCAGATTTTTAGCTGATATTCCCTCCGGACCCTGCCAGTAATGCCTATTTTTGATATCTTCCATTGCCCATTTTTTATTCATGAAATGATCTCGTTCTTCTCGAGCCGTTCTGTATTTATTCCATAATAAGCTATCTGGCTTAAGAATATATTTTCGGTATGCATTCTTTAACTGGTTTGCTAGTTGCAGTTCCCTGTTTGCCATCTTCTTCCTCATTCTAATCATGTATTGTTTAATTTCACCTCTCAAAACAGCTTTACCAGCTTCCCAGAAAATATCTGTCTTGTTCCTATATGAATCATTTAAGATAGAATATTCTCGCCATCTTTGCGTTAACCCGTTACAGAAACCCAGATTATTCATCATATAACCTTGAAATCTAAAGGAATTCCTATTTGAAACCTCTTGCAGATTACACTTTAATTTTAACGATATAATGGCGTGGTCTGATATAGTGAATTCAGATATTTCAGATTCTAAGTCTAGTTTTGATATATTTTCATCAATAAGAAACAAATCTATCCTGGAGAAATTCTTATGTGATTTAGACTCACAAGAATATTCTTTTATATCCGGATGTTGCACTCTCCATATATCTTTTAACTTTAATGTTTTACACAACTCTCTGAAGAAGCACGCCTCTCTTGTGTGTTTCCCTCTATTTTTCTTTATCAATAACCTGTCTAGTTCTGGATATAGGGTCATGTTGAAGTCCCCTGCTAAGATCAAGTTTTGCCCTAAATAAGGAATTAATTTAGTTTGGATGTTAATCCAAAACCCTTTATCAAATTCATTTGGCCCATATACATTGCATATTGTCCAGACTTTGGCATCGATTTTTATTTGCATGATTAAATAACGACCTGCTAGATCGGCCTCGACGCTAATTATATTATATGTTTTTATTAATCAGAATGGCTACCCCTCGCTTTCTTGATACACAGGGAGTGGCTAAAATTTCAGCCACCCATTTTGCCCTTAACTTTGGAATCTCTGTTGCCTTTAGGTGCAATTCCTGTAGAAGGACTATATCAGGGTTGAGTTTTTTTAGGGTTTTTAGAATGTTTTTGCGTTTTATTGGGGACGTGATTCCACCTATATTCCATGATACAAAACTTAAATTCATGCTCCTTTAATCCAATCTGCTAACATTTTCACATCCAATGCTAATCTCACACAGAGGGGGAGAAAAAAGAAAAGTAGAAAAAAAAAAAAAAACCCCAGCAAAAGAAAAAAAAAGAAAAAAATCCACACTCACACCACAATCCACACTCATACCACAATCCTCAACCTTGCCATTGTTCCACACAAATCCATCAATTTCCATAGCCATTTTGTTCATGTACCACTTAACATTGTGCTCAAAGGAAATACTTCAAAATTGTACATTTTTTTTGAGGCAAAAGGCCTTCGCTTCACTTGGTGTATTTAGAACTACCTGTCCCTCGTCTGATTCTATTACTAGTTTAGCAGGATACTTTAAGATAGCTTTCATTCCGTTTTTTATACATCCAGAACAATAAGGGGACATTTCTTTCCTTTTTGCAGACGTGTCTGCCGAAAAATCCTGGAACAAAAGAATCTTTCTATCTTCAATAACTGGTGGATTTGTCTTCCTATACTGCCTTAATATTGAAACCTTATCTTGAAAATTCAAGTAGCATATCATGATCATTCTTGGGCGATTTCTATTATCTGCCTCTGTTCTATGAAGACCCACACGATGAGCTCTTTCTACTTCTATGTTTCTTCCCTGCACTGGCAAGTTTATCAGTTTTGGGAGAGTAGTTGATGCAAATTGTATAAGGTCTGCATATTCTGGGGTTTCAGGAACTCCCACTACCCTTACATTGTTCCGCCTCGACCTATCTTCTAAGTCCTCTATCTTTGACTGCAATATCTTAATAGTATTCGAGAATTTCTGATTGCTATCTTCCTGGTTAGTATACAAGTCCTCTAGATCTGATACTCGGGTTTCAACTTCTGTTAACCTACTAGAAAATTGCCTAACTTCAACAGTAAGTCCCATAATCTCCTTTTTTATGCCTTCAAACTGGGGCAATATTAGGTCCACTAACTGGTTATTAGTTAATTGTGTCTCCACACCTTTTCCCATATCTTGCGGGGAGGAAGGGATTATCTCTCCTAATTGATCTTGTGTCAATTTATTCAGCTTTTTATCTCTCCTGGATGACATAGCTGGGGACCTGGATTTCAAGTTTGTTATATATTTTTCCATTAAGATCTGGGTTTTATACTAGACCCAGAAATGTGTCTTATTGTGAATTTATATCAGTGACTGATTGTGTATGTACAAAAAATCAACGCAGGGGGAACCAGAAAAGGAAAAAAAAAACAGACCCCATGCCACCCTCTAAACTCTCCAATCTACTACCCTTGAACTACTGTGAGTGAAAAGAAATAAAAAAAAGTGAATAAAAACCAAAAAGTGCGAGAGAAAAAAAAAAAAAAAAGAGGATTACAACATATATATCTTATCTTATTCCAGTATCCACTACAGCAATGTTATCTCACCAAAGAGCCTTTTATATATTCCGCCTCCTTTTCTATTCCACACCTAACTTAACCTATAGGTTTAGTGTTTTGATTTAACCTAAGATGCACAAATAACCTTTATTGTAACACCCGTACTTGTATTCCACTAGGATAATAGCAGTGAAGCACACCTCGCTATCTGGTTTCTGCCTGATTATCTTTACCTGGCCAGCTTCAGTATTCCCTTATCTATACTCTATGTGTAAAAAAAAAAAAAAAAAAAGAAAGATAGAAAAAAACAGACAATATATATTGCAGTATTACACAGTATTGCGCCCCAATTTCAATATGCCTTTGTTAATATGTTCTCTGTGGAAAAACCAACAATATTCACATTGTTTGTCCCAGATTTCAGTGATACCTAGCTGTTACATTCACTTAAAGATTAGATAGGCAGAGATAATATTTCACTATTCCCTCACTAGCATACACTTGCAAACAGAAAAAACAGCCATCATTATACATATGAGGGTATATTTTTAGAACATTTGTAGTTTTTATCTATATAGTCCATGTCTTAGATTTCTCTCTTTTGCCTACAGGCAAGGATCTTTGCCAGCTTTTATCTGTTTTTAGAGCGTCCAGTTATAAAAAGACAGTCTCCATCTGAACCTGGTGTGACAGTTCCACAGGGGTTAACTTTCAACCATGCTTGCATGCAACTTTAATACGTTGAACTAGGCCAGAGTGGCTCCTTTTCCATGTGCCACAGACAGCACTCAAAGCTACCTCCCAGTTAATGAAATTTTCACTGGAGCCTATATTTTCCAGAGACGTGGTTAAGTTTGCCTCTTGAAAAGAAAAAAAAATGTTCCTAGCTTTCCAGCTTATCCTTATCCTTCTACCAGCTCCACTATGAACCTATATACACAGAGGCTACACACAGAACTGTTAATGAAAAACAGCAAACTTCCTGAGCTTCAACTTAGTTGATACTGATGTTTTAAGTTCTTTACCACTGTCATATGTCTCGTGAGGCTTATAGGCCTATGTACCCAGGTAGTTAGCCTCAGTAATAATCTTGTCAACCTATATCCAAAGTTCAGGTTAGCCTGTGTACAGAGTATACGATCCCAGTGTTTATAGGAAATGCAGGTTAGCCTGTGTACAGAGTACTTTATCCCAGTGTTTATAGGAAATGCAGATTTCTGTCTGGCCAAATGACTCTAAAAGGTGTACACTTTAACAGGGTGAGGCGCTACTGTTAAATTCTTGGGGCATACAGATTTTATACTTGCGGTTTTACAGGTTTGCAGCTTCCATAGGCTCTCTTCTTATTGCCTTTCGCTTTGATCTTGGCTTCCGCAACCCTCAGGGGCTGAAGTGGCTCCTCCAGGATACCTCCCGAATTTACCCCTTTTTGCCACCCGAAAGTGCTGCTTCTCCAATCAGGGGATTCACTTGCTTCCACCTGTCGCCGCTCTGCTCACACCCGCACTTGCCTCTGCTCCTTTGCCCGCTATGCAAGGTTTGCCGCCTCACCCTCTGCTTCCTTGCAGATCCTCCGAGTTTCGTTTTGGCTATTAGCCAGCACCACCTGACTGCGGCGGTAACGCCTAGACCTCCGTGCTGCGGCACCTGTGCTTCTCTCCCCAGGCGGAGTGCTTCTCTGGCCGCCAACGGGAACACTGTGCTTGGGGGTTTTGGATCTCCAACACTCGTGGTCCTGAGCTCAGAGCGTGCAACCGTGGTCACGCCCCTCCCCCACCGGAAGTTCTGCCAAAGAGTGGGTATCTTAGTGAGCTTTAGTGAATTGTAACACAGGAACTGGTGAAGCTTTAAAGTCTGGTGAATAGATCTATTAATGCTGTGGTACTCAAATTATGTTCCCCAGAACCATAAGGTTCTATTAGAATTATCCAGCGGTTCTGTGGGTCATTGATCTAATAAAAAGTGATAATTTTGTTTGCACCAAATAATTTAAAAATATATCATTTTTTAATTTACACCCTTTTTGAAATAGGTTGGTATTTCCATCCTTGAAGGCCAATTTAATCTCACTTCTCGACATCTCTTCATATTTGCCTCTTTTTTTTTTTTTAGGAATTCTTGTTGATCAGATCAACATGACAGAATATTCTTATGATTACAGTAAAATTGTAAGAGCTTCATTCTTTGCAAAGGTAGGCTGACCATATTTCCTTGAGACAAAAACGGGACATTGAGATGTCAAAAACTGGACAGGGTTAATATTCTTTATTCATAGGAAAAAAAGTACGATTTTAACAAAAGTTAACGTTTATGACATGAATATAAACTATTGAGCCAACAATTATTCTTCTGTTATTGGTCTCACTATCTCCACTATCATAAAGTATTCAAATTTATCATACAATTTTACATTTGCCAAACACAAACATGCTTTAAAAAAAGTGGGTTTTCACCATAACTTCTAAATACCAATCCCCAGTGTTTTCACAATGTCCCCATGATCTAAATTGGGAATGTGTATATTTATATTGCATGCCCTTTAGCTAACTCAATGTTTCCAAATTATCCTTTATGTTGTCAAGGCAAATAGCCCCAAAATATTATCTGATTTTTGGTAAAGGCAGGGTAAAAGTGTAGCCTCTGAACAGGCGTTTGGAAGATCTGGATTGATTAGTATAATAGTAGTTGAAGATTTTAGCTGAGTTGCCCCAAAAATGTTACATGGAAGAACTGAGAAAAATGTGGAAATATTTACTTGATTGATAATGATAACTGTACAACATAATTTACATGCTCTTGCACTGCAGCAGCATAATTTTATAATGTTAAATTGATTGCCAGGCACAGGTCAGACTCTTACCGTGCACATCTCTTGCAGAAGTTGATCTTTTGAATTATCTCTCTGATGGTCAGAATTGATGATGGCAGAGGCAGATGATCTTTAGATCGATGACAGATCTAGTCTGACTCAATTACTCCTAGAAGACCTTGCTTGGCGACTAGCCAGTAGTTCTAACTATCTTCCCTTTCGTGACCTTCTCTCAAAGTCTCTCTCCTCAGCTCAGTCTGAGAGCTCTCGACTGACGTGTCACTTTCTATCATGCCCCTAATTTTGAGCAT
The DNA here is from genome assembly GCF_027579735.1 of Bombina bombina. NCBI lineage: Eukaryota > Metazoa > Chordata > Amphibia > Anura > Bombinatoridae > Bombina > Bombina bombina. The sequence goes on along the minus strand of NC_069504.1, from coordinate 463,835,934 downwards.
GGGTGGCATAAACGTGATGTGGATCATGTGGGCACAGCTACCCAACCCTGCAGTGAAAAACAAACTGCCGTCCCCACCGGCTGGGACTTTTTGTTTTTTTAGTAGTGGTGTGTGCGGTGTGTGCTAAATAATGAGACTGGCATTGGCCGCAATCGGATAAACTCAAAAACGGGACAAAATGTACATTATTTAAAAACAACTGGACAGGGGAAGAAACATAAAACAACGGTACTGTCCCTTTCAAAATGGGATGTATGGTCAGCCTATGCAAAGGAGAAGTCTGTGAGGAGGTAATGTCTTCATTTATTTTAATTCAATATATGCAATCATGGAATTGATTTTTTGATCAATGATAACTGTAAAACTAATTAAAGAAATTTGAATTTAATATATTTGCCTATCACTATGGGCATTTGGATAATAAAACCTTAAAAATCTTTACAAACAGAAGAAAAACATAAACATTATTCAGTAATACCGGCCATTGTTTCTATCAACTATCAACTTCTCGAAACTCAACGTGTGAAATAACCATTTTAATGAACGCCTGAAGCTCCAATGAAAAAACAGAAATTACATGAAGGGGATTCTAAAAAAAAATAAAATATATCACGTAAACTACTGACGTTTTGGATTTACTTGGACAAGAAATGAAGACAAACCAAGTGAAATATGTATTAAATGTGCAAAATAATAGTCTAAATCCCGCACGTGGTTTCACAATACAATGCAAAAAGTCTTCAGACATTGCTGGTTTGGCTAATTTAATTTTTCTAGTATGCCGTATTTTCCGTTTAATGTTCCAAGAGGATATCTAGCGCTGCAGAATCTGTTGGCGCTCTACAAATAACCGATAATAATAATAATAATATTTATGCATGCAAGCCTCTTAACGATAGCGCTACTAGAGAAAACGTTTTTGATGTTATTTATATACATCGTGCGGAGCAAGCAGCATCGACTGCTTGATGAATCTCCCCCAAAGCATGTAACGTGCTAATTTATTTCTGTAATCAAATTTTATTTGTTCTTTTGGAATCTTTTGTTGAAAAGGGGGGACGTAGGCTCAGGAGAATGCACATATCTGAAGCACTATATGGCAGCAGTTTTGCAAGAATGTTATCCATTAACAAGAGCACTACATGGCAGCACAATTTACTGTCATGTAGTGACCCAGACATCTATCTGGGTATCTCTTCAACAAAGAATACTATGGGGACAAAGCAATTTTTATAAAGGAAATAAAAAGAAAACTTTTTAAAAATTGTATGCTTTGTCTAAATCACAAAAGAAAATGTTTGGGTTTTGTATCCTTTAAATTTGATTTACGGACTTCATACATACGAAAAAAACAATCGGCTAGATTACGAGTTTTGCGGTAAGAGGGGTGCGGTGCTAACTTGCACGTTATTGTCATCGCTCACTTACCTACAGCGCTGGTATTACAGGTTAGCTGTTAGTCCTAAACCTGGCGTTATTAGACCAGAAGTGAGCGTAGAACAAAATTGAGCTCAATACCGCACTCCAATACCAGCGCTGCTTAAGTCAGCGGTGATCTGGTTGTACATGCTCGTGCACGATTTCCCCATAGACATCAATGGGGAGAGCCAGCTGAAAAAAAGTCTAACACCTGCAATAAAGCAGCGTAAAGCTCAGTAACGCAGCCCCATTGATTCCTATGGGGAAACATATTTTATGTTTACACCTAACACCCTAACATAAACCCAAGTCTAAACACCCCTAATCTTACACTTATTAACCCCTAATCTGCCGTCCCCGGCATCGCCGACACCTACTTTATACTTATTAACCCCTAGTCTGCCATTCCGGACATCGCCGACACCTACATTATACTTATTAACCCTTAATCTGTTGCCCCCAACATCGCCGTCACCTACATTATATTTATTAACCCCTAATCTCCCGCCCCCAATGTCGCCGCAACCTACCTACACTTATAGACCCCTAGTCTGCCGCTCCGGACATCACCTATTTAATAAACATATTAACCCCTAAACCGCTGCACTCCCACATCACAAACATTAGTTAAATATTATTAACCCCTAATCTGCTGCCCCTAACATCGCCGCCACCTACCTACATTTATTAACCCCTAATCTGCCGCACCCTACGTCGCCGCCACTATACTAAATTTATTAACCCCTAAACCTAAGTCTAACCCTAACCCTAAAACCCCCTAGCTTAAATATAATTAAAATAAATCTAAATAAAAATGAATATCAATAACTAAATAATTCCTATTTAAAACTAAATACTTACCTGTAAAATAAACCCTAAGCTAGCTACAATATAACTAATAGTTACATTGTATCTAGCTTAGGGTTTATTTTTATTTCACAGACAAGTTTGTATTTATTTTAACTAGGTAGAATAGTTACTAAATAGTTATTAACTATTTAATAAACTACCTAGCTAAAATAAATACAAATTTACCTGTAAAATAAAACCTAACCTGTCTTACACTAACACCTAACTTTACACTACAATTAAATAAATTACCTAAATTAAATACAATTAACTAAATTAAATACAAATACCTAAATTACAAAAAAACAAACAAACACTAAATTACAAAAACTAAAAAAACAAATGATCAGATATTTAAACTAATTACACCTAATCTAATTGTATTTCATTTAGGCAATTTATTTAATTGTAGTGTAAGGTTAAGTGTTAGTGTAAAACAGATTAGGTTTTATTTTACAGGTAAATTTGTATTTATTTTAGCTAGGTAGTTAGTAAATAGTTAATAACTATTTAGTAACTATTCTACCTAGTTAAAATAAATACAAACTTGCCTGTGGAATAAAAATAAACCCTAAGCTAGCTACAATGTAACTATTAGTTATATTGTAGCTATTTTAGGATTTATTTTACAGGTTAGTATTTAGTTTTAAATAGGAATTATTTAGTTAATGATATTAATTTTTTATTTAGATTTATTTTAATTATATTTAAGTTAGGGGGTGTTAGGGTTAGACTTAGGTTTAGGGGTTTATAAATTTAATATAGTGGCGGTGACGCTGGGTGTGGCAGATTAGGGGTTAATAAATGTAGGTAGGTGGCGGCGATGTTAGGGGTGGCAGATTAGGGGTTAATAATATTATTCTAGTGTTTGCAATGCCGGAGTGCGGCGGTTTAGGGGTTAGTATGTTTATTATAGGGGCATCGATGTCGGGTGCGGCAGATTAGGGGTTAATAATTTTATTTTAGTGTTTCGAATGCGGGAGGGCCTCGGTTTAGGGGTTAATAGGTAGTTTATGGGTATAAGTGACTTTTTAGCACTTTAGTTATGAGTTTTATGCTACAGCTGTAGTGTAAAACTCATAACTACTGACTTTAGAATGCATTACGAATCTTGCGGGATAGGCTGTACCGCTCACTTTTTGGCATCCAAAAAAAAGCTTGTAATGCCAGCACTATGGAAGTCCCATTGAAAAAAGACTTTACGCAAATTGTGTAAGTTAATTTGCGGTACGGCCAAAAAAGTGTGCAGGACAGCTGTACCTACAAGACTAGTAATAGCAGCGGTAGTAAAAAAGCAGCATTATGAGCCTTAACGCTGCTTTTTTAATCATACCGCAAAACTCGTAATCTAGCCGAATGTAAATTATTTAAAAAAAATAAGTGACTTCTTGATAGAAATTGATCTGAATATTAGTACAATTGTTCAAAGTATATATAATATAGCATTTGATGAATCTAGAACAGGTTCATATGACTGGATTAAAAACCATTTTATCAAAGTTAAAATTTATCAATGATAAAGAGGGAACAGTTAATTGATCTACAGATTTAAGCATAACAATGTAAGTACCAACAGGAGAAACTGGTTTTTGGTTGAAAATTAAAATTCAATATCCTGAAGTGTCTACCAATGAAATACAGATTCTTATGCCTTTTACCACTATATATATATATATATATATATATATATATATATATATATATATATATACAGTATCTCACAAAAGTGAGTACACCCCTCACATTTTTGTAAATATTTTCTATATCTTTTCATGTGACAACACTGAAGAAATGACACTTTGCTACAATGTAAAGTAGTGAGTGTACAGCCTGTATAACAGTGTAAATTTGTTGTCGCCTCAAAATAACTCAACACACAGCCATTAATGTCTAAACCGTTGGCAACAAAAGTGAGTACACCCCTAAGTCGAAATGTCCAAATTGGACCCAATTAGTCATTTTCCCTTACCCTTACAGGGTTAATAAGCAGAGTAGTCAGACAGGCAGGGTTCAGTAGCAAAATATCAGTCCAGCAATTTAGGGCTTAAACAGGTAGAGTAATCAGACAGGCAGAGTTCAGCAGCAGCGTATTGATCCAGCAATTCAGGGGTATAGTAGACAGAGTAGTCAGACAGGCAGGGTTGAAACACAGCAAGGCAATAAGAAAAAACGATCTATCACTCCTAGGAGTACACAAAGTAACACCTATACTTGGGCGTGATAGATCATTAGATAGCAGCTTACATAGGCGCAGGATTCGCGCCACAGACATCCAGACTGGCATCAGGAGAAGGGAGCATGCAGCGATGATGTCAGCACTGCATGCATCCGACCCGACACAGCCCCTGGCAACGAGCAGGGAAGGAGATGCTGCGCCCCTAGCAATGGCTAGAGCGGCGCGGCATGACATAGCCCCCGTCTCAAGGGTTCCCTCCAGGAACTAGAGCCGGCCTCAAAGGATGAGCAGCATGGAATCTGAAGACCAAAGATGGAGCATGCACATCACGGGCAGGAACCCAGGAATGATCTGCCACAGAGTAACCCTTCCAGTGTATCAGATACTGCAGTTGTCTGCTCCTGTATCTGGAGTCCAGGATCTTAACTACCTCATATTCAGGGTCACCACGGACCAGGAGCGGAGGAGGAGGAGTTTGGAGCCGGGTATATCTATTCTTGATGTAAGGCTTGAGTAGTGAGATGTGGAAGACTGGGTGTATGTGCAGGGTTTTGGGTAAGGCCACTTTGTAGGCAACAGGAGACAGTCTCTTCAGGACCTTGTAAGGGCCAATAAACCTAGGCCCCAATTTGTGACAGGGTTGATGTAGACAAATATGTCTAGTAGAGACCCAAACACGGTCACCCATTGATTTTTTGCCTGAGGAAAAAGCCCGGTTAGCGCTTAGAAACGCGTAGCATTATACCACAGGTTCATTGCCTAATCTGTGTACTACCTTTTATCATTTTATATTAAATATTATCCTGTTTTTATACTGGAGTCTTCTACTTTTTTTGATGTCCACCACCATTTCACCTTGAGCCTATCTACAGCTGCAGCAGCATCACCTGGGTTCATTTGTGCACTAGGTCACCATAATATACCTAGTATGCTCCATTTGCACTACAGGGTGCAATTTAATTTGTGAGTATTCCTTTTTTATCACAAGCAGATATCCATTTTTCTCCAATTGATTTGCACTAGGGGTCGCTCTCTTCTTTCTCACATTTTTCCAGACTACAGATCTTCATTCTGATTTTGGGAGGAGCAGCCAGAGTACAGTGCACAGTCTGCTGGGACACTGTGAAGTTCCCAGACCGTTTTCCTAGGCATTATCTCTGCCTTTCTACATTGTGAGTATGTTTGTATCTCTAATACACTCATTGTGATCTATTGGCTACACTAGGAGGCGCCCTTTCTCTCTGCTTTGTACGGTCACCCATTGGAATGGCACGTACAGAAGCTCTATGACGATCAGCAAACTTTTTATATCTAGAGACAGCTGAACGTAGCTAAAAGCGAATACATTGCCAATGAGTGGTGAGTCCAGTGACGTGTCGGTCTGCAGCAGGAACTCCAGTGGACTGAGCAGAAAGAGGGAAGACACGAGGCTGATACCCTGCTGCAGCTTGAAATGGAAAACATCTAAGAGAAGAGTGCCAATAAGTGTTTCTTGCCAGCTCAGCTAGGGGTAACAACTCAGACCAGTTGGTATGACGAGCGTTGACAAAGGCTCTAAGGTAGGCTTCAAGATCCTTGTTTACTCTCTCAGTTAGTCCATTGGTCTGAGGATGGTAGCCAGAAGACAAGGAAACAGTGGTTCCAATCAACTTACAAAAGTCTCTCCAAAAGGTGGAGATGAACTGTGGACCTCTGTCGGAAACAATGTTCACTGGAATGCCATCAAGTCGTACCACATGCAAGAGAAAAAGAGATGACAATTCTTGGGCAGAAGGCAGTTTGGTTAGGGGTACAAAATGAGCCTGTGTGGAAAAGTGATCCAGCACAACCCAGATAACAGTATGGCGGTCAGAAGGAGGTCCACAATGAAATCCATTGTTATGTGTGTCCATGGTTGTTTGGGAATGGACAATGGTTGGAGCAAACCAGGAGACAAGGATCAGGGAATTTTGTTGGCAGCACAAGTTCTGCAGGCTTTCACATAATCTTGAGTGTCAGACTTCATAGTAGGCCACCATACGTGTTGGGAAAGATGCTTAAAAGTCCTAGTCAAAATGGGATGTCCTGAGAGTTTACTATCATGAGCCCAGGATAGTACAGGGGTGCGTAGATTCAGAGGAACAAAGAGGATATCCAAGGCCACGGGAGCTCCAGGAGGTTTACTAGACTGGGTGCGTTGTAATCTTTGCAGAAGGGTGGTATTTAGTTGAGCAACCACACAGGAGGGAGGTATGATGTGTTCAATAGGAGCTTCAGAGGATTCACTTGAGTGAGGCAACTAATGAGAAAGGGCGTCCGCCTTCTTGTTCTTGGTTCCAGGAAGATAAGAGACCACAAAGTTAAACCGGGAAAAGAACAAGGCCCACCTGGCCTGTCGAGGATTGAGTCGATGAGCAGTCTCTAGGTAAGTCAGATTGTTGTGGTCGGTGAGAATCTGTATGGTATCGGCGGTGCCCTCTAACTGATGACTCCATTCAGTCAAAGTCATCTTAATGGCTAAGAGTTCACAATTACGAACATTGTAATTCCTCTCAGCAGGATTAAAGCAATTAGAGAAAAAGGCTACAGGGTGTGACTTGGAAGTCAAAGGATCCCTTTTGGTTAGAACTGCTCCAGCCCCTATTTCGGAGGCATCGACCTCTAAAGTGAACTGTAGGTCAGGATAAGGATGGCGGAGCACAGAAGCAGAACAGAAAGCCTTTTTAAGACAAGAGAAAGCATTTATGGCTTCAGGTGGCCAGTGTTTACAGTCTTTGTTCCATTTTGTCAATTCAGTAAGAGGAGTGACTGATTGTGAAAAGTTCTTTATAAACTTGCAGTAATAATTGGAGAACCCCAAGAACCTCTGCAATTCCTTTAAAGAAGTAGGTTGAGGCCATTCTAGAACTGCAGTAAGTTTAGCAGGATCCATGGCAAAACCTTCTTTCGAGATGACATAACCAAGGAACTGGGTCGGAACTTGATCAAACTCACATTTTTTTAGCTTGCTACCAAAGTATTGTCTCTGAAACGTAAAAAAGAACTTGTTTCACATGTTTATGATGCTCCTCTAAAGAGGAAGAGAAAACTAGGATGTCATCCAGATAAACGATGAGGAGGTCACGGAAGAAATTGTTGACAAATGCCTGAAAGTCTGCAGGGGCATTACACAGCCCAAAGAGCATTACAAGGTATTCGTAATGCCCGGATCTTGTGTTGAAGGTGGTCTTCCATTCATGGCCTGAAAAGATACGAATCAGGTTGTAAGCTCCACGTAAGTCCAATTTGGTGAAAAAGCAAGCATCCTGGAGCGAGTTATACAGTTCGGTGATCAATGGAATGGGATAGCGATTCTTGATAGTTATGTTGTTCAAGGCCCTGTAGGCAATGCAGGGTCTGAGCCCACCATCCTTCTTACTGATGAAAAAGCCTGCCCCAGCAGGAGAGGAGAAAGGGCGAATGAAACCTTTAGCTAGGTTCTCTTGGATGTACTCCTCCATGGACTTGGTTTCAGCTTTGGAGAGAGGATAAGTCCTCCCTTTAGGAAGTGGGGCTCCAGGAAAGAGGTTGATCTTGCAGTCATAAGGAAGGTGTGGTGGCAGCATGTTGGCTGCTTTTTTTTCAAATACATCTGCAAAGTCTGCCTATACTGGAGGAAGGTATGGAGGAGTCTGTATACTGGCTATGGGGATGCGGGGCAGAGGAATGACTTTAGCGCGGATAATTAGGAGGAGTGAAGGGAAGAACCCTCCTTGTTCTGTCTCTTTCAGCTTGTCTCTCCTGGAAGCGAGAGTCCAAGCTGATACATAGGGTTATAAAGTCATCCAAAGAAGAAGGGATATCACGATAAGTGAGTTCATCTTTGATGTGTTCATGCAGACCCCTCCTAAAGGCTGCCTTGAGAGCACTGCCATCCCAAGTGGTTTCAAGGGCCAAGGTGCGAAACTCAATGGCAAATTGTGCCACAGTTCTATTGCCCTGGCAGAGGTCCAGGAGAGAAAATTCTGCAGCAGAAGAACGGCCAGAAGTACCAATCACAGAAGACAATGCAGAAATTAAATCATCAGCATCATGCAGGAGTGGAGCGTTCTGTTACAAAAGGGGAGAGACCCAGGCTAGGGCCTTGTCTTTCAGTAGGGAAATGATAAAGGTGACCCTTGAGTGGTGAGACTGAAAGGTGTGAGCAGCCTGCATTGGTTAAGAAAACGCCTGCAATCAGTAGTACTTTCATACTTGTGAGGCAACTGTATCCGGGGTATACTTCCAGAAGCAGAGGAAGAAGTCGGAGTACTAGGAGTAGGAACTGGCGGTGAAACAACAGGGGTGGTATTCCTTGCTGTAACCAGTAAGGAGAGTTGAGCAGTAATAGCCTCCAGCTTGGAATCCATATTCTGCAACTGTGTGGTATGGGTTCCCAACATCTGTCCCTGAAGATAAACAGCTTGTGCCACCTCATCTGGCTCCATGGCCCAAGTATAATGTAATGCTCGTAGGATACCCCTCTATCAGACCGAACTCAGCCAGTAGTCTTGTTATCCCAGCATCGAGCCGGAATGATAGGGAATATCCCAGAGCAGAGAAAGTCAGTAAGATGGTGAGAGCGGCACTCACCACAGGTAGGACAGTCCCCAGTGGCAACGGCAGAACAGGGCAAGGCAAATCACTGGAATGGTCAGACAGGAAGGATTTGGCAACAGTAAAGCAGTCCAAGGACAAATCACTAGAATGGTCAGGCAGGCAGGGTTTGGCAACGGTAAAGCAGTCCAAGGGCACACCACTAGAATGGTCAGGCAGGCAGGGTTCGGCAACAAAGAGGCAATCCAGAATAACAGGGTTAATAAGCAGAGTAGTCAGACAGGCAGGGTTCAATAGCAAAATATCAGTCCAGCAATTTAGGGGTTAAACAGGTAGAGTAGTCAGACAGGCAGAGTTCCGCAACAGCGTATTGATCCAGCAATTCAGGGGTATAGTAGACAGAGTAGTCAGACAGGCAGGGTTCAAACACAGCAAGGCAATAAGAAAAAACGATCTATCACTCCCAGGAGTACACACAGTAACATCTACACTTGGGCAGTGATAGATCGTTAGATAGCAGCTTACATAGGCGCAGGATTCGCGCCACAGACGTCCGGACCGGCATCAGGAGAAGGGAGCTGCACCCCTAGCAATGGCTAGAGCAGTGCGGCGTGACAATAGTTAAGTGAAGAACCATATGTAGTAACTTTTGACACTTTTTTAGGGGGGCTTGCTATTTTTTTAAGACCTCTACCATTTGAAAAAGCAGGTGATTCTCTTTCAAATGAGTGTTTCTGATCATCTGCAGCAAGTAAGGGAGCTGAGTTTGAGGGGTTTCAGTAAATTCCCCCTTTCAGCTCCCTTTGTGACGTCATCAAACTTGTGGCGACGTCAACAGCACTCCCATTGATGGCTTAGGAGTGCTGCCCACTATGCCGCCAACGATCCCCAGAATGTAGTGCAGGGTTTACACAGAACACAGCTCCTGATCAGCAATTTCCCTGCATGACAAGGATGCTTCAGTTAATGGGTTTTGTGCTGGTTTTGACTTTGTGTGTTGTCAGCTTTTCCTGTCATTTAACATTAAATTGTGTTTTTTTCCACTGACCAAGAGACAGAATTGCATCCTGCAGGATTCAGACATTGACCCTGCAATATTCTACTGACCAGTGTAAAAACATATCTAAATCTGCCCCTTACTGCCCACAGGAGACAAAATAAACATAAATATTTGGGAGGATTTTTTAAGAGCTATACTCCTGGACTGCAAAAATGCAACATTTATTTTGTATGCAAGTATTTCACAATGCAGTGATTTAATAGGTTGCTACTTGACTGCAAAACAATGCAAATGTTGGTATTAAAATTACAGTTTAAAGGCCAGATTACAAGTGGAGTGATACATATCGCTTTCTTGAAAATTATATTAGCACTCCACTGAGTAATATCAGTGCACGGCAAGTTGAAAGCAATGTGAACGCAAGCTCGTGTTTGCATTGCTGGGAAGCATTGCACTCACGAGAGCTCGCTTCCATAGGCTCAAATGGGAGCCTTGTTGCGCAGCACAGGGGGTAAGTAGCGCAGCGATGGCAACAATTTGTAAATATATATGTATATGCTTATCTACATACAGTTAGATTACGAGTTTTGAGCGCTATAGGGAAATTAACAACCACCACAAAAGCTGCGGTAATTCACTTCCCTATAGCGCTGCTATAACAGGTTTTGAAAAACCCGGCATGTGTGGGCGATATGGTGGCGTTGAGCTCCATACCGCACCCAAATACAAGCAGTGTTTTGACATGCTCATGCACGATTTCCCCATAGACATCAATGGGGAGAGTCGGCCAGAGGCGTAACTAGAAACCACAGGGCCCGGGTGCAAGAATCTAAGAAGCCCCCCCCCCCACCACCCCTTCCCCTCCAAAAAAAAAAGGTGAATTTAATACATTTTTTAAAAACATTTTTTACATTTAACACAGAAAAAAAATGTGAATCAGATTACATGTCTGCAAAAGGAGGTACCCTGTGCCCACAGTCTGTGAGATGGTCTGACCCCCTATTACTATATATATATATATATATATATATATATTTATATAGTGACACTATTGAACCCCCCAGAACTGTATATAGTAAGTTAGTGACACAGTCTGTAATCTGCCGGTGAGATGGCTGGCCTGACCCTACCCACCCAGTACTTTATAAAGTGACCACAGTAGTCAGTGACATGGTCCACCCCCATACTGTATATAGTGGTACTGTATAATGACACTGTTCACCCCCTGCCCCACCAATGCTGCAGTAACAAGGTCTGTAATTTGCTGGTTCCACAAACATACACACATACATACATGCATAAATACACACACAGCCACATACATACACACACCATACACACACACACATAAACACCAATGGGTAATACAGAAACACTAACCCATGTAGTCATGTCACACTCACATGATATCAGTGCAGGCAGTGGTAGGTGTTAACTTATAAAATTAAATTATAAAAAAATTATAAATTATAATTATAAAAAAAATAATAAAAAAAAATAAAAACATTTTTTTTTTAAAGCTGGGCCCCCACCCTCAGGGGCCCAGTCGCACCTGTGACCTCTGCACCCCCTGTAGTTTCGCCCCTGGATTCGGCTAAAAAAAAGCCTAACACCTGCAATCGCGGAAACAAAAGCTCCGTAAGGCAGCCCCATTGATGTCTATGGGGAAAAAAAAAGTTATGTTTAAACCTAACACCCTAACATAAAAACGATATCTAAACATCCCTAATCTGCCACCCCCGACATCGCCGCAACCTACATTACAGTTATTAACCCATAATCTGCTGCCCCTAACATCGCCACCACCTAAATACACTTATTAACCCCTAATCTGCCACCCTTAACATTGCCGCCACCTACATTACAGTTATTAACCCCTAATCTGCTGGCCCGAACATCGCCGCCATCTCTCTACACTTATTAGCCCCTAATCTGCCACCCTCAATGTAGACGCCAGTAAACTAAAGTTAATTAACCCCTAAACCTAACCCTAACGTAACCCTAACCCTAAGCATAAGTCTAACCTTAACGTAACCCTGAACCTAACACTAACACCCCCTAATTAAATATAATTAAAATAAATCTAGATAAAACTTACAATTATTACCTAAATAACCTTGTTTAAAACTAAATACATACTTACCTGTAAAATAAAACCTAAGCTAGCTACAAAATAACTAATAGTTACATTGTAGCTAGCTTAGCTTAGACTAGTTAGTAAATAGTTATTAACTATTTACTAAATACCTAGTTAAAATAAATACAATGTTACCTGTAAAATAAAACTTAACCTGCCTTATACTAGAAAACTAACATTACAATATAATAAAATAATTAAATTAATCAAATACAATTATCTAAATTACAAAAAAATAAACACTAAATTACACAAAATAAAAAACAAAATTATCAAAAATAAAAACGAATTACTCCTAATCTAATAGCCCTATCAAAATAAAAAAGCCCCCCAAAATAAAAAAAACCCCTAGCCTACACTAAACTGCCAATAGTCCTTAAAAGGGCCTTTTGCGGGGCATTGCCCCAAAATAAATCAGCTCTTTTACCTGTAAAAGAAAAGTACAAACCCCCCAACAGTAAAACCCACCACTCACACAACCAAACCCCCCAAATAAAAACCTATCTAAATAAACCTGTTAACCATTGCCCTGAAAAGGGCATTTGGATGGGCATTGCCCTTAAAAGGGCATTTAGCTCTTTTACATTGCCCAAAACCCTACTCTAAAAATAAAACCCACCCAATAAACCCTTAAAAAACCTAACACTAACCCCCGACGATCCACTTAAAGTTTTCAAAGACTGGACATCCATCCTCATCCAGGCGGCAGAAGTCTTCATCCAAGCGGGCAGAAGTCCTTATCGAAGCCGGCAGAAGTCTTCATCCAAGCGGGCAGAAGTCCTCATCGAAGCCACAGGTAGAAGTCTTAATCCAAGCGGGCAGAAGTCTTCATCCAGACGGCATCTTCTATATTCATCCATCCGGCGCTGAGCGGGTCCATCTTCAAGACATCTGGCGCGGAGCATCCTCTTCTTCCGATCATCGCTGTAGAATTAAGTTTCCCTTTAAGTGACGTCATCCAAGATGGCATCCCTTACATTCCGATTGGCTGAAAGAATTCTATCAGCCAATAGGAATTAAAGGTGAAAAAATCCTATTGGCTGTTGCAATCAGCCAATAGGATTGAGCTTTCATCCTATTGGCTGATCCAATCAGCCAATAGGATTGAGCTCGCATTCTATTGGCTATTCCAATCATCAATATTCCAAGAACAGCAAACAAAATAATAATAAAAAAAATATTCAAGAAGTCTACTTGCAAAGTTAAAATATTCATGATTCAGATAGAGCATGCAGTTTTAAGACACATTTAAATGTACTTCTATTATAAAATGTACTTGATTCTCTTGGTATCCTTTGTTGAAAAGCATACCCCGGTAAGCTCAGGAGCAGCAGTGTACTACTGGGAGCTAGATTATAATTAAAGGGACAGTCTACACCAGAATTTTTATTGTTTTAAAAGATAGATAATCCCTTTATTACCCATTTCCCAGTTTTGCATAACCAACACAGTTATAATAATATACTTTTAACCTCTGTGATTATCTTGTATCTAAGCCTCTGCAAACTGCCCCTTTTGTCAGTTCTTTTGACAGACTTGCAGTCTAGCCAATCAGTGCCTGCTCCCAGATTACTTCACGTGCATGAGCACAGTGTTATCTATATGAAATATGTGAACTAAGCCCCTCTAGTGGTGAAAAACTGTTAAAATGCAATCTGAAAGAGGTGGGCTTCAAGGTCTAAGAAATTAGCATATGAACCTCCTAGGTTAAGCTTTCAACTAAGAATACCAAGAGAACAAAGCAAAATTGGTGATAAAAGTAAATTGGAAAATTGTTTAAAATTACATGCTCTATCTGAATCATGAAAGTTCATTTTGGCCTAGACTGTCCCTTTAATGGCTAGTTGGCTACACACATGTTTTTGGCTTATCAAATAAGTTTACCTATGTCCTATTAGATAATTGTGACTCTGAAGCTGACTTTAACTGTATTTAAATCCTTTGCAGGGGTTAAACGCAATATGCAAACTATAGTGCAATAATAAAATTCTCTTAAGATATTACAGCATTATAAAGAAAAAAGATTAGCATCAATTCCTCTTCTCTAAGGAAGGTATCAAAACATTCTAAATATAACTATAATATGTTTAGCTATTAAAGGCTCATGAAGCCCAAATCATTTTTTTCAGGATTCAGATAGAGAATACAATTTAAAAACAAAACAAAATTTACTTAAATTATCAAATTTGCTTCATTCTCTTGTTATTCTTTGCTGAAGAGTTATCTAGATAGGCAGCATGCACATGTCTGGGGCACAACATGACAGGAAATAGTGATGCCCTATAGTGCTCTTGCTAATGTATAACATTGTTGCAAAACTGCTGCCATATAGTTCTGCAGACACGTGCACGCTCCTGAACTTATGATAACAAAGAATAACAAGAAAACAAAGAAAATTTAATTATAGAAGTAAATTGAAAAGTTGTTTAAAATTGAATATTTTATCTGAATCATGAAAGAAAATGTTGGGTTTTATGTCTCTTTAATAAAGAATGTCTAGTAATAACATTACCATTACTTACATATACACATTTATATGCTTTTCATGGGCATGATTTCAGTGAGTAACATATACTTTTGTAACATTCCATTCTACCAAGTTTTTGAAAACTGTGCATCATCTAGTAGTATGGTGCCCCCTAGAGGAAAATGTATATAAGGCTGCTATGAATGTATTTTATAGATACGTATTTTAATTTTTGATTTTAATTAATGTTTGCTATCATTAAAGTTTGCTATCTAAAAAGTTTGAATTTAATTCAGATTTTTTTTTGTATATTTCTTTAAAAAAATGAATTGAATTAAAAATGTTTGAATTAGTTAACACACTCAAATGACAACACCATAGAAGAGCTTAAAGGGACACTGAACCCAATTTTTTTTCTTTCGCGATTCAGATAGAGCATGCAATTTTAAGCAACTTTCTAATTTACTCCTATTATCAAATGTGCATTATTTTTGTATCTTTATCTGAAATGCAAGAATGTAAGTTTAGGTGCCGGACCATTTTTGGTGAACAACCTGGGTTGTTCTTGCTGATTGGTGGATAATTTCACCCACCAATAAACAAGTGCTGTCCATGGTTCTTAACCAAAGGATAGCTTAGATGCCTTCTTTTTCAAATAAAGATAGCAAGAGAACGAAAAATTTTTTATTAATAGGAGTAAATTAGAAAGTTGCTTAAAATTGCATGCTCTGTCTGAATCACGAAAGAAAACATTTGGGTTCAGTGTCACTTTAAATTGTTTTTATTTATACTTGGATTGCACAAACACACAAAAACTATAAAGAAACACTAATTTACTAGGGTTTGTACAGGTCGGGTCCTCAGTTGTTTCTGCTGTACATATGTACAAAAGCATATTATCCTGTTAAAGCAAAAGTAAAATATTGCAACTAATTGGTAAAGTATAGATAATGATGCTTTATGTTTTTGAATGCAGTTTTTTGTTTTAGTTAACCTGTAATATTAATTCATGAAGCATACAAATAAAAGTTTCATATTATCTTATATTTAGCATTTATCAATTACATTAATTACTATGCAAGGGCCATAAAAGTCGAAAATGTATATGCTCTAATATGTTATTTTCAGACTACGGACCCTGCACTACTGTGTGTTTAACTCCAGCAGGGGTTAAACACACAGTAATGTAGGGTCCATTGTGTTAAAATTACATACTCCTAAGAAATAGAGCTTATGATTTTTTTTTACTTTAAAGGCTCTTTAAACTTAAGAAACAGGATATTGCAGGATTCTCAATCAGATTTTCAGACATATTTTCAAAAAACTTAAGAGCTGTGGTTAAATCATTAGTAAAACAAGGTAGTTGATTAATTCAATATTGATAATTATTGCTTAATATGCTTGAATGCAGTTTTTTTTCTTGTTTCCCTTAAATGGACATTAAAGCTTCTTTTTTTTATTATTAATTAAATATTATTCACTGTGTTGCATCCAGGAGCGGAACTACCATTGGTGCAGCAAGTGTTTGGGGGTCTATAGCAGCCAGTCTATACATAGGTGTGTGCCTATATGGTTATTATCGGTCTATAGATATTCACAGCTTTATACTGTGCTGCATACTCATCAGTGGATACTTACATTATTATACAGTGCAGTGTGTTCGCTGTTAGTGTATAGATATTCTGTTATAATACAGCACAGCATATTCATCAGAAAATACATACTCATCATATTTATACAGAGCAGTGTAGTCTTCAGGGTATAGTGTATAGAAACTTACATCATAATACAGCAAAGTGTGCTCACTGCCAGTGTGTATGTGTGTGTATATATATATATATATATATATATATATATATATATATATATATATATATATATATCATCCAAAAGAGACATGCACTCAATCCCCTTTCATCAATGAATTGCCCAGGTCATTCCTCAAATCAGGATATGCAGTGGAAGAAGTGGGGGGGGGGGCACTCACAGGTCTTATCCAAATTTCTTTTTATTTATGTATTTCACAACATAGCAAAGAAGACGTTTCGGCTGTTCTAGACAGCCTTTTTCAAGACAATCTATAATCAAACATATATTATAGGTAAAAAAAATGCATACAGTCAATATACATACTACCATATACATTTCAAAGTGTGCAAAACATGCATCTAATAAATACATAAGAAAGCACTCTGTTATCTCCCCTTATAAGTAACCACCCCTATTAGTGTGTTAATATTATGCTAACAATAAAAACATCATGAATAAATGCACCTAAAAATGTGCATGCATCAATCTAAAAACTAGCAAAAAAGCTGTTTATATTATGAGACAAAAAGTGAAAGCTCACTCAGTATATTTTATACACTGTTACAGACTAATGTTTATATTTTAATTGTCAATGTAAGTGAAGCGCTCAAAATACCACACTGTTGCAACTTGAAATGACATATTATTCCCTCTCAGTTCAGGGGTAAAGAAATGTGCATTGTTTTACAGTCCCAGGGTACACCCCTTGAAAAACCTTTTGAGTATTGTTTATCTTACTTTACTGTGGCCAATTAAGGGCAAATATAAAAGATTCCTTGCACATATAAACCCCTCTTTGTGTAGCATGTAGGAGTGCCAGCGTTCTGCAGTCCAGCCTGGGTGGTGTGGAAGAATATAATTTATACTTACCTGATAAATTAATTTCTTTCATGGTGGTGAGAGTCCACGACCCATTACTTGTGGGAAGGAGGAGGAAAAGATTCCCTAACCCCAAGAGCCCTATAAGACCCCTCCCCTCCTATGATTACTAGTCTGACATATAGCCAAGGAAAAAGAGGTAATAAAAAAGAAAATAGAGCCAAAAAAGGAGGAGGGGAAAAAGAGATGCAAACAAATGCAAACTACCACCAGAAAAAATAACACCATGAAAGAAATTAATTTATCAGCTAAGCATAAATTATGTTCTTTCATACAGGTGGTGAGATTCCACAATATAGACCTCCTGGGAAACTAATACCCAAGCAGTGAAGTCTATGAGTAATGAGGGAAGTATTAGCATGATATATCATACATTTATTTTCTCTTTTTTTTTTGTTTTGTTTCAACTCCCCACCCCCACAATACTAGAACGAGTTATAATTTATTTATTTTTAATGTGATTAATTGCTCTGTGCAACCACTCATATCTGGTGGTTTAACATTATTTTAAATAAAAAAAAAAAACTTTTACATTAGTTTGCTAATTGCAAGTTTAATCTAATTTCATTTACCATCAGGCCTGTGTGCCAGGCCCACCGCAAGCATATACTATGATTAATTGCTCTGTGCAACCACTCATACCTGTTGGTTTAACATTATTTTAAAAAAAAACAAAAAACATTTACATTAGTTTGCTAATTGCAAGTTTAATCTAATTTCATTTTCCATCAGGCCTGTGTGCCAGGCCCACCGCAAGCATATACTATGATTAATTGCTCTGTGCAACCACTCATACCTGTTGGTTTAACATTATTTAAAAAAAAACAAAAAACATTTACATTAGTTTGCTAATTGCAAGTTTAATCTAATTTCATTTTCCATCAGGCCTGTGTGCCAGGCCCACCGCAAGCATATACTATGATTAATTGCTCTGTGCAACCACTCATACCTGTTGGTTTAACATTATTTAAAAAAAATAAAAAAAATCTTTTACATTAGTTTGCTAATTGCAAGTTTAATCTAATTTCATTTTCCATCAGGCCTGTGTGCCAGGCCTACAGCAAGCATATACTGTTATTAATTGCTCTGTGCAACCACTCATATCTGGTGGTTTAACATTATTTTAAATTAAAATAAAAAAAACTTTTATATTAGTTTGCTAATTGCAAGTTTAATCTAATTTCATTTACCATCAGGCCTGTGTGCCAGGCCCACCGCAAGCATATACTGTGATTAATTGCTCTGTGCAACCACTCATACCTGTTGGTTTAACATTATTTTAAAAAAATTAAAAAAACTTTTACATTAGTTTGCTAATTGCAAGTTTAATCTAATTTCATTTTCCATCTGGCCTGTGTGCCAGGCCCACCGCAAGCATATACTGTGATTAATTGCTCTGTGCAACCACTCATACCTGTTGGTTTAACATTATTTTAAAAAAAACAAAAAAAAACTTTTACATTAGTTTGCTAATTGCAAGTTTAATCTAATTTCATTTACCATCAGGCCTGTGTGACAGGCCAACAGCAAGCATATACTGTGATTAATTGCTCTGTGCAACCACTCATACCTGTTGGTTTAACATTATTTAAAAAAAAACAAAAAACCTTTTACATTAGTTTGCTAATTGTAGGCTCATAGGCTCATGCGTCCTTTTGAGGAGGTGACAAACCTTGTCAGTCGCACCGAAGGCACCATCAGCGACATCATACCATTTGTTTTCTTCCTGGAGCGTGCCCTGCGAAGAGTGCTGGATCAGGCCGTAGATGAGCGTGAAGAGGAAGAGGAAGAGTTGTGGTGTCCATCACCACCAGAAACAGCCTTATCAGCATCGCTTGCTGGACCTGCGGCAACGCAGGAAGAGGATTGTGAGGAAGAGGAGTCAGAGAAGGAATGTGGCTTTGAGGAGGAGGAGGAGGAAGACAAAGCACAACAGGCATCCCAGGGTGCTCGTTGTTGTTACCTCTCTAGTACCCGTGTTGTTGTACGTGGCTCGGGGGAAGAAGATACCCTCAGTGACATCAGTGAGGACGAGGAACGGGACATGATTAGCTCGGCATCCAACCTTGTGCAAATGGGGTCTTTCATGCTGTCGTGCCTGTTGAGGGACCCTCGTAAAAAAAAAGCTGAAGGAGAACGACCTGTACTGGGTGTCCACGCTACTAGACCCCCGGTATAAGCATAAAGTGCCTGAAATGTTACCAAATTCCCGCAAGTCGGAAAGGATGGAGCATTTTAAAATAAATTAAAAACTATGCTTTACACAGCGTATAAGGGTGATGTCAAAGCACAACGGGAATCTAACAGGGGAAGAGATGAAAGTAATCCTCCTCCTCCTCCCACGACCACGGCGGCAAGGACAGGACGCTTTCCTGATGTCTTGTTGAGGGAGGACATGCGGACCTTTTTAACTCCTATGCATCGCCAGAGCCTTTCGGGATCCAGCCTCAGAGAAAGACTCAACCGACAGGTAGCAGACTACCTAGCATTAACTGTGGATCTCGACACTCTGAGGAGCGATGGACCCCTTGACTACTGGGTGTGCAGGCTTGACCTGTGGCCTGAGCTATCCCAATTTGCAATTGAACTTCTGGCCTGCCCCGCTTCAAGTGTCCTGTACGAAAGGACCTTCAGTGCAGCAGGAGGTTTTGTCACTGAGAAGAGAAGTCGCCTAGGTCAAAAAAGTCTTGACTATCTCACCTTTATTAAAATGAATGAGGGATGAATCCCGAAGGGACTGACATTGGGCGATAAATTTGAGTAAAAAAGGCCTGATGATGAGATGAGCTGCCTTGGGCTACAAATGGTACACACGCTGGTTTTTTTTTTCTTATAATGCAGGATGACTTGCGTGACTTATCCGCCAACAACTAGTGTTCAAGCCGCAAGGTTTTAGGGCACTTTCTAGCTGTTTTACAAACATCAATTTTTCTGGCCACTGCTACAGCAGCGGCTGCAACAATACCGAATTTTTAAGGCATTTGTACATGCCTAATTTTTCTGGCCTCTGCTGCTGCACTGTGGCTACAAAACTCAAATAAAAAAAACGCACATAACAGTGATTAAACTGTTAAGAATAGTACTACTTAACACACCACTCATATCTGGTGGCACAGTAGATTGCACGCACAGTGCCCCAAATTTGAAGTAGGAGGACCGACCAAGCATCTTTTTCCATCTCTTGGTTCCTCTAAATTATCTCCGGGTTCCATCTATGCCATACCTGTACTCTATTGTGCAAAAGGATGCCATATGTGGTGTTTCATGCTGTTGTGCCTCTTGAGGGTCGTGGCCCATCGTATAAAAAGGCTGAAGGAGAACGACCTGTACTGGGTGTCCAAGCACGTTTTTTGATCAATATTACAGGTTCCTCTAAATTATCTCCGGGTTCCTCATATCAATCACATAACAAAGGATGGAGTCCCAGGTAGATAGGATAAAACAATTCTTTATTAGATTCTTTAAAAGTAAAGTTCAAGTGAGACGCAGCTCACACGGTCACAAAAAAACAGCCAAAAAAGAGTGGAGAAATGAGCGTAGCACCAGTGGCTTACATGTTTCGGCTAAATGCCGTAATCATAGCCTA
The DNA here is from genome assembly GCF_027579735.1 of Bombina bombina. Classification (NCBI taxonomy): domain Eukaryota; kingdom Metazoa; phylum Chordata; class Amphibia; order Anura; family Bombinatoridae; genus Bombina; species Bombina bombina. Next base: position 463,815,058 of record NC_069504.1, on the reverse strand, counting down.
AGGTGCTAAACCTGTGTGATCTTTAAAAAGGGTGAAAAACGATCCAATTGGCTAAAACACTACAAGGATTAAAAATGTACGCCCATTTTAGCACATCTAGCATGCACATAGAAGTTAACCCTATACATGTCATAATATATTAGAGCAAGAGATGTTTGATGTGAAGAAATCAAAGAAATGCGAGGTGTAAAAGTGTATTAAGAAAGTTAGTGAAAGAAAGATGAAAAAGAAAGAGAAAAGAGACTGAAAAGACAGCACATATATTATAGGGACAGACTAGCAGCGAGATAAGTAATGTTGACCTGTTATGGACTTAGAATACTTATAATACCTATATTAGAGGCTGGATATAGCCACAATACATGAGGCAAAAGCCAATGTAAAGTAATATAATAACTGATATAAACATAGAGATAGTAAACTAATAGTGTCCACACTATAAACTATGACTTGCACTGCCACGATTGCAATAAGAGGAAGAAAGAAAGATAAAGAAAAAGAAAAAGAGAGAAAAAGAAAGAAACAAGAAGAGGAAGAAAGAAACAAAGAAGAAAAGGAAAAAGGAAAAAGGAAAAATAGCAGGGACAGATGTATATACATATATACACATATATAAATGTACATGAGAATACACCCATATACAAATTAAGCTAATATACAAGAGAAGAGAGACAGTAAAAGTGTATACACAAATTCGATACTATATATAAGCGTATATAAGATTTATAAGATTTATAGCTATGCTACATGAATATGAGGAAACCACAATTGGATCGCTATGTGATAAATTATGCAGCTATAGCTGCACTGTATATGACACATAGTACATGTAATACAAGCAATCAAAGCATGTGATCATGAGCAACATCTAGTTAGAGAATATAGAGAAGAAGAGAAAATTGTGTACACATGTATCTACAATTGAGCACCTGGGGAAACTGTCAGGGTATATAGGAATATGTCAGAGTAAGTGAGTAAAACAGTCAAACAATGTATTATAAATTGTCATATATATTGACATATAAATTTACTCCCAAAAGTTGATCAGATCAAATTTGGAGTTTAGACCTTGGGGGAGCCTGGTTTTTAGTTGAAAAATCCAAAAGGTTTCACGTTTAGCTAGAACTCTATCTATATCTCCCCCTCTCATAGGGACCTTGGATTTTTCAATAGCTGCCCACCTAAACGAATTCAGGCAGCAGTTGTGTTTGGTGGCAAAATGTTGCACTAAGGGAGTTGTAGCCGTACCCCTTGTTAAGGAGGAGATATGTTCTCTTATTCTAGAGTTAACATCCCTAGACGTGAGACCAACATATTGAATATTGCAAAGAATGCAGGTGACAAGATATATGACGTTGGTGCTGGTACAATTTAAACAGGATTTTATAGGATAGACAGTCCCTGTTACAGTTGATCTGAACTCTGTCGTAATTTGTGCATAGTCACATGGCTTACACTTTTTGTGTCCACATCTATACATGCCCTGATGTCTCAGCCAAGAGCTAGTATGTTGTGTGGTTGGTCTAAGTTGTGTCGGTGATAGAATTGAAGCCAAAGTGGCACATTTTTTGTAAGAGCATCTGATGCCATTTTTCACTACATCAGTGAGCTTGTCGTCTGCAATTAAGAGAGGAAAATGTTTTTTGATAATATTGCAAACTTCAGGGTATTGAGCACTGTACTCCGTTACGAAGTAAATACCCTGAAAGTTACTTTTAGTATTCTTGCATTTATCAAGTAGCATTGACTCTCTTGGAATAAGATTAACCTGTTGCCTTGCCTGTTTAATGTGTCGTTTAGAATATTGTCTCGATCTCAGTCTGTTTTCTAATAGGCTAGCTTCATGTTCAAAATCTTCCTCCCTGCTACAATTCCTTTTGATGCGCATAAATTGGCCTTTCGCCACAGCATAAGCGGTGTTGGTAGGATGACAAGAAGTGGCGTGTAGAAGTGTATTGCCTGATATTGGTTTGCGAAAGACCTTAGTAGAAATAGTGCCATTGCAATTACCAGTGAGTGTAAGGTCAAGATAGTCTATATTGACTGGATCAGAGATGAAGGTGAAACTGAGGTTCAATTCATTCTGATTCAGCCAAGAGACAAATTTGGGCACATCTTCTGGAGGACCAGACCAAATACATAACAGGTCATCTATATATCTCTTGTAGAAATATATAGATGACCTGTAGGGATTAATGTCTCCATAGATGCAGTTAATCTCCCAGAAGCCTAGGTAGAGATTAGCATATGAGGGGGCAAATTTTGCCCCCATAGCTGTACCCCTTTTCTGAAGGTAAAAGTTTGACTCAAAGCAAAAGAAATTGTGAGTGAGTAAAAATTCTAATACACGAATGATAAAGCTTTGAAAGTCCTCAGTGTAATCTGTATAGTTGGCTAAAAAGAATTTTATAGCCATGATGCCTTCTGTATGGGGTATAGAGGAGTACAAGGAGACTGCATCTATTGTAACCCATATATAGTTGTCATTCCACTTATGCTTAGCCAATAAGTTAATAATATGTTTTGTGTCCTTGGTAAAAGATGGTAAGGTGTTCACCAAAGGCTGCAGAATAGTGTCAAGCCAGGATGAAAGTCTTTCTAGTAAGGAATCAACCCCACTGACGATGGGGCGACCCTTAACATTAATTAAGGATTTATGAACTTTTGGAAAAAGGTGGAACATGGGTGTCTTAGGATGTTGTACATATAGAAATGAAGCAGTCTGTTCATTTAGAAACCCATGTTCAACACCATCATCCAAAATCTCAAGAAGATCCTTTTTAAATCTGGCTGTGGGATTAGTCGTCAGTGGAGTGTACTCTTGTGGATTGTCCAATTGGCGATGTGCTTCTGCCACATAATCAGACCTATTTAGGACAACAATGCTGCCACCTTTATCAGCCGGGCGTATGACAATATTCGTGTCATTTTGTAATGTACTCATAGCCTTTTTTTAGTCTAATGGGCAAATTTTGGGTGTAACCTACGGAATGATCATTAAGAGTTTGTAAATCTCGTTCTACCCGAGAATGAAATGTCTCTATAATTTGTCCTCTGGACTGGATGGGATAGAATTTAGACTTGTCCTTAAAGGTGGCAGCATTGTTGATAGTTCCCTGACTGGATGAAGATTCAGAGTATAAGTGCTGTAGGTTTAGGACATCACAGGCCTCAGTAAAGGACTCCGTGATGTGTGAGTTAGAGACTGTGCTATCGTTATAGGATATGCATTCTGAGATGTTAGATGTAAAATGCTTTTTTAAAGTGATATTTCTAATAAGACGATTAACATCTATCATTGTCTGAAATAAGTCAAATTTAGCTGTAGGGGCAAAACCTAGTCCTAGGCTAAGCAATTCTAGCTGATCCTTGTTAAGTTGAAGGGAAGATAGATTAATAACTGAATCTACTTGTATTTCGTTTGAGTGCGGTTTCCTCTCACTGGATACCTGTCTTGGTTTTGTAGATTGGTGTGTCGTGGGACCCCTATCCCCTGTGGCATCTGTCCTAAGGGAAAAACCTGTTCCAAGGTTGATTGATCGCACATACTATTGTTGGTACCCATATGTGTATAAGGAGTATATGAGTGAGCATTTGTATTAGTCGCAACATATTTAGTGTTGGATGTACCCATTTGTCTTTTATCTATAGGGTTTGTACCCTGTGCGGTACCATTTGTAAGGGATGTGGGTGGAGGAGCTGTTTTTAATATACTTGGCTGTTGATTAGTTATTGTATTAGTTCGTGTAAGTGTATCCACCTCTTCCTCACTAGCAGAGAGATTTTCATCTGAAGATTTGTCAGATCTGTCTGTGTCACTATCTGTAAACGTTACAGATTTGTTGTGTCTATTGCGATTTCTACGTTTACTTTTCTGTTTATTAGATCTAGGTGTATTGCGTCTGTATTCCCTACGTTGTTTCTTATTCCACAGGTAGACCGAATCTTTAGAGTAATCTGTTTTATCTCTAATAAATTTAACATGTTTGTTTTCCATTATCACTTGTTTACCCTTAGCTAGAGATGTTTGTAGAATAGCATCAAATCTAGAAAAGTCAGGATCTGTACTACGTTTGTTAAGTTCTAGTTGTAATGTATCAATCTCACTTTTGATGTCATTAAGATGTTGTGTTCTAATTTGGATTAATAACTGCATAAGTTGTAATGAACAATCAGATAGTACATTATTCCATGCATTCACAAAATCTTTATCATTGATATCAACTTCAAAAGTAGGAAACTTTAGAATTCGCAAACCCCTTGGGATCATTTTAGCTTTTGTATAAGATTGGAATGTCCAAATGTCCCATTGTGCTTTAATTTCCTTAAATAAAAGATTTTCCAGGGATTCAAACAGTGTAGACAAGGATAAAGTCCCTTGATCGTCAGAGAAAATTTTTGCACATTCAGTCTCTGTATGGACTCTTGCTGTGGCTGACATGAGGGAGTAAAACTGTGGCTGAGTTGTGCCTTCCATGTTCTATGTTATATGGAACAAGGCTGTAATTGAAAACTCCTCAAATCTGTATCTCAGTGTATAGAGTGTCCCATCAAATAGATTGATAGATATAACCGCTGGCAATTTTCACACATATGGCTTAAAGTGAAATCCCGGGTATCACCAGTTAATACCCAAAAGTAACAAGAGCAAAGGAGAAATGGTTAACACTTATATCCGTGTGTGAGTAGAAAATGCCAAACCAGGCACCGGGACTTAGGTCGATAAACACCCCCCCAAAACAGTACATATGTGAGCCAATATACGAGGTGTACCTTGAGCACTGAAGAGAGAGATCCTGTATATACACGGAACGATATCCGATGGCAGCGTGTCTGCCGACTTCTCTTGCTTCCGCCTCTATGCAAAACCCGGTCTGCAGCTCTGTAGACGTCACCGCGTGACGTAAGGAGGGGGTGTGTGTGTTGACGATCTGTATATTCACCCGGCCCAGCGGTTTAATGAGGAGTAGTAACCTGGACTCAGTAGCTGGTCAAAGCATCACATAACAAAGGATGGAGTCCCAGGTAGATAGGATAAAACAATTCTTTATTAGATTCTTTAAAAGTAAAGTTCAAGTGAGACGCAGCTCACACGGTCACAAAAATCCAGCCAAAAAAGAGTGGAGAAATGAGCGTAGCACCAGTGGCTTACATGTTTCGGCTAAATGCCGTAATCATAGCCTAAGGTGCTAAACCTGTGTGATCTTTAAAAAGGGTGAAAAACGATCCAATTGGCTAAAACACTACAAGGATTAAAAATGTACGCCCATTTTAGCACATCTAGCATGCACATAGAAGTTAACCCTATACATGTCATAATATATTAGAGCAAGAGATGTTTGATGTGAAGAAATCAAAGAAATGCGAGGTGTAAAAGTGTATTAAGAAAGTTAGTGAAAGAAAGATGAAAAAGAAAGAGAAAAGAGACTGAAAAGACAGCACATATATTATAGGGACAGACTAGCAGCGAGATAAGTAATGTTGACCTGTTATGGACTTAGAATACTTATAATACCTATATTAGAGGCTGGATATAGCCACAATACATGAGGCAAAAGCCAATGTAAAGTAATATAATAACTGATATAAACATAGAGATAGTAAACTAATAGTGTCCACACTATAAACTATGACTTGCACTGCCACGATTGCAATAAGAGGAAGAAAGAAAGATAAAGAAAAAGAAAAAGAGAGAAAAAGAAAGAAACAAGAAGAGGAAGAAAGAAACAAAGAAGAAAAGGAAAAAGGAAAAAGGAAAAATAGCAGGGACAGATGTATATACATATATACACATATATAAATGTACATGAGAATACACCCATATACAAATTAAGCTAATATACAAGAGAAGAGAGACAGTAAAAGTGTATACACAAATTCGATACTATATATAAGCGTATATAAGATTTATAAGATTTATAGCTATGCTACATGAATATGAGGAAACCACAATTGGATCGCTATGTGATAAATTATGCAGCTATAGCTGCACTGTATATGACACATAGTACATGTAATACAAGCAATCAAAGCATGTGATCATGAGCAACATCTAGTTAGAGAATATAGAGAAGAAGAGAAAATTGTGTACACATGTATCTACAATTGAGCACCTGGGGAAACTGTCAGGGTATATAGGAATATGTCAGAGTAAGTGAGTAAAACAGTCAAACAATGTATTATAAATTGTCATATATATTGACATATAAATTTACTCCCAAAAGTTGATCAGATCAAATTTGGAGTTTAGACCTTGGGGGAGCCTGGTTTTTAGTTGAAAAATCCAAAAGGTTTCACGTTTAGCTAGAACTCTATCTATATCTCCCCCTCTCATAGGGACCTTGGATTTTTCAATAGCTGCCCACCTAAACGAATTCAGGCAGCAGTTGTGTTTGGTGGCAAAATTTTGCACTAAGGGAGTTGTAGCCGTACCCCTTGTTAAGGAGGAGATATGTTCTCTTATTCTAGAGTTAACATCCCTAGACGTGAGACCAACATATTGAATATTGCAAAGAATGCAGGTGACAAGATATATGACGTTGGTGCTGGTACAATTTAAACAGGATTTTATAGGATAGACAGTCCCTGTTACAGTTGATCTGAACTCTGTCGTAATTTGTGCATAGTCACATGGCTTACACTTTTTGTGTCCACATCTATACATGCCCTGATGTCTCAGCCAAGAGCTAGTATGTTGTGTGGTTGGTCTAAGTTGTGTCGGTGATAGAATTGAAGCCAAAGTGGCACATTTTTTGTAAGAGCATCTGATGCCATTTTTCACTACATCAGTGAGCTTGTCGTCTGCAATTAAGAGAGGAAAATGTTTTTTGATAATATTGCAAACTTCAGGGTATTGAGCACTGTACTCCGTTACGAAGTAAATACCCTGAAAGTTACTTTTAGTATTCTTGCATTTATCAAGTAGCATTGACTCTCTTGGAATAAGATTAACCTGTTGCCTTGCCTGTTTAATGTGTCGTTTAGAATATTGTCTCGATCTCAGTCTGTTTTCTAATAGGCTAGCTTCATGTTCAAAATCTTCCTCCCTGCTACAATTCCTTTTGATGCGCATAAATTGGCCTTTCGCCACAGCATAAGCGGTGTTGGTAGGATGACAAGAAGTGGCGTGTAGAAGTGTATTGCCTGATATTGGTTTGCGAAAGACCTTAGTAGAAATAGTGCCATTGCAATTACCAGTGAGTGTAAGGTCAAGATAGTCTATATTGACTGGATCAGAGATGAAGGTGAAACTGAGGTTCAATTCATTCTGATTCAGCCAAGAGACAAATTTGGGCACATCTTCTGGAGGACCAGACCAAATACATAACAGGTCATCTATATATCTCTTGTAGAAATATATAGATGACCTGTAGGGATTAATGTCTCCATAGATGCAGTTAATCTCCCAGAAGCCTAGGTAGAGATTAGCATATGAGGGGGCAAATTTTGCCCCCATAGCTGTACCCCTTTTCTGAAGGTAAAAGTTTGACTCAAAGCAAAAGAAATTGTGAGTGAGTAAAAATTCTAATACACGAATGATAAAGCTTTGAAAGTCCTCAGTGTAATCTGTATAGTTGGCTAAAAAGAATTTTATAGCCATGATGCCTTCTGTATGGGGTATAGAGGAGTACAAGGAGACTGCATCTATTGTAACCCATATATAGTTGTCATTCCACTTATGCTTAGCCAATAAGTTAATAATATGTTTTGTGTCCTTGGTAAAAGATGGTAAGGTGTTCACCAAAGGCTGCAGAATAGTGTCAAGCCAGGATGAAAGTCTTTCTAGTAAGGAATCAACCCCACTGACGATGGGGCGACCCTTAACATTAATTAAGGATTTATGAACTTTTGGAAAAAGGTGGAACATGGGTGTCTTAGGATGTTGTACATATAGAAATGAAGCAGTCTGTTCATTTAGAAACCCATGTTCAACACCATCATCCAAAATCTCAAGAAGATCCTTTTTAAATCTGGCTGTGGGATTAGTCGTCAGTGGAGTGTACTCTTGTGGATTGTCCAATTGGCGATGTGCTTCTGCCACATAATCAGACCTATTTAGGACAACAATGCTGCCACCTTTATCAGCCGGGCGTATGACAATATTCGTGTCATTTTGTAATGTACTCATAGCCTTTTTTAGTCTAATGGGCAAATTTTGGGTGTAACCTACGGAATGATCATTAAGAGTTTGTAAATCTCGTTCTACCCGAGAATGAAATGTCTCTATAATTTGTCCTCTGGACTGGATGGGATAGAATTTAGACTTGTCCTTAAAGGTGGCAGCATTGTTGATAGTTCCCTGACTGGATGAAGATTCAGAGTATAAGTGCTGTAGGTTTAGGACATCACAGGCCTCAGTAAAGGACTCCGTGATGTGTGAGTTAGAGACTGTGCTATCGTTATAGGATATGCATTCTGAGATGTTAGATGTAAAATGCTTTTTTAAAGTGATATTTCTAATAAGACGATTAACATCTATCATTGTCTGAAATAAGTCAAATTTAGCTGTAGGGGCAAAACCTAGTCCTAGGCTAAGCAATTCTAGCTGATCCTTGTTAAGTTGAAGGGAAGATAGATTAATAACTGAATCTACTTGTATTTCGTTTGAGTGCGGTTTCCTCTCACTGGATACCTGTCTTGGTTTTGTAGATTGGTGTGTCGTGGGACCCCTATCCCCTGTGGCATCTGTCCTAAGGGAAAAACCTGTTCCAAGGTTGATTGATCGCACATACTATTGTTGGTACCCATATGTGTATAAGGAGTATATGAGTGAGTATTTGTATTAGTCGCAACATATTTAGTGTTGGATGTACCCATTTGTCTTTTATCTATAGGGTTTGTACCCTGTGCGGTACCATTTGTAAGGGATGTGGGTGGAGGAGCTGTTTTTAATATACTTGGCTGTTGATTAGTTATTGTATTAGTTCGTGTAAGTGTATCCACCTCTTCCTCACTAGCAGAGAGATTTTCATCTGAAGATTTGTCAGATCTGTCTGTGTCACTATCTGTAAACGTTACAGATTTGTTGTGTCTATTGCGATTTCTACGTTTACTTTTCTGTTTATTAGATCTAGGTGTATTGCGTCTGTATTCCCTACGTTGTTTCTTATTCCACAGGTAGACCGAATCTTTAGAGTAATCTGTTTTATCTCTAATAAATTTAACATGTTTGTTTTCCATTATCACTTGTTTACCCTTAGCTAGAGATGTTTGTAGAATAGCATCAAATCTAGAAAAGTCAGGATCTGTACTACGTTTGTTAAGTTCTAGTTGTAATGTATCAATCTCACTTTTGATGTCATTAAGATGTTGTGTTCTAATTTGGATTAATAACTGCATAAGTTGTAATGAACAATCAGATAGTACATTATTCCATGCATTCACAAAATCTTTATCATTGATATCAACTTCAAAAGTAGGAAACTTTAGAATTCGCAAACCCCTTGGGATCATTTTAGCTTTTGTATAAGATTGGAATGTCCAAATGTCCCATTGTGCTTTAATTTCCTTAAATAAAAGATTTTCCAGGGATTCAAACAGTGTAGACAAGGATAAAGTCCCTTGATCGTCAGAGAAAATTTTTGCACATTCAGTCTCTGTATGGACTCTTGCTGTGGCTGACATGAGGGAGTAAAACTGTGGCTGAGTTGTGCCTTCCATGTTCTATGTTATATGGAACAAGGCTGTAATTGAAAACTCCTCAAATCTGTATCTCAGTGTATAGAGTGTCCCATCAAATAGATTGATAGATATAACCGCTGGCAATTTTCACACATATGGCTTAAAGTGAAATCCCGGGTATCACCAGTTAATACCCAAAAGTAACAAGAGCAAAGGAGAAATGGTTAACACTTATATCCGTGTGTGAGTAGAAAATGCCAAACCAGGCACCGGGACTTAGGTCGATAAACACCCCCCCAAAACAGTACATATGTGAGCCAATATACGAGGTGTACCTTGAGCACTGAAGAGAGAGATCCTGTATATACACGGAACGATATCCGATGGCAGCGTGTCTGCCGACTTCTCTTGCTTCCGCCTCTATGCAAAACCCGGTCTGCAGCTCTGTAGACGTCACCGCGTGACGTAAGGAGGGGGTGTGTGTGTTGACGATCTGTATATTCACCCGGCCCAGCGGTTTAATGAGGAGTAGTAACCTGGACTCAGTAGCTGGTCAAAGCATCACATAACAAAGGATGGAGTCCCAGGTAGATAGGATAAAACAATTCTTTATTAGATTCTTTAAAAGTAAAGTTCAAGTGAGACGCAGCTCACACGGTCACAAAAATCCAGCCAAAAAAGAGTGGAGAAATGAGCGTAGCACCAGTGGCTTACATGTTTCGGCTAAATGCCGTAATCATAGCCTAAGGTGCTAAACCTGTGTGATCTTTAAAAAGGGTGAAAAACGATCCAATTGGCTAAAACACTACAAGGATTAAAAATGTACGCCCATTTTAGCACATCTAGCATGCACATAGAAGTTAACCCTATACATGTCATAATATATTAGAGCAAGAGATGTTTGATGTGAAGAAATCAAAGAAATGCGAGGTGTAAAAGTGTATTAAGAAAGTTAGTGAAAGAAAGATGAAAAAGAAAGAGAAAAGAGACTGAAAAGACAGCACATATATTATAGGGACAGACTAGCAGCGAGATAAGTAATGTTGACCTGTTATGGACTTAGAATACTTATAATACCTATATTAGAGGCTGGATATAGCCACAATACATGAGGCAAAAGCCAATGTAAAGTAATATAATAACTGATATAAACATAGAGATAGTAAACTAATAGTGTCCACACTATAAACTATGACTTGCACTGCCACGATTGCAATAAGAGGAAGAAAGAAAGATAAAGAAAAAGAAAAAGAGAGAAAAAGAAAGAAACAAGAAGAGGAAGAAAGAAACAAAGAAGAAAAGGAAAAAGGAAAAAGGAAAAATAGCAGGGACAGATGTATATACATATATACACATATATAAATGTACATGAGAATACACCCATATACAAATTAAGCTAATATACAAGAGAAGAGAGACAGTAAAAGTGTATACACAAATTCGATACTATATATAAGCGTATATAAGATTTATAAGATTTATAGCTATGCTACATGAATATGAGGAAACCACAATTGGATCGCTATGTGATAAATTATGCAGCTATAGCTGCACTGTATATGACACATAGTACATGTAATACAAGCAATCAAAGCATGTGATCATGAGCAACATCTAGTTAGAGAATATAGAGAAGAAGAGAAAATTGTGTACACATGTATCTACAATTGAGCACCTGGGGAAACTGTCAGGGTATATAGGAATATGTCAGAGTAAGTGAGTAAAACAGTCAAACAATGTATTATAAATTGTCATATATATTGACATATAAATTTACTCCCAAAAGTTGATCAGATCAAATTTGGAGTTTAGACCTTGGGGGAGCCTGGTTTTTAGTTGAAAAATCCAAAAGGTTTCACGTTTAGCTAGAACTCTATCTATATCTCCCCCTCTCATAGGGACCTTGGATTTTTCAATAGCTGCCCACCTAAACGAATTCAGGCAGCAGTTGTGTTTGGTGGCAAAATTTTGCACTAAGGGAGTTGTAGCCGTACCCCTTGTTAAGGAGGAGATATGTTCTCTTATTCTAGAGTTAACATCCCTAGACGTGAGACCAACATATTGAATATTGCAAAGAATGCAGGTGACAAGATATATGACGTTGGTGCTGGTACAATTTAAACAGGATTTTATAGGATAGACAGTCCCTGTTACAGTTGATCTGAACTCTGTCGTAATTTGTGCATAGTCACATGGCTTACACTTTTTGTGTCCACATCTATACATGCCCTGATGTCTCAGCCAAGAGCTAGTATGTTGTGTGGTTGGTCTAAGTTGTGTCGGTGATAGAATTGAAGCCAAAGTGGCACATTTTTTGTAAGAGCATCTGATGCCATTTTTCACTACATCAGTGAGCTTGTCGTCTGCAATTAAGAGAGGAAAATGTTTTTTGATAATATTGCAAACTTCAGGGTATTGAGCACTGTACTCCGTTACGAAGTAAATACCCTGAAAGTTACTTTTAGTATTCTTGCATTTATCAAGTAGCATTGACTCTCTTGGAATAAGATTAACCTGTTGCCTTGCCTGTTTAATGTGTCGTTTAGAATATTGTCTCGATCTCAGTCTGTTTTCTAATAGGCTAGCTTCATGTTCAAAATCTTCCTCCCTGCTACAATTCCTTTTGATGCGCATAAATTGGCCTTTCGCCACAGCATAAGCGGTGTTGGTAGGATGACAAGAAGTGGCGTGTAGAAGTGTATTGCCTGATATTGGTTTGCGAAAGACCTTAGTAGAAATAGTGCCATTGCAATTACCAGTGAGTGTAAGGTCAAGATAGTCTATATTGACTGGATCAGAGATGAAGGTGAAACTGAGGTTCAATTCATTCTGATTCAGCCAAGAGACAAATTTGGGCACATCTTCTGGAGGACCAGACCAAATACATAACAGGTCATCTATATATCTCTTGTAGAAATATATAGATGACCTGTAGGGATTAATGTCTCCATAGATGCAGTTAATCTCCCAGAAGCCTAGGTAGAGATTAGCATATGAGGGGGCAAATTTTGCCCCCATAGCTGTACCCCTTTTCTGAAGGTAAAAGTTTGACTCAAAGCAAAAGAAATTGTGAGTGAGTAAAAATTCTAATACACGAATGATAAAGCTTTGAAAGTCCTCAGTGTAATCTGTATAGTTGGCTAAAAAGAATTTTATAGCCATGATGCCTTCTGTATGGGGTATAGAGGAGTACAAGGAGACTGCATCTATTGTAACCCATATATAGTTGTCATTCCACTTATGCTTAGCCAATAAGTTAATAATATGTTTTGTGTCCTTGGTAAAAGATGGTAAGGTGTTCACCAAAGGCTGCAGAATAGTGTCAAGCCAGGATGAAAGTCTTTCTAGTAAGGAATCAACCCCACTGACGATGGGGCGACCCTTAACATTAATTAAGGATTTATGAACTTTTGGAAAAAGGTGGAACATGGGTGTCTTAGGATGTTGTACATATAGAAATGAAGCAGTCTGTTCATTTAGAAACCCATGTTCAACACCATCATCCAAAATCTCAAGAAGATCCTTTTTAAATCTGGCTGTGGGATTAGTCGTCAGTGGAGTGTACTCTTGTGGATTGTCCAATTGGCGATGTGCTTCTGCCACATAATCAGACCTATTTAGGACAACAATGCTGCCACCTTTATCAGCCGGGCGTATGACAATATTCGTGTCATTTTGTAATGTACTCATAGCCTTTTTTAGTCTAATGGGCAAATTTTGGGTGTAACCTACGGAATGATCATTAAGAGTTTGTAAATCTCGTTCTACCCGAGAATGAAATGTCTCTATAATTTGTCCTCTGGACTGGATGGGATAGAATTTAGACTTGTCCTTAAAGGTGGCAGCATTGTTGATAGTTCCCTGACTGGATGAAGATTCAGAGTATAAGTGCTGTAGGTTTAGGACATCACAGGCCTCAGTAAAGGACTCCGTGATGTGTGAGTTAGAGACTGTGCTATCGTTATAGGATATGCATTCTGAGATGTTAGATGTAAAATGCTTTTTTAAAGTGATATTTCTAATAAGACGATTAACATCTATCATTGTCTGAAATAAGTCAAATTTAGCTGTAGGGGCAAAACCTAGTCCTAGGCTAAGCAATTCTAGCTGATCCTTGTTAAGTTGAAGGGAAGATAGATTAATAACTGAATCTACTTGTATTTCGTTTGAGTGCGGTTTCCTCTCACTGGATACCTGTCTTGGTTTTGTAGATTGGTGTGTCGTGGGACCCCTATCCCCTGTGGCATCTGTCCTAAGGGAAAAACCTGTTCCAAGGTTGATTGATCGCACATACTATTGTTGGTACCCATATGTGTATAAGGAGTATATGAGTGAGTATTTGTATTAGTCGCAACATATTTAGTGTTGGATGTACCCATTTGTCTTTTATCTATAGGGTTTGTACCCTGTGCGGTACCATTTGTAAGGGATGTGGGTGGAGGAGCTGTTTTTAATATACTTGGCTGTTGATTAGTTATTGTATTAGTTCGTGTAAGTGTATCCACCTCTTCCTCACTAGCAGAGAGATTTTCATCTGAAGATTTGTCAGATCTGTCTGTGTCACTATCTGTAAACGTTACAGATTTGTTGTGTCTATTGCGATTTCTACGTTTACTTTTCTGTTTATTAGATCTAGGTGTATTGCGTCTGTATTCCCTACGTTGTTTCTTATTCCACAGGTAGACCGAATCTTTAGAGTAATCTGTTTTATCTCTAATAAATTTAACATGTTTGTTTTCCATTATCACTTGTTTACCCTTAGCTAGAGATGTTTGTAGAATAGCATCAAATCTAGAAAAGTCAGGATCTGTACTACGTTTGTTAAGTTCTAGTTGTAATGTATCAATCTCACTTTTGATGTCATTAAGATGTTGTGTTCTAATTTGGATTAATAACTGCATAAGTTGTAATGAACAATCAGATAGTACATTATTCCATGCATTCACAAAATCTTTATCATTGATATCAACTTCAAAAGTAGGAAACTTTAGAATTCGCAAACCCCTTGGGATCATTTTAGCTTTTGTATAAGATTGGAATGTCCAAATGTCCCATTGTGCTTTAATTTCCTTAAATAAAAGATTTTCCAGGGATTCAAACAGTGTAGACAAGGATAAAGTCCCTTGATCGTCAGAGAAAATTTTTGCACATTCAGTCTCTGTATGGACTCTTGCTGTGGCTGACATGAGGGAGTAAAACTGTGGCTGAGTTGTGCCTTCCATGTTCTATGTTATATGGAACAAGGCTGTAATTGAAAACTCCTCAAATCTGTATCTCAGTGTATAGAGTGTCCCATCAAATAGATTGATAGATATAACCGCTGGCAATTTTCACACATATGGCTTAAAGTGAAATCCCGGGTATCACCAGTTAATACCCAAAAGTAACAAGAGCAAAGGAGAAATGGTTAACACTTATATCCGTGTGTGAGTAGAAAATGCCAAACCAGGCACCGGGACTTAGGTCGATAAACACCCCCCCAAAACAGTACATATGTGAGCCAATATACGAGGTGTACCTTGAGCACTGAAGAGAGAGATCCTGTATATACACGGAACGATATCCGATGGCAGCGTGTCTGCCGACTTCTCTTGCTTCCGCCTCTATGCAAAACCCGGTCTGCAGCTCTGTAGACGTCACCGCGTGACGTAAGGAGGGGGTGTGTGTGTTGACGATCTGTATATTCACCCGGCCCAGCGGTTTAATGAGGAGTAGTAACCTGGACTCAGTAGCTGGTCAAAGCATCACATAACAAAGGATGGAGTCCCAGGTAGATAGGATAAAACAATTCTTTATTAGATTCTTTAAAAGTAAAGTTCAAGTGAGACGCAGCTCACACGGTCACAAAAATCCAGCCAAAAAAGAGTGGAGAAATGAGCGTAGCACCAGTGGCTTACATGTTTCGGCTAAATGCCGTAATCATAGCCTAAGGTGCTAAACCTGTGTGATCTTTAAAAAGGGTGAAAAACGATCCAATTGGCTAAAACACTACAAGGATTAAAAATGTACGCCCATTTTAGCACATCTAGCATGCACATAGAAGTTAACCCTATACATGTCATAATATATTAGAGCAAGAGATGTTTGATGTGAAGAAATCAAAGAAATGCGAGGTGTAAAAGTGTATTAAGAAAGTTAGTGAAAGAAAGATGAAAAAGAAAGAGAAAAGAGACTGAAAAGACAGCACATATATTATAGGGACAGACTAGCAGCGAGATAAGTAATGTTGACCTGTTATGGACTTAGAATACTTATAATACCTATATTAGAGGCTGGATATAGCCACAATACATGAGGCAAAAGCCAATGTAAAGTAATATAATAACTGATATAAACATAGAGATAGTAAACTAATAGTGTCCACACTATAAACTATGACTTGCACTGCCACGATTGCAATAAGAGGAAGAAAGAAAGATAAAGAAAAAGAAAAAGAGAGAAAAAGAAAGAAACAAGAAGAGGAAGAAAGAAACAAAGAAGAAAAGGAAAAAGGAAAAAGGAAAAATAGCAGGGACAGATGTATATACATATATACACATATATAAATGTACATGAGAATACACCCATATACAAATTAAGCTAATATACAAGAGAAGAGAGACAGTAAAAGTGTATACACAAATTCGATACTATATATAAGCGTATATAAGATTTATAAGATTTATAGCTATGCTACATGAATATGAGGAAACCACAATTGGATCGCTATGTGATAAATTATGCAGCTATAGCTGCACTGTATATGACACATAGTACATGTAATACAAGCAATCAAAGCATGTGATCATGAGCAACATCTAGTTAGAGAATATAGAGAAGAAGAGAAAATTGTGTACACATGTATCTACAATTGAGCACCTGGGGAAACTGTCAGGGTATATAGGAATATGTCAGAGTAAGTGAGTAAAACAGTCAAACAATGTATTATAAATTGTCATATATATTGACATATAAATTTACTCCCAAAAGTTGATCAGATCAAATTTGGAGTTTAGACCTTGGGGGAGCCTGGTTTTTAGTTGAAAAATCCAAAAGGTTTCACGTTTAGCTAGAACTCTATCTATATCTCCCCCTCTCATAGGGACCTTGGATTTTTCAATAGCTGCCCACCTAAACGAATTCAGGCAGCAGTTGTGTTTGGTGGCAAAATGTTGCACTAAGGGAGTTGTAGCCGTACCCCTTGTTAAGGAGGAGATATGTTCTCTTATTCTAGAGTTAACATCCCTAGACGTGAGACCAACATATTGAATATTGCAAAGAATGCAGGTGACAAGATATATGACGTTGGTGCTGGTACAATTTAAACAGGATTTTATAGGATAGACAGTCCCTGTTACAGTTGATCTGAACTCTGTCGTAATTTGTGCATAGTCACATGGCTTACACTTTTTGTGTCCACATCTATACATGCCCTGATGTCTCAGCCAAGAGCTAGTATGTTGTGTGGTTGGTCTAAGTTGTGTCGGTGATAGAATTGAAGCCAAAGTGGCACATTTTTTGTAAGAGCATCTGATGCCATTTTTCACTACATCAGTGAGCTTGTCGTCTGCAATTAAGAGAGGAAAATGTTTTTTGATAATATTGCAAACTTCAGGGTATTGAGCACTGTACTCCGTTACGAAGTAAATACCCTGAAAGTTACTTTTAGTATTCTTGCATTTATCAAGTAGCATTGACTCTCTTGGAATAAGATTAACCTGTTGCCTTGCCTGTTTAATGTGTCGTTTAGAATATTGTCTCGATCTCAGTCTGTTTTCTAATAGGCTAGCTTCATGTTCAAAATCTTCCTCCCTGCTACAATTCCTTTTGATGCGCATAAATTGGCCTTTCGCCACAGCATAAGCGGTGTTGGTAGGATGACAAGAAGTGGCGTGTAGAAGTGTATTGCCTGATATTGGTTTGCGAAAGACCTTAGTAGAAATAGTGCCATTGCAATTACCAGTGAGTGTAAGGTCAAGATAGTCTATATTGACTGGATCAGAGATGAAGGTGAAACTGAGGTTCAATTCATTCTGATTCAGCCAAGAGACAAATTTGGGCACATCTTCTGGAGGACCAGACCAAATACATAACAGGTCATCTATATATCTCTTGTAGAAATATATAGATGACCTGTAGGGATTAATGTCTCCATAGATGCAGTTAATCTCCCAGAAGCCTAGGTAGAGATTAGCATATGAGGGGGCAAATTTTGCCCCCATAGCTGTACCCCTTTTCTGAAGGTAAAAGTTTGACTCAAAGCAAAAGAAATTGTGAGTGAGTAAAAATTCTAATACACGAATGATAAAGCTTTGAAAGTCCTCAGTGTAATCTGTATAGTTGGCTAAAAAGAATTTTATAGCCATGATGCCTTCTGTATGGGGTATAGAGGAGTACAAGGAGACTGCATCTATTGTAACCCATATATAGTTGTCATTCCACTTATGCTTAGCCAATAAGTTAATAATATGTTTTGTGTCCTTGGTAAAAGATGGTAAGGTGTTCACCAAAGGCTGCAGAATAGTGTCAAGCCAGGATGAAAGTCTTTCTAGTAAGGAATCAACCCCACTGACGATGGGGCGACCCTTAACATTAATTAAGGATTTATGAACTTTTGGAAAAAGGTGGAACATGGGTGTCTTAGGATGTTGTACATATAGAAATGAAGCAGTCTGTTCATTTAGAAACCCATGTTCAACACCATCATCCAAAATCTCAAGAAGATCCTTTTTAAATCTGGCTGTGGGATTAGTCGTCAGTGGAGTGTACTCTTGTGGATTGTCCAATTGGCGATGTGCTTCTGCCACATAATCAGACCTATTTAGGACAACAATGCTGCCACCTTTATCAGCCGGGCGTATGACAATATTCGTGTCATTTTGTAATGTACTCATAGCCTTTTTTAGTCTAATGGGCAAATTTTGGGTGTAACCTACGGAATGATCATTAAGAGTTTGTAAATCTCGTTCTACCCGAGAATGAAATGTCTCTATAATTTGTCCTCTGGACTGGATGGGATAGAATTTAGACTTGTCCTTAAAGGTGGCAGCATTGTTGATAGTTCCCTGACTAGATGAAGATTCAGAGTATAAGTGCTGTATGTTTAGGACATCACAGGCCTCAGTAAAGGACTCCGTGATGTGTGAGTTAGAGACTGTGCTATCGTTATAGGATATGCATTCTGAGATGTTAGATGTAAAATGCTTTTTTAAAGTGATATTTCTAATAAGACGATTAACATCTATCATTGTCTGAAATAAGTCAAATTTAGCTGTAGGGCCAAAACCTAGTCCTAGGCTAAGCAATTCTAGCTGATCCTTGTTAAGTTGAAGGGAAGATAGATTAATAACTGAATCTACTTGTATTTCGTTTGAGTGCGGTTTCCTCTCACTGGATACCTGTCTTGGTTTTGTAGATTGGTGTGTCGTGGGACCCCTATCCCCTGTGGCATCTGTCCTAAGGGAAAAACCTGTTCCAAGGTTGATTGATCGCACATACTATTGTTGGTACCCATATGTGTATAAGGAGTATATGAGTGAGTATTTGTATTAGTCGCAACATATTTAGTGTTGGATGTACCCATTTGTCTTTTATCTATAGGGTTTGTACCCTGTGCGGTACCATTTGTAAGGGATGTGGGTGGAGGAGCTGTTTTTAATATACTTGGCTGTTGATTAGTTATTGTATTAGTTCGTGTAAGTGTATCCACCTCTTCCTCACTAGCAGAGAGATTTTCATCTGAAGATTTGTCAGATCTGTCTGTGTCACTATCTGTAAACGTTACAGATTTGTTGTGTCTATTGCGATTTCTACGTTTACTTTTCTGTTTATTAGATCTAGGTGTATTGCGTCTGTATTCCCTACGTTGTTTCTTATTCCACAGGTAGACCGAATCTTTAGAGTAATCTGTTTTATCTCTAATAAATTTAACATGTTTGTTTTCCATTATCACTTGTTTACCCTTAGCTAGAGATGTTTGTAGAATAGCATCAAATCTAGAAAAGTCAGGATCTGTACTACGTTTGTTAAGTTCTAGTTGTAATGTATCAATCTCACTTTTGATGTCATTAAGATGTTGTGTTCTAATTTGGATTAATAACTGCATAAGTTGTAATGAACAATCAGATAGTACATTATTCCATGCATTCACAAAATCTTTATCATTGATATCAACTTCAAAAGTAGGAAACTTTAGAATTCGCAAACCCCTTGGGATCATTTTAGCTTTTGTATAAGATTGGAATGTCCAAATGTCCCATTGTGCTTTAATTTCCTTAAATAAAAGATTTTCCAGGGATTCAAACAGTGTAGACAAGGATAAAGTCCCTTGATCGTCAGAGAAAATTTTTGCACATTCAGTCTCTGTATGGACTCTTGCTGTGGCTGACATGAGGGAGTAAAACTGTGGCTGAGTTGTGCCTTCCATGTTCTATGTTATATGGAACAAGGCTGTAATTGAAAACTCCTCAAATCTGTATCTCAGTGTATAGAGTGTCCCATCAAATAGATTGATAGATATAACCGCTGGCAATTTTCACACATATGGCTTAAAGTGAAATCCCGGGTATCACCAGTTAATACCCAAAAGTAACAAGAGCAAAGGAGAAATGGTTAACACTTATATCCGTGTGTGAGTAGAAAATGCCAAACCAGGCACCGGGACTTAGGTCGATAAACACCCCCCCAAAACAGTACATATGTGAGCCAATATACGAGGTGTACCTTGAGCACTGAAGAGAGAGATCCTGTATATACACGGAACGATATCCGATGGCAGCGTGTCTGCCGACTTCTCTTGCTTCCGCCTCTATGCAAAACCCGGTCTGCAGCTCTGTAGACGTCACCGCGTGACGTAAGGAGGGGGTGTGTGTGTTGACGATCTGTATATTCACCCGGCCCAGCGGTTTAATGAGGAGTAGTAACCTGGACTCAGTAGCTGGTCAAAGCATCACATAACAAAGGATGGAGTCCCAGGTAGATAGGATAAAACAATTCTTTATTAGATTCTTTAAAAGTAAAGTTCAAGTGAGACGCAGCTCACACGGTCACAAAAATCCAGCCAAAAAAGAGTGGAGAAATGAGCGTAGCACCAGTGGCTTACATGTTTCGGCTAAATGCCGTAATCATAGCCTAAGGTGCTAAACCTGTGTGATCTTTAAAAAGGGTGAAAAACGATCCAATTGGCTAAAACACTACAAGGATTAAAAATGTACGCCCATTTTAGCACATCTAGCATGCACATAGAAGTTAACCCTATACATGTCATAATATATTAGAGCAAGAGATGTTTGATGTGAAGAAATCAAAGAAATGCGAGGTGTAAAAGTGTATTAAGAAAGTTAGTGAAAGAAAGATGAAAAAGAAAGAGAAAAGAGACTGAAAAGACAGCACATATATTATAGGGACAGACTAGCAGCGAGATAAGTAATGTTGACCTGTTATGGACTTAGAATACTTATAATACCTATATTAGAGGCTGGATATAGCCACAATACATGAGGCAAAAGCCAATGTAAAGTAATATAATAACTGATATAAACATAGAGATAGTAAACTAATAGTGTCCACACTATAAACTATGACTTGCACTGCCACGATTGCAATAAGTGGAAGAAAGAAAGATAAAGAAAAAGAAAAAGAGAGAAAAAGAAAGAAACAAGAAGAGGAAGAAAGAAACAAAGAAGAAAAGGAAAAAGGAAAAAGGAAAAATAGCAGGGACAGATGTATATACATATATACACATATATAAATGTACATGAGAATACACCCATATACAAATTAAGCTAATATACAAGAGAAGAGAGACAGTAAAAGTGTATACACAAATTCGATACTATATATAAGCGTATATAAGATTTATAAGATTTATAGCTATGCTACATGAATATGAGGAAACCACAATTGGATCGCTATGTGATAAATTATGCAGCTATAGCTGCACTGTATATGACACATAGTACATGTAATACAAGCAATCAAAGCATGTGATCATGAGCAACATCTAGTTAGAGAATATAGAGAAGAAGAGAAAATTGTGTACACATGTATCTACAATTGAGCACCTGGGGAAACTGTCAGGGTATATAGGAATATGTCAGAGTAAGTGAGTAAAACAGTCAAACAATGTATTATAAATTGTCATATATATTGACATATAAATTTACTCCCAAAAGTTGATCAGATCAAATTTGGAGTTTAGACCTTGGGGGAGCCTGGTTTTTAGTTGAAAAATCCAAAAGGTTTCACGTTTAGCTAGAACTCTATCTATATCTCCCCCTCTCATAGGGACCTTGGATTTTTCAATAGCTGCCCACCTAAACGAATTCAGGCAGCAGTTGTGTTTGGTGGCAAAATGTTGCACTAAGGGAGTTGTAGCCGTACCCCTTGTTAAGGAGGAGATATGTTCTCTTATTCTAGAGTTAACATCCCTAGACGTGAGACCAACATATTGAATATTGCAAAGAATGCAGGTGACAAGATATATGACGTTGGTGCTGGTACAATTTAAACAGGATTTTATAGGATAGACAGTCCCTGTTACAGTTGATCTGAACTCTGTCGTAATTTGTGCATAGTCACATGGCTTACACTTTTTGTGTCCACATCTATACATGCCCTGATGTCTCAGCCAAGAGCTAGTATGTTGTGTGGTTGGTCTAAGTTGTGTCGGTGATAGAATTGAAGCCAAAGTGGCACATTTTTTGTAAGAGCATCTGATGCCATTTTTCACTACATCAGTGAGCTTGTCGTCTGCAATTAAGAGAGGAAAATGTTTTTTGATAATATTGCAAACTTCAGGGTATTGAGCACTGTACTCCGTTACGAAGTAAATACCCTGAAAGTTACTTTTAGTATTCTTGCATTTATCAAGTAGCATTGACTCTCTTGGAATAAGATTAACCTGTTGCCTTGCCTGTTTAATGTGTCGTTTAGAATATTGTCTCGATCTCAGTCTGTTTTCTAATAGGCTAGCTTCATGTTCAAAATCTTCCTCCCTGCTACAATTCCTTTTGATGCGCATAAATTGGCCTTTCGCCACAGCATAAGCGGTGTTGGTAGGATGACAAGAAGTGGCGTGTAGAAGTGTATTGCCTGATATTGGTTTGCGAAAGACCTTAGTAGAAATAGTGCCATTGCAATTACCAGTGAGTGTAAGGTCAAGATAGTCTATATTGACTGGATCAGAGATGAAGGTGAAACTGAGGTTCAATTCATTCTGATTCAGCCAAGAGACAAATTTGGGCACATCTTCTGGAGGACCAGACCAAATACATAACAGGTCATCTATATATCTCTTGTAGAAATATATAGATGACCTGTAGGGATTAATGTCTCCATAGATGCAGTTAATCTCCCAGAAGCCTAGGTAGAGATTAGCATATGAGGGGGCAAATTTTGCCCCCATAGCTGTACCCCTTTTCTGAAGGTAAAAGTTTGACTCAAAGCAAAAGAAATTGTGAGTGAGTAAAAATTCTAATACACGAATGATAAAGCTTTGAAAGTCCTCAGTGTAATCTGTATAGTTGGCTAAAAAGAATTTTATAGCCATGATGCCTTCTGTATGGGGTATAGAGGAGTACAAGGAGACTGCATCTATTGTAACCCATATATAGTTGTCATTCCACTTATGCTTAGCCAATAAGTTAATACTATGTTTTGTGTCCTTGGTAAAAGATGGTAAGGTGTTCACCAAAGGCTGCAGAATAGTGTCAAGCCAGGATGAAAGTCTTTCTAGTAAGGAATCAACCCCACTGACGATGGGGCGACCCTTAACATTAATTAAGGATTTATGAACTTTTGGAAAAAGGTGGAACATGGGTGTCTTAGGATGTTGTACATATAGAAATGAAGCAGTCTGTTCATTTAGAAACCCATGTTCAACACCATCATCCAAAATCTCAAGAAGATCCTTTTTAAATCTGGCTGTGGGATTAGTCGTCAGTGGAGTGTACTCTTGTGGATTGTCCAATTGGCGATGTGCTTCTGCCACATAATCAGACCTATTTAGGACAACAATGCTGCCACCTTTATCAGCCGGGCGTATGACAATATTCGTGTCATTTTGTAATGTACTCATAGCCTTTTTTAGTCTAATGGGCAAATTTAGGGTGTAACCTATGGAATGATCATTAAGAGTTTGTAAATCTCGTTCTACCCGAGAATGAAATGTCTCTATAATTTGTCCTCTGGACTGGATGGGATAGAATTTAGACTTGTCCTTAAAGGTGGCAGCATTGTTGATAGTTCCCTGACTGGATGAAGATTCAGAGTATAAGTGCTGTAGGTTTAGGACATCACAGGCCTCAGTAAAGGACTCCGTGATGTGTGAGTTAGAGACTGTGCTATCGTTATAGGATATGCATTCTGAGATGTTAGATGTAAAATGCTTTTTTAAAGTGATATTTCTAATAAGACGATTAACATCTATCAATGTCTGAAATAAGTCAAATTTAGCTGTAGGGGCAAAATCTAGTCCTAGGCTAAGCAATTCTAGCTGATCCTGGTTAAGCTGAAGGGAAGATAGATTAATAACTGAATCTACTTGTATTTCGTTTGAGTGCGGTTTCCTCTCACTGGATACCTGTCTTGGTTTTGTAGATTGGTGTGTCGTGGGACCCCTATCCCCTGTGGCATCTGTCCTAAGGGAGAAACCTGTTCCAAGGTTGATTGATCGCACATACTATTGTTGGTACCCATATGTGTATAAGGAGTATATGAGTGAGTATTTGTATTAGTCGCAACATATTTAGTGTTGGATGTACCCATTTGTCTTTTATCTATAGGGTTTGTACCCTGTGCGGTACCATTTGTAAGGGATGTGGGTGGAGGAGCTGTTTTTAATATACTATAGCTATAAATCTTATAAATCTTATATACGCTTATATATAGTATCGAATTTGTGTACACACTTTTACTGTCTCTCTTCTCTTGTATATTAGCTTAATTTGTATATGGGTGTATTCTCATGTACATTTATATATGTGTATATATGTATATACATCTGTCCCTGCTATTTTTCCTTTTTCCTTTTTCCTTTTCTTCTTTGTCTCTTTCTTCCTCTTCTTGTTTCTTTCTTTTTCTCTCTTTTTCTTTTTCTTTATCTTTCTTTCTTCCTCTTATTGCAATCGTGGCAGTGCAAGTCATAGTTTATAGTGTGGACACTATTAGTTTACTATCTCTATGTTTATATCAGTTATTATATTACTTTACATTGGCTTTTGCCTCATGTATTGTGGCTATATCCAGCCTCTAATATAGGTATTATAAGTATTCTAAGTCCATAACAGGTCAACATTACTTATCTCGCTGCTAGTCTGTCCCTATAATATATGTGCTGTCTTTTCAGTCTCTTTTCTCTTTCTTTTTCATCTTTCTTTCACTAACTTTCTTAATACACTTTTACACCTCGCATTTCTTTGATTTCTTCACATCAAACATCTCTTGCTCTAATATATTATGACATGTATAGGGTTAACTTCTATGTGCATGCTAGATGTGCTAAAATGGGCGTACATTTTTAATCCTTGTAGTGTTTTAGCCAATTGGATCGTTTTTCACCCTTTTTAAAGATCACACAGGTTTAGCACCTTAGGCTATGATTACGGCATTTAGCCGAAACATGTAAGCCACTGGTGCTACGCTCATTTCTCCACTCTTTTTTGGCTGTTTTTTTGTGACCGTGTGAGCTGCGTCTCACTTGAACTTTACTTTTAAAGAATCTAATAAAGAATTGTTTTATCCTATCTACCTGGGACTCCATCCTTTGTTATGTGATGCTTTGACCAGCTACTGAGTCCAGGTTACTACTCCTCATTAAACCGCTGGGCCGGGTGAATATACAGATCGTCAACACACACACCCCCTCCTTACGTCACGCGGTGACGTCTACAGAG
Organism: Bombina bombina; assembly: GCF_027579735.1. Lineage (NCBI taxonomy): Eukaryota > Metazoa > Chordata > Amphibia > Anura > Bombinatoridae > Bombina > Bombina bombina. The sequence goes on along the minus strand of NC_069504.1, from coordinate 463,789,565 downwards.
CTGCAGACCGGGTTTTGCATAGAGGCGGAAGCAAGAGAAGTCGGCAGACACGCTGCCATCGGATATCGTTCCGTGTATATACAGGATCTCTCTCTTCAGTGCTCAAGGTACACCTCGTATATTGGCTCACATATGTACTGTTTTGGGGGGGTGTTTATCGACCTAAGTCCCGGTGCCTGGTTTGGCATTTTCTACTCACACACGGATATAAGTGTTAACCATTTCTCCTTTGCTCTTGTTCCTCATATCAATGCCATATCTGTAATCTATTGTGCAAAAGGATGGCATATGTGGTGTTTCCTGCTGTTGTTTCTGTTGAGGGTCCGGGACCCTCGTCTAAAAAGGCTGAAGGAGAAAAAAGTGTACTGGTTGTCCAAGCATCTTTTTCCATCTCCCGGTTCCTAAAAATTATCTCCGGGTTTCTAAAATGGATGCCATACCTGTACTCTATTGTGCAAAAGGATGGCATATGTGGTGTTTCCTGCTGTTGTTTCTGTTGAGGGTCCTGCACCCTCTTATAAAAAGGCTGAAGGAGAACGACGTGTACTGGGTGTCCAATCATTTTTTTTTGTTCAATTTCCCGGTTCCTAAAAATTATCTCCGGGTTTCTAAAATCAGTGCCATACCTGTACTCTATTGTTCTAAAGGATGGCATATGTGGTGTTTCCTGCTGTTGTTTCTGTTGAGGGTCCTGGACCCTCTTATAAAAAGGCTGAAGGAGAACGAAGTGTACTGGGTGTCCAATCATTTTTTTTGTTCAATTTCCCGGTTCCTAAAAATTATCTCCGTGTTCCTAAAATCGATGCCATACCTGTACTCTATTGTTCAAAAGGATGGCATAGGTGGTGTTTCCTGCTGTTGTGTCTGTGGAGGGTCCTGGACCCTCGTCTACAAAGGCGGAAGGAGAACGACCTGTACTGGGTGTCCAAGCACGTTTTTTGTTCAATATTCCCGGTTCCTCTAAATTATCTCCGGGTTCCGCAAATCAATGCCATACCTGTACTCTATTGTGCAAAAGGATGGCATATGTGGTGTTTCATGCTGTTGTGGCTGTTGAGGGTCGTGGGCCATCGTATTAAACGGAAGAAGGAGAACAACCTGTACTGCCTTGCTGCTCCTTTTAGGCAGGCCAGCTCTTTGCATACATGCCCACAGACTCTGTAACAGATGCCTCTTTTAGGGAGAGGTGCAGCCATAATGCAGGGTCAGAACCTCTGTCTGCAACTGGTACTTGATTGTACAAAAGGAAGTAACCTTACCATGGTTCCCTGACCGCACGTCTTGTTGTTATATTTTGGTGAGGGTAATCATGCAGGCTATATAGACCTCCCCCAATAGGGGAAGTAACAGGGATGAAAGTGCTAATAATAGTACTATTTTACACAACCGAGTTAGCCATGGGTCCCAGTCCAAGACCGCATGTCTTGTTGTTTTGTTTGGTTCGGCTAATCATACAGGCCATATAGACCTCCCACCATTAGGGGTTGTAACAGGTATTAAACTAATAAGAACAGTACTACTTAACACAACCTAGTTACCATGGGTCCCAGACCACATGTTTTGTTGTTGTACTTTGTTAGGCTAATCATGATGGCCATGTATGATGGCCATGTAGACCTCCCCCGAGAGGTGGCAGTAACAGGTAAGAAAAGTGCCAAGAATAGTACTACTCAGGGGCGTATTAAGGCATAGGCCAATGAGGCTGGTGCCTAGGGCAGCAGATTTTTAAGGGGCAGCAGAATTTTGAGTCCCTAGGGCCACTCTACTGAACTCAGGGCCGGGTGGCTAAATCAACCAATTACAAATGACTTAAATGGCTGGCCCGGCTATTGCTATCCTATGGGATTGTATATGGGTGCGCATGACGTGGTGACAGTGGAGGCGGAGCTCACTTGCGCAGCCTGGCCTGGACTGAGAGGGAATGCACTATTCTTCCTGGCTCCACCGCATGATTGAGACTCACACAGACTACACAATGCAGTGTGCACTACACTGTGACCACTGTAAAACAGCATATGCCTTTCTCCCTTCAATACATCTTCATTAGGCATTAAAATACTTAAACGGATTAGTCACTTAATAATTGTACATTTACTGTTTGTCTATCTGTCATACATGCAAAGAATAAGTATTTATCGCTGAATCTATACAACTATGTGACTTAAAACACAACTGAAAATATGTTATATGCATTTAATACATTCAGAAACAATACAAGTATATACTTTATTATGATTGTATCATGTGACTTTATCCCCTAGGATACAATTCCTAAACCTATCATAACTACTGTTGTATTTTTTAAGTACTTTTAAAGGACAGTTTGTATATTCATTACATATTGTATCCAAGCAGATATTTTGCTTAAATAACTGTCAATCACCAAAGAAGATGTTTAAGGTTAAACAACTACCTACTGACAAACTATCATACAGTGAAGGATAATTTTTTCTGATATAAACACTTTAATCATCTGACTTGCAAAATAATGCATGTGTGTGTGACCAGAGTGAATGCAAGCCCTGGTGAACATCTACTTAAAAAGACATTTTTTTAATTTTTTACACCCTGCCCCAAAAATATTATGTCTAAAAAAGGCCTTAAACCTGGGGTGGGGGGGGGGGGGCAGCAGAATTTTGAGTGCCTAGGGCAGCACAAAACCTAAATACGCCCCTGGTACTACTTTACACAACCAAATTAGCCATGGGTCCCAGTCCAAGAACGCATGTCTTGTTGTTTTATTTGGTGCGACTAATCATGCAGGCCATATAGACCTCCCACTATTAGGGGTTGTAACAGGTATTAAACTAATAAGAACAGTACTACCGAAATAAACCTACTTACCATGGTTTCAAGAGCCCAGGTTTTATTGTTGTACTTTGTTAGGCTAATCATGATGGCCATGTAGACCTCCCCCGAGAGGTCTGGAAGTAACAGGGATGAAAGTGCTAAGAATAGTACTACTTTACACAACCTAGTTAGCCATGGGTCCCAGTCCAAGACCGCATGTCTTGTTGTTTTGTTTGGTCCGGCTAATCATGCAGGCCATATACACCTCCCACCATTAGGGTTTGTAACAGGTATTAAACTAATAAGAACAGTACTACTTAACACAATCTAGTTACCATGGGTCCCAGACTGCATGTTTTATTGTTGTACTTTGTTAGGCTAATCATGATGGCCATGTAGACCTCCCCCGAGAGGTGGCAGTAACAGGGATGAAAGTGCTAAGAATAGTACTACTTTACACAACCGAGTTAGCCATGGGTCCCAGTCCAAGACCGCATGTCTTGTTGTTTTATTTGGTGCGGCTAATCATGCAGGCCATATAGACCTCCCACCATTAGGGGTTGTAACAGGTATTAAACTAATAAGAACAGTACTACTTAACACAACCTAGTTACCATGGGTCCCAGACCGCATGTTTTGTTGTTGTACTTTGTTAGGCTAATCATGATGGCCATGTAGACCTCCCCCGAGAGGTGGCAGTAACAGGGATGAAAGTGCTAAGAATAGTACTACTTTACACAACCAAGTTAGCCATGGGTCCCAGTCCAAGAACGCATGTCTTGTTGTTTTATTTGGTGTGACTAATCATGCAGGCCATATAGACCTCCCACCATTAGGGGTTGTAACAGGTATTAAACTAATAAGAACAGTACTACCGAAATAAACCTACTTACTATGGTTTCAAGAGCCCAGGTTTTATTGTTGTACTTTGTTAGGCTAATCATGATGGCCATGTAGACCTCCCCCGAGAGGTCTGGAAGTAACAGGGATGAAAGTGCTAAGAATTGTACTACTTTACACAACCTAGTTAGCCATGGGTCCCAGTCCAAGACTGCATGTCTTGTTGTTTTGTTTGGTCCGGCTAATCATGCAGGCCATATAGACCTCTCACCATTAGGGGTTGTAACAGGTATTAAACTAATAAGAACAGTACTACTTAACACAACCTAGTTACCATGGGTCCCAGACCGCATGTTTTGTTGTTGTACTTTGTTAGGCTAATCATGATGGCCATGTAGACCTTCCCCGAGAGGTGGCAGTAACAGGGATGAAAGTGCTAAAAATAGTACTACTTTACACAACCTAGTTAGCCATGGGTCCCAGTCCAAGACCGCATGTCTTGTTGTTTTGTTTGGTCCGGCTAATCATGCAGGCCATATAGACCTCCCACCATTAGGGGTTGTAACAGGTATTAAACTAATAAGAACAGTACTACTTAACACAACCTAGTTACCATGGGTCCCAGACTGCATGTTTTGTTATTATACTTTGTCAGGGTAATCATGCAGGCCATATAGACCTCCCTTGATAGGGGGAGTAACAGGGATTAAAGTGCTAAGAATAGTACAATTTAACACAACCTAGTTAACAGTGGTTCCCAGACCTCATGTCTTGTTGTTATATTTTGTCAGGATAATCAGGCAGGCCATATAGACCTCCCCCGATAGGGGGAGTAACAGGGATGAAAGTGCTAAGAATAGTACTACTTAACACAACCTAGTTACCATGGGTCCCAGACCGCATGTTTTGTTGTTATACTTTGTGAGGGTAATCATGTAGGCCATATAGACCTCCCCCAATAGGGGGAGTAACAGGGATTTAAGTGCTAAGAATAGTATTACTTAACACAACCTAGTTACCATGGGTCCCAGACCGCATGTTTAATTATTATACTTTGTCAGGGTAATTATATATGCAAACAGGTGTATATTATGTATTAATATTTTCCCCTTCTGGTGAACCGCAGCCGTCCCACAGTCTCTCCCAAGGTCTGTGTGAATAGATCAGGTGTGCTAGCTGGAGGCGCTGGTTCAGCTTGTATCAGTCATTGGTATCTTCCTTTCCTTCCTCGGTTGTATAACTCTAGGTGCAAAATAGTGGTGCTGAAATATCAGACAATACACCATACAAAGGTGAATATCTACTCACAGTGTATATTGCAGGTTACCGGCTCCTTCCCAATATGAAAAGACAATATCACAGATTCAGTAAAAAAGTTTGTCTTTATTTGGCTCGTAATTATATATCTATCAAATCTATTTATCTTCTATCGATTCTATCTAACTATCAATCTATGTATATATATCTATCAAATCTATCTATCTCGTGTCCGGACTGTTTTGAGACAGCCACTTGAGTTTAGGCCAGATTTGAAGTAGTAGAATAGTACTACTTAACACAACCTAGTTACCATGGGTCCCAGTCCCAGACCGCATGTCTTGTTATAGGGTGAGTAACAGGTATTAAAATGCTAAGAACAGTACTACTTAACACAACCTTACCATGGATCCCAGACCGCATGTTTTATTATTATATTTTGTCAGAGTAATCATGCAGGCCATATAGACCTCCCCCGATAGGGTGAGTAACAGGTATTAAAATGCTAAGAACAGTACTACTTAACACAACCTTACCATGGGTCCCAGAGCGCATGTTTTATTATTATATTTTGTCAGGGTAATCATGCAGGCCATATAGACCTCCCCCGATAGAGGGAGTAACAGGTAGTAAACTGCTAAGAATAGTACTACTTAACAGACCACGGGTCCCAGACCGCATGTCTTATTGTTATATTCTGTCAGGGAAATTATATATCTATCAAATCTATTGATTTATCTATCGAATCTATCTAACTATCAATCAATCGTATCTATCAAATATATATTGCATCTATTGATCTATGTAATTCGTATCTATCAAATGTATATTGCATTTATTGATCTATGTAATTTGTATCTATCATATGTATATTGCATCTATTGATATATGTAATCTATGTATCTATCGATCAAATCTATCTATCTCGTGGTTGTGCAAATGGACTGTTTGCGGTTGTTTGCGGTGCGTTACACAGGGAATTTGGTCTGTCACTGTGAAGCGGGCGTAACCCTTACACTACCTGATCGATACAACATCATACCTGATGTTTTAAAGCACGTTATTCCAAACAATTTAGGAATGTTAGGTGATTTAGGCCCTTTATGGCTTAAAACCAGACTCTGCATCAACTATGTAATTTTCCGTGGGAGTTTTGCCATGGATCCCCCTCCGGCATGCCACAGTCCAGGTGTTAGTCCCCTTGAAACAACTTTTCCATCACTATTGTGGCCAGAAAGAGTCCCTGTGGGTTTTAAAGTTCGCCTGCCTATTGAAGTCAATGGCGGTTCGCCCGGTTCGTGAACAGTTATGGAAGTTCGGGTCCGCCGTTTGCGAACCAAAATTTTTAGGTTTGCGACATCACTAGTGGTAGAGTTTTGTGAAAGTATGCAAAGAAGACCAAGTAGCTGCCTTGGGATTCTGATCTACAAAGGCCTCATTCTTAATGGCCCAAGACCTGGCAACTCACCTAGTAAAATGGGTAGTAATTTGTTTAGGATTAGACTGCCCACCTCCAAGCAAGCCTCTTGAATCAAAAGCTTAAGTCAAGATGCCAAGGAAACAGCCAAAGCTTTATGACCTTTCCTAGAGCCAGAAAAATGAACAAACTAGAAGTTTGCCTGAAATCCCTAGTTGCCTGCAAATAGCCTCTCCATTGAGTTTTTAAGATTAGGACAAAAAGAGGGAACAACATTTTCCCTACTCATATTGTCCGAAGACACCTCCTTAGGTAAAAAGTCAATTATAGTTCTCAAAACTGCCTTATTTAGATGACAATTAAGATAAGGAGGCTCATAAGATAGGGATCTCAGTAACTCTTGTAACTGAAAAGATAGTCAAAAGAAACAGCACCTTCAAAGATATCCACCTTATGCATGGGGTCAAAAGGAGGAGACTACCAAACCTTTAAAACAAAGTTGAGACTCCAAGGAGAATAAATTGGCTTTATAATCCTGACTAAAGCTTGAACAAAACAGTGATTATCAGGAAGATTAGCACTCTCCTTAGTAAACAAAACTGAAAGGACAGAAGTCTGACCTCTGAGAGAACTAGCAGATAAATATTTATCCAAACCATCATGCAGAAATCTCAAAATCATTGGGATTCTAAAAGAATGCCAGGAAAAACCATGTTCCAAACACCATGAAATATAGGCCTTCCATACCTTATGATAGATTTTTCTAGTCGCAGGTTAAAGAGAATGAATATGATGGATGAATATGATCCACCTTAAACAAAAAAAAGAGGATAAATCAGAATCATGATCAGAAACAGACCTCTGATCATCAGAAAATAATGCTCCCTTCAAGGATGAATCAGCTGAACCAGGATCCAGAACAGTATTTAATACAGGCTTAGAACTACTAAAAGGTAAATCATGAACTGATCTTTTACGCTTACTTGAAGGGGGCATAGCCATACCTTCAGATATAGTGGAGTGTACAAAATCCTTGAATCCTGGAGAGGAATATTTTAAACTCCCCTGTGTTGAACAAACAGTTGGAGGGCAGATACCTTTAGAAGCAAGAACACTGTTAGGTGTCCTCTCAGGGCAAGGATACTACTTATCACTTTACCACTATTACCCTAGAACTGAATAATTCACCATACAATGCCTTGGAGAGCAAAATCAGACACACACACACAGAATATAGTCTAAGTCTGCTCTGTTTAAACTCATATTTCTCTGTATATTTACTCGAAATAAAGAGATCAAAGGGACATGAAACCCAAAATTTTTCTTTCATGATTCTGATAGAGAATACAATTTTAAACAACTTTCCAATTTACTTCTATTATTTAATTTGTTTCTACTCCTTTATCCTTTGCTGAAAGGTTTATCCATGAAATATCAGGAGCAGCAAATAGCCCAGGTTCTAGTTGCTGATTGGTGGATACATATATATACCGATTGTCATTGGCTCACGTATGTGTTCAGTCAGCAACGAGAAGTGCATTGCTGTATTCAACAAAGCATACCAAGAGAACGGAGAAAAAATGTTAATAGGAGTAAATTAGAAAGTTGCCTAAAATGTCATGCTCTATCTGAATCATGAAAGAAAAAATTTGGGTTCAGTGTAAGGACACGTCTCAGCTAGACCACAGGGAGTGGTATAATTATGATGATACTGATGGTATATTATCCACTTACAATGGCTCTTATTGGATCTGTGTTGCTAAAGCATATGTATTTTCCCCTTATTAACTAGTATGGTATCTGCTATTTGGATTTTTAATTCCAGGTGTTTGACAGTAGAGGGAATTATCTTACCATAAAGATATATTACCTTTAAAGAGATTCTGTAGTTTTAAAAATGTTATGACTGTATTCTTTCCTCATACAGGAGCGCAAGAGAATTTAGGTTGTATAAAATAATTAGTAAATTAGTAGTGTCTTTATTAGATTAAACATCTGATTCTACTTAGATCATATTTGGAGAATTATAAACATTATATGTTGTAGCTTTACAGAATAAAGTAGCACTATGCAAATTTTTTGCTCCTCAAGGAGTGTGTGAAGAAATTAATTTAATTTTTTTTTTTTATTGACTGTTTTATTTTTTATTGTTATTGCAAGCATTAGCACAAGTTACTTAGCATAGCCACACAGCCTCTTGCTGAAGTATAGCAGTTTTTCTGGCTTAGTGGTTTAAGATATCATTAAAATTGTATAGAGTAGCTGTGAGTTGTTATCTATAGAAATTAAATAAATGTATTTAGCTTGTATTATATAGTGATGTCGCGAACCTAAAAATTTCGGTTTGCGAATGGCAGACTCGAACTTCCGCAACTGTTCGCAAACCGGCGAACCGGGCGAACCGCCATTGACTTCAATAGGCAGGCGAACTTTAAAACCAACAGGGACTCTTTCTGGCCACAATAGTGATGGAAAAGTTGTTTCAAGGGGACTAACACCTGGACTGTGGCATGCCGGAGGGGGATCCATGGCAAAACTCCCATGGAAAATTACATAGTTGATGCAGAGTCTGGTTTTAAGCCATAAAGGGCATAAATCACCTAACATTCCTAAATAGTTTGGAATAACGTGCTTTAAAACATCAGATATGATGTTGTATCGATCATGTAGTGTAAGGGTTACGCCCGCTTCACAGTGACAGACCAAACTCCCCGTTTAAAGGTACAGTCTACACCAGAATTTTTATTGTTTTAAAAGATAGATAATCCCTTTATTACCCATTTCCCAGTTTTGCATAACTAACACATTTATAATAATATACTTTTAATCTCTGTGATTATCTTGTATCTAAGCCTCTGCAAACTGCCCCTTTTTTCAGTTCTTTTGACAGACTTGCAGTCTAGCCAATCAGTGCCTGCTCCCAGATAACTTCTCGTGCACGAGCACAGTGTTATCTATATGAAATACGTGAACTAACACCCTCTAGTGGTGAAAAACTGTTAAAATGCAATCTGAAAGAGGTGGGCTTCAAGGTCTAAGAAATTAGCATATGAACCTCCTAGGTTAAGCTTTCAACTAAGTGGTGATAAAAGTAAATTGGAAAATTGTTTAAAATTACATGCTCTATCTGAATCCTGAAAGTTTATTTTGGCCTAGACTGTCCCTTTAACGCACCACAAACAACCGCAAACAGTCCATTTGCACAACCGCAAACTCCCCATTTGCACAAGGTTGGATACCATGCTAGCCATGTCCCGTTCCTTGTCCTCACTGATGTAATTGAAGGTCTCTTCCTCTGCTCAGCCACGTACAACACCAAGGGTCTCCGAAAGGTGACAACAAGCCCCCTGGGACGCCTGCTGTGTTTGGTCTTCCACCTCCTCAAAGCCACCTTCCTCCTCTGACTCCTCTTCTTCAGACTCCTCTCTCTGCGTTGCCTCTCTCTGCGTTGCCTCTCTCTGCGTTATTATAAGGTGTGTTAAGTAGTACTATTCCTATCAGTTTAATCCCTGTGGTGTCCCCTATCAGGGGACGTGTATATGGCATGGATTTTAGGAACAGGGAGATGGAAAAAGATGCTTGTTCGGTCCTCCAATTTCAAATTTGGGGCACTGCGCGTGCAATCTACTGTGCCACCAGATATGAGTGGTGTGTTAAGTAGAACTATTCTTATCAGTTTAATCCCTGTGGAGTCCCCTATCAGGGGACGTGTATATGGCATGGATTTTAGGAACCGGGAGATGGAAAAAGATGCTTGGTCGGTCCGGCCACGAGATAGATAGATTTGATAGATAGATAGATAGATAGATAGATACATAGATTAGTTAGATAGATCAATAGATACATTTGATAGATTCGATAGATAGATAGATAGATTTGATAGATACATAGATAGATTTGATAGATAGATAGATAATTTCCCAGACAGAGAATTACAAGACGTGCGGTCTGGGACCCATGGTAAGGTTACTTCCACAATCGAGTACAGGTTGGGGTGGATTTCCTTTTGTGCAAAGAAATTTTGGCCGGGTACCTTCCACTGCGGTGTCCCCTATCAGGGGACGTGTATATGGCATGGATTTTAGGAACCGGGAGATGGAAAAAGATGCTTGGTCGGTCCAGCCACGAGATAGATAGATAGATAGATAGATACATAGATTAGATAGATAGATCAATAGATGCAATAGATACATTTGATAGATACGATAGATAGATAGATAGATAGATAGATAGATAATTTCCCAGACAGAGAATTACAAGACGTGCGGACTGGGACCCATGGTAAGGTTCCCAGAGGCAGTTGCGGCGCCCAAGGCTCTGATTAGAACAGAGCACTCTGGAACGTATCTGCCCTCGGCCGAAATCGGAAGATTCTTTAGCTTTCTATCTGTCGGCCAAATGTCCGTTTGCTAAATGTCCTGCTGCATTTTGTCAGAGCACCACGTGCAATCTACTGTGCCAACAGATATGAGTGGTCTATCAAGTAGTACTATTCTTATCAGTTTAATACCTGTTGGATTTTAGGAACCGGGAGATGGAAAAAGATGATTGGTCAGTCCGGCCACGAGATAGATAGATTTGATAGATAGATAGATAGATAGATAGATAGATACATAGATTAGATAGATAGATCAATAGATGCAATAGATACATTTGATAGATACGATAGATAGATTTGATAGATAAATAGATAGATTTGATAGATAGATAGATAGATAGATAGATAGATAGATAATTTCCCAGACAGAGAATTACAAGACGTGCAGTCTGGGACCCATGGTAAGGTTACTTCCTTTTGCACAATCGAGTACAGGTTAGGGATTGCCTTTTGTGCATTGAAATTTCAGACGTGTACCTTCCATTGCAGTGTCCCCTATCAGGGGACGTGTATATGGCATGGATTTTAGGAACCGGGAGATGGAAAATGATGCTTGGTAGGTCCTCCTACTTCAAATTTGGGGAACTGCGAATGCAATCTACTGTGCCACCAGATATGAGTGGTGTGTTAAGTAGTACTATTCCTATCACTTTAATCCCTGTTACGTGCCTTTTTTTTTGTTTTGTTTTTTGAAGCCACAGTGCAGCACCAGAGGCCAGAAAAATTTGGCATGTACACATGCCTGAAAAATTAGGTATTGTTGCAGCCGCTGCTGTAGCAGCGGCCAGAAAAATTGATTTTTGTTTCCCTAGCAAAAAGTGCCCTAAAACATTGCGGCTTGAACACTAGTTGGTGGCGGATAAGTCACGCAAGTCATCCGGCATTCGAAGATAACATACAGCAGCTTGTGGACCATTTATAGCCCAAGGCAGATCATCTCATTAGGCCTTTTTTACTCAAATTTATCATCCAATGTCAGTCCCTTCGGGATCCATCCCTCATTCATCTTAATAAAGGTGAGGTAATCTAGACTATTTTGACCTAGCCGACTTCTCTTCTCAGTGACAATACCTCCTGCAGCACTGAAGGTCCTTTCTGACAGGACACTTGAAGCGGGGCAGGCCAGAAGTTCTATAGCAAATTGGGATAGCTCAGGCCACAGGTCAAGCCTGCACACCCAGTAGTCAAGGGGTTCATCGCTCCTCAGAGTGTCGAGATCTGCAGTTAAGGCGAGATAGTCTGCTACCTGTCGGTTGAGTCGTTCTCTGAGGGTGGACCCCGAAGGGCTGTGGCGATGCATAGGAGTTAAAAAGCTCCGCATGTCCTCCATCAACAACACGTCTGTTAAGCGTCCTGTCCTTGCCGGCGTGGTCGTGGGAGTCGGAGGATTACTTTCACCTCTTCCCCTGTTAGATTTCCGTTGTGCTGTGACATCACCCTTATACACTGTGTAAAGCATACTTTTTAATTTATTTTGGAACTGCTGCATCCTTTCTTACTTGTGGGAATTTGGTAACATTTCAGGCACTTTATGCTTATACCGGGGGTCTAGTAGCATGGACACCCAGTACAGATCGTTTTCCTTCAGTTTTTTATACGAGGGTCACTCAACAGGCATGACAGCATGAAAGACCCCATTTGCACAAGTTTGGATGCAGAGCTACTCATGTCCCGTTCCTCGTCCTCAGTGATCTCACTGAAGGTATGTTCTTCCCCCCAGCCACGTACAACACCACGGGTACCAGATAGGTGACAATGAGCACCCTGGGATGCCTGTTGTGGTTGGTCTTCCTCCTCCTCAAAGCCACATTCCTCCTCTGACTCCTCTTCCTCACAATCCTCTTCCAGCGTTGCCGCTGGTCCAGCAAGCGATGCTGATAAGGCTGTTTCTGGTGGTGATGGTGACCACAACTCTTCCTCTTCCTCTTCACGCTCATCTACGGCCTGATCCAGCACTCTTCGCAGGGCACGCTCCAGGAAGAAAACAAATGGTATGATGTTGCTGATGGTGCCTTCGGTGCGACTGACTAGGTTTGTCACCTCCTAAAAAGAACGCATGAGCCTACAGGCATTGCGCATGAGCGTCCAGTAACTTGGCAAAAAAATCACCAGCTCCACAGAGGCTGTCCTAGCACCCCGGTCATACAAATACTCGTTAATGGCTTTTTCTTGTTGGAGCAGGTGGTCGAACATTAGGAGTGTTGAATTCCAACGTGTCGGGCTGTCACAAATCAAGCACCTCACTGGCATGTTGTTTTGCCGCTGGATATCTGCAAAATTCGCCATGGCCGCGTAGGAACGCCTGAAATGGCCACACACCTTCCTGGCCTGCTTCAGGACGTCCTGTAAGCCTGGGTACTTATGCACAAAGCGTTGTATGATCAGATTACATACATGTGCCATGCACGGCACATGTGTCAACTTGTCCAATTTCAATGCCGCCAACAAATAACTTTCATTGTCAGAAACCACTTTGCCAATCTCCAGTTGGTGCGGAGTCAGCCACTGATCCACCTGTGCGTTCAGGGCGGACAGGAGTGCTGTTCCGGTGCGACTCTCTGCTTTCAGGCAAGTCAACCCCAAGACGGCGTGACACTGCCATATCCGGGATGTGGAATAGTACCTGCGGAGCTGGGGGAGTGCCATTGATGTGGAGCAAGACACAGCAGCAGAAGAGGACTCAGCCGAGGAAGAGGTTATGGAAGAGGATGGAGTAGGAGGAGTAGAGGAGGTAGCAGCAGGCCTGCCTGCAAGTCGTGGCGGTGTCACCAACTCCTCTGCAGAGTCACGCATTCCATGCTTGGCAGCCGTCAGCAGGTTTACCCAATGCGCAGTTTAGGTGATATACCTGCCCTGACCATGCTTTGCAGACCAGCTATCAGTGATCATATGGACCCTTGCCCCAACACTGTGTGCCAGACATGCCATTACTTCCTTTCGCACAATCGAGTACAGGTTGGGGATTGCCTTTTGTGCAAATAAATTTCGGCCGGGTACCTTCCACTGCGGTGTCCCAATAGCTACAAATTTTTTGAACGCCTCAGACTCCACCAGCTTGTATTGTAAAAGCTGGCGGGCTAAGAGTTCAGACAAGCCAGCTGTCAGACGCCGGGCAAGGAGGTGACTTTGGGACATTGGCTTCTTACGCTCAAACATGTCCTTGACAGACACCTGACTGTAGGCAGATGAGCAGGAACTGCTATGGAAGAGAGACGGAGTGGCGGATGGTTGAGAGGGGGCAAGGAGGACAGCAGTGGTTGATGTGGCTGAAGATGCTGGACCAGGAGGAGGATGGCGGCTTTGAGTTTGTGTGCTGCTTCTACTCATGTGTTCATCCCATCGGCGTTTGTGATGTGAGATCATGTGCCTTCGCAAAGCAGTTGTACCTAGGCGGGTGTTGGACTTCCCACAACTCAGTTTCTTTTGGCACAGGTTGCAAATGGCATCGCTGTTGTCAGAGGCAGACACACAAAAAAAATGCCACACTGCTGAGCTCTGCGATGATGGCATTCTGGTGGTGGCAACAGCATGCGTTGATTTGCGTGCTGTCTGGCTGACCCCGGGTGCTGATGCATGCTGTCTGACTGTGCCACTAGCTACTTGTGACGACCTCCCCCTGCTTCCAACTTGTCTCCTCCTCTCTGTCTCCCCATCTGAACTTTCCCCCTCTTCTTCTCTTCTAGCGGGCACCCACGTGACATCCACGGACGCATCATCATCAACCACTTCACTTGTATCTGACAAATCAACAAAGGAAGCAGCAGCGGGTACAACATCATCATCATCACACCGTACGTCCATGTCTGTAATGCGGCCTGACTGAGACATATCACTGTTATCTACATCCTCTGTCAATGATGGTTGCGCATCACTCATTTCTTCAAACTGATGTGTCAATAACTCCTCTGACAGATCAAGTGAAGCGGCTGTGGTGCTAGTGTTGGTGGTGGCGGCAGGTGGGCGAGTGGTCACTTGAGAGGTGCCCGAAGCTAAGCTGGAGGTGGATGGTGCGTCAAGGTTCCGAGCGGAAGCTGTAGAAGATTGGGTGTCCTGTGTTAGCCAGTCAACTAGGTCCTCCTCAGAACTTTTCGCGTTCATGGTACGTGGCCTCTGAACACTGGGCATTATTGTAGGGTCAAAGGGAATCACAGCACCACGACGGCACCTGCCGCATGGCCTGCCTCTGCTTGTCATTTTTTTTTTAAAATGTACACTTACACTACTATTAAACAAAATATGAGTGGTGGCACTGGCCATGTGGGCACAGTATACGCTGTGAGCCTGACACAAAAAAGCAGACTGATGTTTCACAGTCAAAAAAGTTTATTTTTTAAATATTTACACTACTGTTACAACAGATATGAGTGGTGGCACTAGTTGGCAAGTGGGCCTGGCACACACGCTGGCAGGCAGGCAGGCAACTGCAATTAGATAACACTAGCAGACTGATGTTTCACAGTCAAAAAAGTTTTTTTTTTTTTTAAATATTTACACTACTGTTACAACAAATATGAGTGGTGGCACTAGTTGGCAAGTGGGCCTGGCACACACGCTGGCAGGCAGGCAACTGCAATTAGATTACACTAGCAGACTGATGTTTCACAGTCAAAAAAGTTTTTTTTTTAAATATTTATACTACTGTTACAACAGATATGAGTGGTGGCACTTAGCAAGTGGGCCTGGCACACACGCTGGCAGGCAGGCAACTGCAATTATATTGCACTAGCAGACTGATGTTTCAAACTCAAAAAAGTTTTTTTTAAAATATTTACACTACTGTTACAACAGATATGAGTGGTGGCACTAGTTGGCAAGTGGGCCTGGCACACACGCTGGCAGGCAGGCAACTGCAATTAGATTACACTAGCAGACTGATGTTTCACAGTCAAAAAAGTTTTTTTTTAAAAAATATTTACACTACTGTTACAACAGATATGAGTGGTGGCACTTAGCAAGTGGGCCTGGCACACACGCTGGCAGGCAGGCAACTGCAATTAGATTACACTAGCAAACTGATGTTTCACAGTCAAAGAAGTTTTTTTTTTTTAAATGTACACTACTGTTACAACAGATATGAGTGCAGGCAGGCAACTGCAATTAGATTACACTAGCAGATTGATGTTTCACAGTCAAAATTACACAGGCAAAAAAAACAACAAAAAAAACGACTGATGTTCTAGCCCTAAAAAGGGCTTTTTGGGGTGCTCTCCAAACAGCAGAGATCAGATGAGTCCTTCAGGACTGTAGTGGACACTGAATACACTAGCCTAGCTATCAATTTCCCTAAAAAATCAGCAGCAGCTACACTGTCCCTCCTCTCACTAACAATGCAGGATCAGAATTAATATAAAATGGCTGCTGCCCAGGAGCTGGGAGGGTCTGGGAGGGAGTGTCTGCTGCTGATTGGCTGTAATGTGTCTGCAGACTGTGAGATACAGGGTCAAAGTTTACTCAATGATGACGAATAGAGGGCAGATCGAACATTGCATATGATCGCCCGCCGCTGCGAACGCGAACAAGCTATGTTCGCTGGGAACTTTTCACCGGCGAACAATTCGCGACATCACTAGTATTATACACCCACAATATTTTCCTGGATTTAAATGACATATGATAAGTTAAGGAATTAAAGGAAATTGTGATGCTTACAAAAGAGAAAAGTTCTGATGAGCATAATTATGATTGTATTAGAGTGTGGGCTTATCTTGTGCTGTTTTGTTTCCTTCTTAGATTCCTTCTGGCTCATGTGTCCGCTTGCTATGGGATCTGGCTGCTCCCCTTGTCTTCCCCCTGAACAAACCATTGTACATCCAACATGTACCTGCAGATTGACACTTTCTTATGTTCAAAGCATCCCTACTGCAAATGGACTATGAGCTTAAAGCAGAGTGTCTGAGGGAGGTGGATCTCTAAGAGGACAAAGACTGTTCTTAAAGTACTAAGATGCCACCCAGGGATGCTTGTGCTGTTCCCAAGTTATGCTTCACTGTGGAGAGTGTGCAGAGCAGGAAACTGTCTATGCTATTTGGGGATGCTAGCTATGCAGGTTGAGAAATAAAGATACATTTTTGTTTGGGGGTAGATTCTGCTCAGTCCCTTCTGAGACTCCCTTCCCTCCTGTATTCTTCTGACTTCCTGCTCCAACCCTTCCCCCCTCTCAGCTCTATATACTTGCATTCTATGCTATTCTGCTCAGTCCCTTCTGAGACTCCCTGCCCTCCTGTATTCCTCTGACTTCCTGCTCCAACCCTTCCCCCCTCCCAGCTCTATATGCTTGCATTCTCTGCTATTCTGCTCAGTCCCTTCTGAGACTCCCTGCCCTCCTGTATTCTTCTGACTTCCTGCTCCAAACCTTCCCCCTCCCAGCTCTATATACTTGCATTCTCTGCTATTCTGCTCAGTCCCTTCTGAGACTCCCTGCCCTCCTGTATTCTTCTGACTTCCTGCTCCAACCCTTCCCCCTCTCCCAGCTCTATATACTTGCATTCTCTGCTATTCTGCTCAGTCCCTTCTGAGACTCCCTGCCCTCCTGTATTCTTCTGACTTCCTGCTCCAACCCTTCCCCCCTCCCAGCTCTATATACTTGCATTCTCTGCTATTCTGCTCAGTCCCTTCTGAGACTCCCTGCCCTCCTGTATTCTTCTGACTTCCTGCTCCAACCCTTCCCCCCCTCCCAGCTCTATATACTTGCATTCTCTGCTATTCTGCTCAGTCCCTTCTGAGACTCCCTGCCCTCCTGTATTCTTCTGACTTCCTGCTCCAACCCTTCCCCCCTCCCAGCTCTATATACTTGCAGTCGCTATGCGACTGCGCAGCAGACGTGCGCAGCGGGTGTGCCGATGGTGCGCCGAAGATGTGCCAAAGGTAAGCCCGTCAGCGCCTGTCCCTGCCTGGACCGCACCCAGCGCCACAAACCATGACCTCTGCACCCGCCACCGCTATAACACCAGCACCCTTTGCTCTCTCAACATCGGTAAATCATCAGCATGCCACCTCGCATCCCCGACGAACACCAAAGGACCATTCAACTGCCGCAACTGCTCTTTCACCGCCCTCCCGACCACAAACCTACCAAACATCCCTCACTCAAATAGCCGGGAGAACCTCAACTACATCCTCCTCAACACCCGCTCCATCCACAAGTACACCATCGAAATCTGGAACCTGCTCGACTCCACCTCCCCAGACGTCGCCTTCCTCACCAAAACCTGGCTCAACCCCACATCAGCGCCGGACATCGCCAACGCCATCCCCGATGGCTATAAAATCACCCACAAAGACCGCAGCAACCGACCTGGAGGAGGCATTGCCATCATCCACAAACACTCCATCCAAGTCACAACCACCTCCGATGATCACTCAGCAGACTGGGAACATCTACACTTCAAAATCAAGGTTAACCACAACACCACCCTCCACGGCACCCTCATCTACAGACCTCCAGGACCACGTCCCGCCTTCTGTGACTCTATCACCGACCACCTTGCACCCCACGCCCTCGCTTCAAAGGACTACATCCTACTCGGTGACCTCAACTTCCATCTAGACAACCCCAATGACCACAACACCACCAACCTCCTGGAAAACCTTGGAACCATTGGACTGAAGCAACTTGTAAACGCCCCAACTCACATAGCCGGACACACCCTCAACCCAATTTTCTCCGCAGGCAACCACATCTCAGTCAACCACATAACCAAACTCCACTGGACTGACCATCACTGTATACACTTCTCCTTCAACAAACCCACCATGCACCTCCGGCATCACCACCCATCCCGCAGAAACTGGAACATCACCCAAGAACAACTGCACTCCACCCTGATCAAGTCCCCCCGTGACCTCCACTGACGCCAACTCCTCCGCCCGCCACCTATATCGCTGGATCACAGACTGCGCAAATACCCTCGCCCCCCTCAAGAAATTGTCCTGCCGCCAGCTGGTTCACCCCCACCCTCCAGGACTCCAAACGCCACTGCAGACGATTAGAGATAATATGGAGATCCAGCAAGTCCCCCTCGGACAAATCTGCCTACAAAGAAGCCGTCACCACCCACCACCAACTCATCAAAACCACAAAGAAAACCGCTATCCTAGACAGAATCCACACCAAAACCCACAACAGCAAAGAGCTGTTCACAGTCATCAAGGAATTCTCCAAACCCAACAGTGAAACTAATGACATCCCACCCTCCCAGGACCTCTGCGACAACATCGCTACTTACTTCCACCGCAAGATCATCAACATCTACGACAGCCTTGAGCTCCAGAACTCACCACTCACCGCCGACCCACCCACCACCACCTCACCCAAATCCACCACCTGCCACCTTTTACGCACTACCTGGAGCCCCCTCACCACGGAGGACACACTCAGAATCATGAAATCTATCCACTCCAGAGCACCCTCAGACCCATGCCCACACCACATATTCAACAAAGCGGGTTTTACCATTGCTCACAAACTCTGCCTCACCATAAACTGCTCCATCAAAATTGGCACCTTCCCAGAAGACTGGAAGCATGCAGAGCTGAAACCCCTGCTGAAGAAACCCACAGCTGACCCCATAGATCCTAAAAACTACCGCCCCATCTCTCTTCTCCCCTTTCCAGCCAAAGTAATCGAGAAGGCCATCAACGCACAACTTGTTGACCACATCAAGACCAACCACATCTTGGACCCCTCCCAATCCGGTTTCAGGAGCAATCACAGCACCGAGACCACCCTCATCACTGCCACAGACAACATCCATACCCTGCTCGACCAAGGAGAGACTGCTGCTCTCATTCTTCTAGACCTTTCAGCCGCATTTGACACTGTAGCCCACAGCACCCTCCTGACGCGCCTACATGATGCTGGCATCCACAATAAGGCCCTGGAATGGATCACCTCCTTCCTCAGCGACAGAACCCAGAAAGTCAGACTCCCAGCCTTCTCCTCCAATCCCACAGCAATCAGCTGCGGCGTACCCCAAGGCTCTTCTCTTAGCCCCACCCTCTTCAACATCTACATGGCCCCCCTCGCCACCATCATCCGACAACACAACCTCAACTTAGTCTCCTACGCTGACGATACCCAGTTAATCATCTCACTCACCCGAGACCCCGCCACCGCCAGGAAAAATGTCCATGAAGGACTTACAGCAATCGCCACCTGGATGAACAACAACCGTCTCAAACTCAACACTGACAAGACCGAAATCCTCCTCCTCGGACCCACCAAATCTGCATGGGATGACTCTAGGTGGCAACAAAAAAAGCTCAAAATTAGTTAAGCGCTAAAAGCAAGGGTGTTTAAAGTAAAATATTTATATTGAATAAGGGTACGTATTCTAATTCTGGTTATTAATATGTCCTCTTGTATTCTAAACAGAGCAATATGTGTAAATGCTCTAGAGTAAAAAAGTAGTGTAATAGATCTAAATAAGTAATGGCAAGAGATAGATAAGTATATATACTATCTAGTGGGTGTTTCAAATAAAAAATAAAAAATTATGAGCAAATATATCTGAAATGGAGGTTATATATAACAGGGACAATTAGTATAAGTATGAGTCTAAAATCTATATATATATCTATATATATATATATATATATATATATATATATATATAATAGGTCCCAAATATATTACAGAGAACGCAAATAATGAGTATAAATTAGTTATCAGAACACACTTATAAGTTAAGAAAATTTAATAAAAGACTCGGGTTAATACATTAAAAGGGACGTCTCCCTTGCAACAAAAACAATAATAATTAGCATTAAAAGAAAATAAAAAATGTTACACAGTAGTTTAGTCAGCGTAATAACAATGATACCTTCTAACTCAGTGGTATATGTCCGATGTGGAACAGAGAGCTATATGCTCTGAGAGGACCAGCCTTGCCGCTCGTGTCGCAGGTTAGCGTTACCGGTCCGTTAGTAGAAGGCGGGTTTTAAAGACTTGTCATGTGACCCCTTCTACGTCACGGTTGCGTCCCTAGCAACCAGGATTGAACTGTACTGTAACAAAAAATGATCCGATTCTTTACCTGATGTATTACAATGGATGTAGATACTATCTTTGAAGAGGTAATTATTTGGTTTCCTTGTTCCATGTAAAAACAAGAATTTCCGGGGGAAATTGAAGGTGTAATCTTTGCGGTCACAAGTAGTGACTCAGGGTATAATCTTGGCGGTCACAGAAGGTGACTTAAGGTCGGTCTTTAGGGTCACAAATAGTGACTGAAATTTTGAACTTGGCGGTCACAGATAGTGACTGAATTCTTTGCGGTCACAGTGAGTGACTAGAGGTGGATCTTTGCGGTCACATATAGTGACTTAAACTGTAAACTTTGCGGTCACATACAGTGACTAGAATCTTTGCGGTCACAAGGTAAACTTGGACTCCTATGTACTGTGAGCTTCGTGGTTGCTAGTAGCAACTAGGGAAAATTGCTGATTAGGTAGAAACACAACATCAGCTCCCACTTGAATTGTAGGCTTAGCGGTCACTAACAGTGACTGGTGTAGGTAAACTTGGCGGTCGACAAATCGACTAGATGGCAACCCCCACCCTCCAGGACTCCAAACGCCACTGCAGACGATTAGAGATAATATGGAGATCCAGCAAGTCCCCCTCGGACAAATCTGCCTACAAAGAAGCCGTCACCACCCACCACCAACTCATCAAAACCACAAAGAAAACCGCTATCCTAGACAGAATCCACACCAAAACCCACAACAGCAAAGAGCTGTTCACAGTCATCAAGGAATTCTCCAAACCCAACAGTGAAACTAATGACATCCCACCCTCCCAGGACCTCTGCGACAACATCGCTACTTACTTCCACCGCAAGATCATCAACATCTACGACAGCCTTGAGCTCCAGAACTCACCACTCACCGCCGACCCACCCACCACCACCTCACCCAAATCCACCACCTGCCACCTTTTACGCACTACCTGGAGCCCCCTCACCACGGAGGACACACTCAGAATCATGAAATCTATCCACTCCAGAGCACCCTCAGACCCATGCCCACACCACATATTCAACAAAGCGGGTTTTACCATTGCTCACAAACTCTGCCTCACCATAAACTGCTCCATCAAAATTGGCACCTTCCCAGAAGACTGGAAGCATGCAGAGCTGAAACCCCTGCTGAAGAAACCCACAGCTGACCCCATAGATCCTAAAAACTACCGCCCCATCTCTCTTCTCCCCTTTCCAGCCAAAGTAATCGAGAAGGCCATCAACGCACAACTTGTTGACCACATCAAGACCAACCACATCTTGGACCCCTCCCAATCCGGTTTCAGGAGCAATCACAGCACCGAGACCACCCTCATCACTGCCACAGACAACATCCATACCCTGCTCGACCAAGGAGAGACTGCTGCTCTCATTCTTCTAGACCTTTCAGCCGCATTTGACACTGTAGCCCACAGCACCCTCCTGACGCGCCTACATGATGCTGGCATCCACAATAAGGCCCTGGAATGGATCACCTCCTTCCTCAGCGACAGAACCCAGAAAGTCAGACTCCCAGCCTTCTCCTCCAATCCCACAGCAATCAGCTGCGGCGTACCCCAAGGCTCTTCTCTTAGCCCCACCCTCTTCAACATCTACATGGCCCCCCTCGCCACCATCATCCGACAACACAACCTCAACTTAGTCTCCTACGCTGACGATACCCAGTTAATCATCTCACTCACCCGAGACCCCGCCACCGCCAGGAAAAATGTCCATGAAGGACTTACAGCAATCGCCACCTGGATGAACAACAACCGTCTCAAACTCAACACTGACAAGACCGAAATCCTCCTCCTCGGACCCACCAAATCTGCATGGGATGACTCTAGGTGGCAACAAAAAAGCTCAAAATTAGTTAAGCGCTAAAAGCAAGGGTGTTTAAAGTAAAATATTTATATTGAATAAGGGTACGTATTCTAATTCTGGTTATTAATATGTCCTCTTGTATTCTAAACAGAGCAATATGTGTAAATGCTCTAGAGTAAAAAAGTAGTGTAATAGATCTAAATAAGTAATGGCAAGAGATAGATAAGTATATATACTATCTAGTGGGTGTTTCAAATAAAAAATAAAAAATGATGAGCAAATATATCTGAAATGGAGGTTATATATAACAGGGACAATTAGTATAAGTATGAGTCTAAAATCTATATATATATCTATATATATATCTATATATATATATATATATATATAATAGGTCCCAAATATATTACAGAGAACGCAAATAATGAGTATAAATTAGTTATCAGAACACACTTATAAGTTAAGAAAATTTAATAAAAGACTCGGGTTAATACATTAAAAGGGACGTCTCCCTTGCAACAAAAACAATAATAATTAGCATTAAAAGAAAATAAAAAATGTTACACAGTAGTTTAGTCAGCGTAATAACAATGATACCTTCTAACTCAGTGGTATATGTCCGATGTGGAACAGAGAGCTATATGCTCTGAGAGGACCAGCCTTGCCGCTCGTGTCGCAGGTTAGCGTTACCGGTCCGTTAGTAGAAGGCGGGTTTTAAAGACTTGTCATGTGACCCCTTCTACGTCACGGTTGCGTCCCTAGCAACCAGGATTGAACTGTACTGTAACAAAAAATGATCCGATTCTTTACCTGATGTATTACAATGGATGTAGATACTATCTTTGAAGAGGTAATTATTTGGTTTCCTTGTTCCATGTAAAAACAAGAATTTCCGGGGGAAATTGAAGGTGTAATCTTTGCGGTCACAAGTAGTGACTCAGGGTATAATCTTGGCGGTCACAGAAGGTGACTTAAGGTCGGTCTTTAGGGTCACAAATAGTGACTGAAATTTTGAACTTGGCGGTCACAGATAGTGACTGAATTCTTTGCGGTCACAGTGAGTGACTAGAGGTGGATCTTTGCGGTCACATATAGTGACTTAAACTGTAAACTTTGCGGTCACATACAGTGACTAGAATCTTTGCGGTCACAAGGTAAACTTGGACTCCTATGTACTGTGAGCTTCGTGGTTGCTAGTAGCAACTAGGGAAAATTGCTGATTAGGTAGAAACACAACATCAGCTCCCACTTGAATTGTAGGCTTAGCGGTCACTAACAGTGACTGGTGTAGGTAAACTTGGCGGTCGACAAATCGACTAGATGGCAACAGAAGCAGAAACAAGTAGATAAATACCTAGCAAGGGTTTTTAAAGATGGCAGCCCAACTCCAACTACCTAATCAGCAATTTTCCCTAGTTGCTACTAGCAACCACGACGCTCACAGTACATAGGAGTCCAAGTTGACCTTGTGACCGCAACTAGATGATGATCACCCGACTGAGGAGGAGATTGAGGAGGAGATGGAGGGCCAGGAGCAGATGGTCCAGCAGCAGATGGTCCAGCAGCAGATGGGGCAGCAGCAGATGGTGCGTTTTGCGCCTCCCGGAGGATCTGCAATATATGCTTAAGAGTATTCAACATCTCTCTTTGGTCTTGGTGAATATCATTGAGTACTCCCGTCATGTAGACTCTGCTTTTCGCCTGTTCCCTCCGGGAGGCACGCATCTCTTCTAGAAAATCATTTAAGATCTACACCTCTAGTATCTCTTGGGGTATGTTCTGAGGATCTGCTGCACGGCAGGCTGCTGGTGCATGAGGGGTTGCTGGTGGACAAGGGGCTGCTGCAGGGATCTCTTCTGCAGCGGGGGCTTCAGGGGATGATGGTACAGGAATGCCTTCCAAGTCTCCCTGAGGTGGCGAGTCATCTGCACCACTCTCATACCTGGATGAAGGAGGAGCCTGTGGGTGCTGTGCTGCCTCCTCCCCAGGCTCAGACTCTGTATATTGTAAAAAGAAAGAAATCAAGATATTAGCACATTTCCAAATCAAGATGTAAATGTTCTATTTGAAAGTGTTTTAATGAGGCTGCCTTTGTAATTTATTTGTAAGCAAAAGCAATCAATACGATTTCAGCATTTGCAAACCCATGTTTCTGATATCTATATGGTGAATCTGAATGTCTTTTTGCATTTGTCTTCAGTCTGATTAAATGCACACCTAATCTGTAGACTAGATACTAATGTGATGGATTTTGTTGCAATGCAACTGTCTCAAGGTAATTGTGAATGCGTTTACGTAATTATGTATAAAAAAGCGTAATTGCGTTAGTCATATCCTTAAATAATATTTTCGTGTGAATGGGTTATGAGGTCGATGTAAAGAGATTAGTAAATGAGCTTACTGGAAGATGAGTGGCAGGTTTCCGGTATCAACTCCTCCGATACCGACTATGGCCACCTCAGAGATGTTGGGACGCAGCATTTCCTCCCAGCGGGAATACTCAACTATCATTTCAGGACCACTACCCGTCCCTGTTATGTATTCATTCTCCCTTGAGAGCTTTCTTTTGAGTTCCGCTCTGCAGTCCCGGTAGCGATGCTGTATAGACTTGACATCCCTGTTATGGACCCCCACTGCATTAACGGCATCCCTGATCTCCAGCCATAGCTTCCTCTTCTCCTTAGGGGTGGCCTTCTGTGCCTGCAGCCTCCTAGCCCTCTCCATATAAGCATCTATGAGGGCCTCCTTCTCCTCCATGGTATACCTCTCCTCCCTCTGCCTGGGCTTCCCCTGCGATGTGAGCCTCTGTTTCCCGGACTGTGAAGCTCCCTCTCTACACTGCACGCCACTGGGCACAGCCACTTGTTCATCTTCAACAAAGTGGCCGGGCCCACCCACTGCTTCCTCTCCCCCTTCCTGTCCAGTTTCCCCTCCCCTTCCCCTCCCTCTCTCCTGACTAACCTCCTGCCTAACCTCCTTTACAAGCTCTTCTCTAACCTCCTGCCTGATGAACTCTAATAGTTCCGCGCTAATCTGCCCCCTATCCCCCCTCCCGACATACTCAAACAAAAAGTGAATGTGCCCAAATGAAAGGGGTCAAAATAATGAACAAAAAGTAAAAAGTGCTCAAAGTGTGAAAGGGATATAAATAAAAGAGGGTAAAGGGTATTAAACAGACAAATATGTAGAAAAAGACTAAAATGAGGATATGTAAACAATAAGTTGAAAATCAAACAAAATCTAACTATGGAATGGGTATGGACTTACAGGGAATGGGGTATGGGATGAAAGGGAATGGGGTATGGGTTTAAAGGGAATGGGGTATGGGATGAAAGGGAATGGGGTATGAAGTGTAGTATGAGAGGGGATGGGGTATGGAGTGTATGTAGTGTAAGTGATAAGTGTATGTATGTATTGAATGTGTTTGCATGTAAATGTGTTTATAAAAGTATTAACAATAAACACTCGCACACTCACCCAAACATTTTCTTGCTCACTAACGCTCTCACACTAACTAACTCTCACACTAACACTAACACTAACTAACTCTCACAATAACACTAACTCACTATCTCACAATAACTCACACTAACTCTCACACTAACACTAACTCTCTCACACTAACACACTCTCACTAAATCTCTCTCTTCTCTTCTCTCACTAAATCTCTCTCCTCTCTAATCTCACCAAACCCTCCAACGCCTAGACCTGCACCTAACTCAAAAAAGCAATACAGTCAAAGAAGCCATGCTTAGAGCGTGCTTATATACCCTATGCAAATGTTTAATGATGTACAGGTTTGCAAAGTAAAGGAGGTTCAGGTGTGCTTTGTTAGTAATTAGTATGTGTGCAATTTTGAATTTGCGCATGCTCATATTGAGTTTGTATTTGTGTAATTGTATAATGCGATGATGTCATAGTCATCATTTTGCATAACATTCTCCAAAAGAGGTATCTGTAAATGTAAATGGTGATTTGTGATGGTCTCGTATTTGTCAATTGGTGTAAATGTTTATTTATACTAATGTTACGTAATAGTCAATGCGAATGTTTTGTTTGTGTATCAGTGTGCAATTCTTTTTTCATGTTGTTTTGTTCCGTGTTGCAAGATCTGAACGTATTTATGGATTCCTCGTTTAGTGTAAATGTTGTGCATTATTTTTTGTTTCCGATTGTGAATGTTGAATGCGTATGTGCTATGTTGCGTGAGCGATTGCTGTTTGTACATTTGAGCTGTGTTTTTGTTGTGCATTATGTGGTATACGTAATATGACAGAGCAGTGATCGAGTGTTAGCTGAAAAATCTGTGCTTAGTTCATTTAGCATTGATCTCTATGGGAGAATGTTTAACGCGCCCGTGATTACACTTATTAAATAAACGCAGTAATTATGTTACCGCGACACATTACGAGGTTGTTTTCAGACTCGTAATACCTACATTATTAAAAGATACGCAATGGAAATAACGTACAAAGTAACATCCACACCCCTCATAACGCAAAACTCGTAATCTAGCCGATAAATAGCAATAGCTGTAATTAATTTATGATATTAAAATACGAAATTCTTTCTAAACATTAATATTTAATACCAGTATACTTACTACAATCTAACTAAAGCTTTAGAATATCTATGATATAAATATAGAAGTATGAAATAACCTTTTATACGTTACCAGATAAAATTGCAGTTCACCGCATAAATTAAGAGAGGTATTTCTGCAATATGAATGAAAAGGTTGCACCATTCTGCTTATAGTGACTGTGTCCCAAAAATGGCAGCAAATTTATCAGTCCAAATTTTAGCAAGCAAAGACCCCTTCTTTCTCCTTGCATGAGGTTAGATCACGCAATATACCCCACCCATTTTTATTCTAATCATTGGTGAATATGGGATGCGCCCTTACTGAAACTTGTCTGATAGGCCCTTAATGGAGCTGAACATCTCATAGGCTTACTAGGATCATACCAGTTATAGTTCATTAGGGGACAGCATATAACTAGAAATGCAGTCTCATTATCAATATTGCTAACAGTTGACTACATCTTTTAACTTTATATTTAATATACTCACTATTTCCTGATATTAATAAACTTATCTGTCTAACATACGTCCCATCTAATAAAATTTATCATGTATCTATAGAGACTAAACATGAGTACAGCTAGACATCACTTCAGACATGAAGCCAGATACGGACTATCAGACAGATTGGATCCATCAAAAGCAGGAGTGGGATGATAATATGCGGCAGGAGGGTCACATTACTCAGATTAGTGCACCTCTATTTGTACAACACAACACTCTCAATTCTAGTTTGTGTGTAAATTAGTTGGATAGTTTATACAGTTTCTTTTATTTGTTTAACCTCAATATTCACTGACCCTATGGTAATCTGACATTAGAAACTTCCTGTGTTATTGCCATAGAAACTTTGACTGAGATTGCTGCTCTATTGCCCATATGCAGTCAACAACTATGCAAACATAAATCAGAAGGGCAATCTTAGCGCTTTACTGCAATGTCTCAGCCTACAATGGAACATTCTACATATAATGCCATATTATTTAAACCAACTTTAGTCATTTTGATCGTATCAACAAACAAACTATATTGTGAACTGCCCCACGACTAGTATCTTGTTATTGTCATTATATGCTCTTTAGATATGGCAAGTTGTATCATCTTTGTTAGCTTTACAGCTCACTAGACTACAGGGAGTGCAGAATTATTAGGCAAATGAGTATTTTGACCACATCATCCTCTTTATGCATGTTGTCTTACTCCAAGCTGTATAGGCTCGAAAGCCTACTACCAATTAAGCATATTAGGTGATGTGCATCTCTGTAATGAGAAGGGGTGTGGTCTAATGACATCAACACCCTATATCAGGTGTGCATAATTATTAGGCAACTTCCTTTCCTTTGGCAAAATGGGTCAAAAGAAGGACTTGACAGGCTCAGAAAAGTCAAAAATAGTGAGATATCTTGCAGAGGGATGCAGCACTCTTAAAATTGCAAAGCTTCTGAAGCGTGATCATCGAACAATCAAGCGTTTCATTCAAAATAGTCAACAGGGTCGCAAGAAGCATGTGGAAAAACCAAGGCGCAAAATAACTGCCCATGAACTGAGAAAAGTCAAGCGTGCAGCTGCCAAGATGCCACTTGCCACCAGTTTGGCCATATTTCAGAGCTGCAACATCACTGGAGTTCCCAAAAGCGCAAGGTGTTCAATACTCAGAGACATGGCCAAGGTAAGAAAGGCTGAAAGACGACCACCATTGAACAAGACACACAAGCTGAAACGTCAAGACTGGGCCAAGAAAAATCTCAAGACTGATTTTTCTAAGGTTTTATGGACTGATGAAATGAGAGTGAGTCTTGATGGGCCAGATGGATGGGCCCGTGGATGGATTGGTAAAGCTCCAGTCCAACTCAGACGCCAGCAAGGTGGAGGAGGAGTACTGGTTTGGGTTGGTATCATCAAAGATGAGCTTGTGGGGCCTTTTCGGGTTGAGGATGGAGTCAAGCTCAACTACCAGTCCTACTGCCAGTTTCTGGAAGACACCTTCTTCAAGCAGTGGTACAGGAAGAAGTCTGCATCCTTCAAGAAAAACATGATTTTCATGCAGGACAATGCTCCATCACACGCGTCCAAGTACTCCACAGCGTGGCTGGTATATAAGGGTATAAAAGAATAAAATCTAATTACATGGCCTCCTTGTTCACCTGATCTGAACCCCATTGAGAACCTGTGGTCCATCATCAAATGTGATATTTACAAGGAGGGAAAACAGTACACCTCTCTGAACAGTGTCTGGGAGGCTGTGGTTGCTGCTGCACGCAATGTTGATGGTGAACAGATCAAAACACTGACAGAATCCATGGATGGCAGGCTTTTGAGTGTCCTTGCAAAGAAAGGTGGCTATATTGGTCACTGATTTGTTTTTGTTTTGTTTTTGAATGTCAGAAATGTATATTTGTGAATGTTGAGATGTTATATTGGTTTCACTGGTAAAAAAAAATAATTGAAATGGGTATATATTTGTTTTTTGTTAAGTTGCCTAATAATTATGCACAGTAATAGTCACCTGCACACACAGATATCCCCCTAAAATAGCTATAACTAAAAACAAACTAAAAATTACTTCCAAAACTATTCAGCTTTGATATTAATGAGTTTTTTGGGTTCATTGAGAACATGATTGTTGTTCAATAATAAAATTAATCCTCAAAAATACAACTTGCCTAATAATTCTGCACTCCCTGTATACCCCTTTTTTTTCCAATGAGAACCTACCCTAGGTGTACATTCAGGAGACAGTCAGACTTATTAGCTGGCCGGTTCTGAATTTTACAGGACACTTTTGCAAACTGGTTAGTATGTGGAAATGTCTCAATATGTTAGACTTAATCATTTGTCTATGTTATAATCAAGTAAAAAAACTCAGCTCTGTGGAAAGTTTGCAGCTATATTTTTAATATCATACAATACAGTGAAAGAACAATAAAACTGATACAGAATATTATAATAAAGCAGTACTTGAGATAGCACTACTAACCATTATGGGGTTTATATATTGATCCCTTACCAAATTAAAAGGGTCTTGCTGTTTTACCCTAATATACAAAGGAATGTTTTATATAAAATGCCACTATTCTGCTTAAATTAAACCTTTGAGCAATAAATTATTGTGCAGCAAAATAGATTGAATTGTTATGTCGCCATCATGATTGTATTCACTTATGATCTTACTTGAACTGGCCTTGTCTTGTCATTAGTTATTCACAGATATACTCCTTTGTACCCAGTATACTCTTATACAATTCCCATGTTATTGCCCACTCAGTGCTTTGAATTTATCCTAGTTGTAAAATGTATTGTATTTTGTTCATATCAATGCTATATCACATCATAATCAGACTGATCCAGTACTCAGGAAAGGTTAGATTCATATGTACCATATTTATCAATAATGGGCCAGCACACACTTTAAACACCATTGTAAAATAATATCCTAACAAGCGTAGTCATTTCTTTTGCCCACTATATGTTACATTTAGAATCCTTACAACCCCACGCTAAATCGAATCTTGCGAGACACATCTCCACTATACCTTACGTCCTCGCCTATGTGCTTGTTGGCTATTTGCCCTTTTTTGTGGAATTATTATAAACAATAACTACGCTAATCCCATCACTCTAACTACAGAGCAAACCAAAAAACATTTTGTCTAATATCTCTGTACACAATTGAACATGCAAAAGCAGCGCAACACTCATTGGGCCATCAGACATATAACTATCCTTCTGTGGGGTGACAGTAGAGCGCTGGTACAAAGGAGATACCACACACTTACAGAATGAGAAGATCCTTCGTTCTCCTCAGTAATTTTAAGTGAAAAAGGGGGGAGTGGGGTAAGTGCGCTAAAAAAGCTAAAGGTATCAGAACAAAGTATATTTTTCTTTAAGGGTCATTAGTATTACCTTAATTTTTTATATATGTGATCTCCGAAATATATATTAAAATAGTAAATGGAAATTAATTAATAAAACTTCATTTTTTAATTAAATAAAACAAATGTTAATAAAGGTGTTCTTTAGAAGTGGATTTAAACTTTGTGTAAGTGATATAGAAAAGTAACTAAAATTGTTGCTAACAAGGTGATGTGAAAAGTAACTAAAATTGTTGCTAATAAGATGATGTGAAAAAATGTGTCATTAACAGTGTTTGGAATTTATTATGTTTGGAAATATCCTATATATAGGATAATACAGTACTTGGAGACTAGGTAGTAGAAGGTGTAGTACCAATAGCAATATTTGAGAATATATATTTATTGGTCCAGGCTAAAAATTAGCAGGATCCAAGGGACCTAACAGATAGCCCTTATATAGTAAATGCACACAGATGTAAAGAATCTTACAGATTTATTTTGGATTAAAAATATTACAATATAACAATTAGATAGGGGACGTCTCCCCAATTGCACAGCCTAAAGTTTCTCTAAAACCATAAAAATCTAAAAAACTTCTATAAAACAATCTATGTGATGAACAGCGAATAGTCAAAAACTATATATCATATAAGCACAGTAGAATCTTGTGTGGTTAACTCTCGTAATAACTTTTGGTGTGATAGATTCGTTTATCCAGACTGAGTTATTTTTGTATCGCCTTAAAATTATATGTGGATAATGCAAAAGTCTCTATGCAAGTTCCGTAATAGATTGTGATAACACACAGAGGTATATTTTCTAGGGGTTATTGTACTCTCCCTTCAGATGTGGTTAAGACAAATTTAAAGCTTACTTTCTTTAAGTCCTGGAAGAGCTTCTGGAGCCTGTGTCCACCGGCTATCTCTCAGCCGAGTCAGTGCGCCGCATGGATCTTGGCGTCTGACGTCACCGGTAAATCTTCCGGTTGTCAAAAAGGAAGAAGAAATTCTCAGCTGGAGTGTATATTTTATCCAGATAGGATTTGGGAAATAAATTCTTTGTGAGTCAGTTGAAATTACACCCTGCACCTAGTGCCAATGCACGCAGGGATAATTTAGACTCCGGTATTGATGATTCAAGACGTAACAGAATAACCCGGGTTACCTCAGATATTTGTTAGAAGTTAATTTGAGATTCAGATGTCCTTATCTGTAGTAGGCACAGTCACTTAGATCGACGCGTTTCACTCACCAGGGAGCTTTATCAAGATGCAGGTGACTGGCAAAAGGTGTTCTTAAGTAGGCTGTGGATAATTCTGATTGGTCCCTTTCAGATACTTTTTTGTAAAGGTGGAATTACAGGTTTTTTCTTCATACGGGTATCGTATTCCTTGTGCATGTTCAAAGGCTTAAGGTGGAAGTATTTAAACTCCAAAGAAGACTTTTTAACTTTTTTAACTCTGTAGTTCTTTTTCTGATGTTTGAGTCATTTTTCTTATTTAGTTTCCTATTATTTTAAATATCAAATGATATTTTGCAAGCCAGCAAATACTGGTTATCATTCTTACTACATGTTCTATATCATATATTTGCTTACACTATACATTACAAAAACAGATTTTAATCCATTGTAATTAATATTGTCCCTCCTATAAGGACGTAACAGCTGTTTATAAACATGTTTTGCTTGTGATATTTACATCTGCTTTGCAAAAGGTATAGTTACATATTCTCAGATTGCTATTGTTATAAGTTAAGGTTTGTGTACTGGATTGGAGTTATTTTGACACATTTTATGTTAATACTATTATAATTCAAAAAGAAAAGGTGAGAGATCTAGTTCAGAGTTCAGGCCTTTGGGGTGTAAGGTATCGTATTTATAGATCATTTCGGCTTCCTTTATCAACAGTTTCTTCTCCAAATTGCCACCTCTCCAATGTTTATGTACTTTCTTTATGGCCCAGTATTTTAAGTGTTTAGTATTTCCTTTGTGAACTGTTTTAAAGTGTTTGTATAAGTGGGTGTAGTCCTTACCATTTTTAATATTACCAATGTGTTCTCTTATGCGATCCCTTACCATTCTTGTAGTTTCTCCGAAGTAAAAAAGGTTGCAGGAGCACTTTAAGATGTAGATTATATTTTTATTGGTACATCTTATGATATCCTGAATAATGAGGGGTTTTGTATCCTTATTAATTTCGATTTTTTCCACTTTACTACTATGACTGCAGGCTTTGCATGTATAGCAGGGAAAGAATCCCATGATATCTTTACCTGTTAGATGTTTTTGTTTATGAATAATTTTCTTTGTTTTTTTCAATTCACTAGGGGCTAGGAGTGTCTTTAAATTGGCAACTTTTTTGAATATAAATACGGGGTTATCAGAGATTTTTTCACCTAATACATCATCTTCTTTAAGGAGATGCCAGTGTTTTTTTATTGCTTTTTTTTATGATATTTTGATCAATACTGTAATCTGTTATAAACGGAATTTTTATTTTATCGGTATTATTTTCCATTGGTCTTTCTTTGTACATTAATAGGGACTCCCTATCCGTATTTTTTGCTCTATCTTTGGCTTTCTCTGTGATATCTTTTTGATAACCCCTAATTTTAAATCTTTCTAATAGGATCTCAGACTGCTGTTCAAAGTCTGCTATCCTAGAGCAGTTCTTCCTAATACGTAAATATTGCCCTATTGGGATACTCTTTTTCCATACGTCTAGGTGGCAGCTATTTGCGTGTATGTAATTGCTGCAGTCGACCTTTTTAAAATGAGTTTTTGTTTCCAAATTGTTTTCCACCCTCATAATTTCTAGATCTAAAAATACTATTGAGTCTTTACTGTAGTTGTATGTGAAGTTTAGACCCCAAGTATTGTTATTCATTTCTTTAAACATAATTTCTAATTCTTGTTCTTGTTGAAACCTTCAAAAAAACAGTGATATAACCATCAAACCCGCGGATAAGGGCGGAGGAATTGTCCTTATGGATACTAGTAAATACATAAAAGAGGCAGATAGACTTTTAAACGATACCAAGACTTATAAAAAACTAGATTTCAATCCAACCGAAAAATTCAATAAAACATTAAATAAAATTCTTAAAGAGGGCAGTGTATCAGGGATACTGAATAACAAAGAACTTGAATTTTTAACACCTAAATATCCC
The DNA here is from genome assembly GCF_027579735.1 of Bombina bombina. Taxonomy (NCBI): domain Eukaryota; kingdom Metazoa; phylum Chordata; class Amphibia; order Anura; family Bombinatoridae; genus Bombina; species Bombina bombina. The sequence goes on along the minus strand of NC_069504.1, from coordinate 463,755,450 downwards.
CGTATACCCATATTCTACTTCCTGCCAAAAATCCATAAATGTTTGGTCAACCCTCCAGGGAGACCAATCATTTCTGGAATAGAATCACTTTCGGCTAATTTATCCAAATATGTTGACAATTTCCTGCAAAAACGCGTAAAGAATTTAAAGTCATACCTTAAAGACTCCACACAAGTATTAAATACACTTAAATCTATTAATTGGGAAGAAGGGATGTACCTGGTAACATGTGACATTACATCGCTGTATACAGTGATTAACCATTCAAAGGGAATTAAAGCCGTAGACATGTTTCTCAGCTCTGATCCACTAATGACAGACCAACATAGGTCCTTTATTCTAAAAAGTATTAAATATATACTAGAAAATAATTACTTCTCCTTTAACGAGAAATTTTATCTCCAAGTAGAGGGCACGGCCATGGGCACAAGGTTTGCACCTAGCTATGCCAATTTGTTTATGGGTGCATGGGAATCCCAGTTCTTTGATAGCTATGGTGCAAACCTTGTGCTCTATAAAAGGTACATTGATGACCTGTTGATAGTATGGAGGGGGACAGAACAAGAATTAGAAATTATGTTTAAAGAAATGAATAACAATACTTGGGGTCTAAACTTCACATACAACTACAGTAAAGACTCAATAGTATTTTTAGATCTAGAAATTATGAGGGTGGAAAACAATTTGGAAACAAAAACTCATTTTAAAAAGGTCGACTGCAGCAATTACATACACGCAAATAGCTGCCACCTAGACGTATGGAAAAAGAGTATCCCAATAGGGCAATATTTACGTATTAGGAAGAACTGCTCTAGGATAGCAGACTTTGAACAGCAGTCTGAGATCCTATTAGAAAGATTTAAAATTAGGGGTTATCAAAAAGATATCACAGAGAAAGCCAAAGATAGAGCAAAAAATATGGATAGGGAGTCCCTATTAATGTACAAAGAAAGACCAATGGAAAATAATACCGATAAAATAAAAATTCCGTTTATAACAGATTACAGTATTGATCAAAATATCATAAAAAAAGCAATAAAAAAACACTGGCATCTCCTTAAAGAAGATGATGTATTAGGTGAAAAAATCTCTGATAACCCCGTATTTATATTCAAAAAAGTTGCCAATTTAAAGACACTCCTAGCCCCTAGTGAATTGAAAAAAACAAAGAAAATTATTCATAAACAAAAAGATCTAACAGGTAAAGATATCATGGGATTCTTTCCCTGCTATACATGCAAAGCCTGCAGTCATAGTAGTAAAGTGGAAAAAATCGAAATTAATAAGGATACAAAACCCCTCATTATTCAGGATATCATAAGATGTACCAATAAAAATATAATCTACATCTTAAAGTGCTCCTGCAACCTTTTTTACTTCGGAGAAACTACAAGAATGGTAAGGGATCGCATAAGAGAACACATTGGTAATATTAAAAATGGTAAGGACGACACCCACTTATACAAACACTTTAAAACAGTTCACAAAGGAAATACTAAACACTTAAAATACTGGGCCATAAAGAAAGTACATAAACATTGGAGAGGTGGCAATTTAGAGAAGAAACTGTTGATAAAGGAAGCCGAAATGATCTATAAATACGATACTCTACACACTAAAGGCCTGAACTCTGAACTAGATCTCTCACCTTTTCTTTTTGAATTATAATAGTATTAACATAAAATGTGTCAAAATAACTCCAATCCAGTACACAAACCTTAATTTATAACAATAGCAATCTGAGAATATGTAACTATACCTTTTGCAAAGCAGATGTAAATATCACAAGCAAAACATGTTTATAAACAGCTGTTACGTCCTTATAGGAGGGACAATATTAATTACAATGGATTAAAATCTGTTTTTGTAATGTATAGTGTAAGCAAATATATGATATAGAACATGTAGTAAGAATGATAACCAGTATTTGCTGGCTTGCAAAATATCATTTGATATTTAAAATAATAGGAAACTAAATAAGAAAAATGACTCAAACATCAGAAAAAGAACTACAGAGTTAAAAAAGTTAAAAAGTCTTCTTTGGAGTTTAAATACTTCCACCTTAAGCCTTTGAACATGCACAAGGAATACGATACCCGTATGAAGAAAAAACCTGTAATTCCACCTTTACAAAAAAGTATCTGAAAGGGACCAATCAGAATTATCCACAGCCTACTTAAGAACACCTTTTGCCAGTCACCTGCATCTTGATAAAGCTCCCTGGTGAGTGAAACGCGTCGATCTAAGTGACTGTGCCTACTACAGATAAGGACATCTGAATCTCAAATTAACTTCTAACAAATATCTGAGGTAACCCGGGTTATTCTGTTACGTCTTGAATCATCAATACCGGAGTCTAAATTATCCCTGCGTGCATTGGCACTAGGTGCAGGGTGTAATTTCAACTGACTCACAAAGAATTTATTTCCCAAATCCTATCTGGATAAAATATACACTCCAGCTGAGAATTTCTTCTTCCTTTTTGACAACCGGAAGATTTACTGGTGACGTCAGATGCCAAGATCCATGCGGCGCACTGACTCGGCTGAGAGATAGCCGGTGGACACAGGCTCCAGAAGCTCTTCCAGGACTTAAAGAAAGTAAGCTTTAAATTTGTCTTAACCACATCTGAAGGGAGAGTACAATAACCCCTAGAAAATATACCTCTGTGTGTTATCACAATCTATTACGGAACTTGCATAGAGACTTTTGCATTATCCACATATAATTTTAAGGCGATACAAAAATAACTCAGTCTGGATAAACGAATCTATCACACCAAAAGTTATTACGAGAGTTAACCACACAAGATTCTACTGTGCTTATATGATATATAGTTTTTGACTATTCGCTGTTCATCACATAGATTGTTTTATAGAAGTTTTTTAGATTTTTATGGTTTTAGAGAAACTTTAGGCTGTGCAATTGGGGAGACGTCCCCTATCTAATTGTTATATTGTAATATTTTTAATCGAAAATAAATCTGTAAGATTCTTTACATCTGTGTGCATTTACTATATAAGGGCTATCTGTTAGGTCCCTTGGATCCTGCTAATTTTTAGCCTGGACCAATAAATATATATTCTCAAATATTGCTATTGGTACTACACCTTCTACTACCTAGTCTCCAAGTACTGTATTATCCTATATATAGGATATTTCCAAACATAATAAATTCCAAACACTGTTAATGACACATTTTTTCACATCATCTTATTAGCAACAATTTTAGTTACTTTTCACATCACCTTGTTAGCAACAATTTTAGTTACTTTTCTATATCACTTACACAAAGTTTAAATCCACTTCTAAAGAACACCTTTATTAACATTTGTTTTATTTCATTAAAAAATGAAGTTTTATTAATTAATTTCCATTTACTATTTTAATATATATTTCGGAGATCACATATATAAAAAATTAAGGTAATACTAATGACCCTTAAAGAAAAATATACTTTGTTCTGATACCTTTAGCTTTTTTAGCGCACTTACCCCACTCCCCCCTTTTTCACTTAAAATTACTGAGGAGAACGAAGGATCTTCTCATTCTGTAAGTGTGTGGTATCTCCTTTGTACCAGCGCTCTACTGTCACCCCACAGATCACATAGCTTTTTCCTTCACTTAGTAGTAGCTGCAGGTATATCACTTCCAATATGGAAGATATTTTTGATTTCAGGGATCAAATTTTCTCAGATATGAGAGATGATAATATTCAAATAACTAACTCTTGTACATCTGATAAAATATCTGATCTAATGCAGAATCTAGAACAAAATATGATCAAAGAACTTAAACAAAAGATGGAATTAGTCTTTTTAAATAGATACACCACTAAGGACATTATCCCAAGAGGGCTTCGCCTTAATAAAAATTGTACATTTCCACTTTCAGACATACTACAGACTGAGTGGACTGACACTTTAAAGAAAGCATCAAACACTTTAATAGATATTCTAAAAAGATCCAGGAAGGAAACTCTAATCACCATCGAGAAAAATATTCTGGAAATTAAAGATAAACTGAAAGACAAAAAAAGTAGTAATGAATTCAAAGAAAGACAAAAAGTAATTATTGATAAATTAGCAAATTTAAATAAGGACCTTCTAAGATCAAAATGGGGAAAAATGGAAAGGGACATAAATGACAATATGCAAATGAATAGAGAGGAAAATATGAATGAAACCCCCTTAAGACACAATAACCAAGATGTGAGACGAGAAAATAATCACATGAATAGAACTATAAGAGACCCCCAAACACAATACTACAGTAATTCTGAAAATAACAAAAATTTTCATCCCTATAATGACTACCACAATTCTGAGAGGTATCATAGTAATAATCGCAACTTTCAATATAACAATAATGAACATAATGCCCAATATAATAGACCAAGATACAACAATAATGATCACAATGCCCAATATGATAGACCAAGATACCCGAGGTATCAAAATAGAGATCATTTCTACTCAGAATTTAGACATAACATGCACAGACAGAATCCAGACAGAAGTCATCAAAATAGCCATAATAATTGGGAATACCCAAGAAGGACTAACAGATGGATAGAAAGACAGAATGATAATTGGAAGGTCCCGACATATAATCGATTTGAAACACTTAGAGACCATAGAACCCAAGAGGGGGAACAACAAAAAAATGATGAACAAGTTTTTTTAGAGAGAAGCCCTCTAGGGGAGGGCCACTCAAAAGATTTGATAAGACACGAAAGCGAATCAAATACCAGGAGAAAAAGAAATTTAGAGGAAAGAGAGGAGGAGGAGCTTCTAAACGAGGCAAAAAGGTGGAGATAGAGGCCAAACAGGGGATTTTCAATCTAAGTAGTATCAAACTAAAAACAGAAGAAGAAAAAGTTCTAAGTTTAGGTCTATCTTTCGCCCCAACTAAAAGATTAAACAAATTTAACACACATATTCACATTAAAAAGTTTGTGAGGAACCTAACAATAAAAAGATTTTTTCTCAAATGTCCCATTGAAAGACAAATAACTAACAGACCAGTTCTAGACAACATTCAGCATACAGATTTTAAGGTTAAATCAAAATTTAACCCAGTACAGGCAAAGGGCAACTACCTTGACACATTTGAAAAATTGGTATGTAAAGATATACAAAGATCAAATCTCCAAAAGAAAAAGAAATATAATCTAAATGCCAAAGAAAAAGGAATAATTGAAAACCTTCAAAAAAACAGTGATATAACCATCAAACCCGTGGATAAGGGCGGAGGAATTGTCCTTATGGATACTAGTAAATACATAAAAGAGGCAGATAGACTTTTAAACGATACCAAGACTTATAAAAAACTAGATTTCAATCCAACCGAAAAATTCAATAAAACATTAAATAAAATTCTTAAAGAGGGCAGTGTATCAGGGATACTGAATAACAAAGAACTTGAATTTTTAACACCTAAATATCCCCGTATACCCATATTCTACTTCCTGCCAAAAATCCATAAATGTTTGGTCAACCCTCCAGGGAGACCAATCATTTCTGGAATAGAATCACTTTCGGCTAATTTATCCAAATATGTTGACAATTTCCTGCAAAAACACGTAAAGAATTTAAAGTCATACCTTAAAGACTCCACACAAGTATTAAATACACTTAAATCTATTAATTGGGAAGAAGGGATGTACCTGGTAACATGTGACGTTACATCGCTGTATACAGTGATTAACCATTCAAAGGGAATTAAAGCCGTAGACATGTTTCTCAGCTCTGATCCACTAATGACAGACCAACATAGGTCCTTTATTCTAAAAAGTATTAAATATATACTAGAAAATAATTACTTCTCCTTTAACGAGAAATTTTATCTCCAAGTAGAGGGCACGGCCATGGGCACAAGGTTTGCACCTAGCTATGCCAATTTGTTTATGGGTGCATGGGAATCCCAGTTCTTTGATAGCTATGGTGCAAACCTTGTGCTCTATAAAAGGTACATTGATGACCTGTTGATAGTATGGAGGGGGACAGAACAAGAATTAGAAATTATGTTTAAAGAAATGAATAACAATACTTGGGGTCTAAACTTCACATACAACTACAGTAAAGACTCAATAGTATTTTTAGATCTAGAAATTATGAGGGTGGAAAACAATTTGGAAACAAAAACTCATTTTAAAAAGGTCGACTGCAGCAATTACATACACGCAAATAGCTGCCACCTAGACGTATGGAAAAAGAGTATCCCAATAGGGCAATATTTACGTATTAGGAAGAACTGCTCTAGGATAGCAGACTTTGAACAGCAGTCTGAGATCCTATTAGAAAGATTTAAAATTAGGGGTTATCAAAAAGATATCACAGAGAAAGCCAAAGATAGAGCAAAAAATATGGATAGGGAGTCCCTATTAATGTACAAAGAAAGACCAATGGAAAATAATACCGATAAAATAAAAATTCCGTTTATAACAGATTACAGTATTGATCAAAATATCATAAAAAAAGCAATAAAAAAACACTGGCATCTCCTTAAAGAAGATGATGTATTAGGTGAAAAAATCTCTGATAACCCCGTATTTATATTCAAAAAAGTTGCCAATTTAAAGACACTCCTAGCCCCTAGTGAATTGAAAAAAACAAAGAAAATTATTCATAAACAAAAAGATCTAACAGGTAAAGATATCATGGGATTCTTTCCCTGCTATACATGCAAAGCCTACAGTCATAGTAGTAAAGTGGAAAAAATCGAAATTAATAAGGATACAAAACCCCTCATTATTCAGGATATCATAAGATGTACCAATAAAAATATAATCTACATCTTAAAGTGCTCCTGCAACCTTTTTTACTTCGGAGAAACTACAAGAATGGTAAGGGATCGCATAAGAGAACACATTGGTAATATTAAAAATGGTAAGGACGACACCCACTTATACAAACACTTTAAAACAGTTCACAAAGGAAATACTAAACACTTAAAATACTGGGCCATAAAGAAAGTACATAAACATTGGAGAGGTGGCAATTTAGAGAAGAAACTGTTGATAAAGGAAGCCGAAATGATCTATAAATACGATACTCTACACCCTAAAGGCCTGAACTCTGAACTAGATCTCTCACCTTTTCTTTTTGAATTATAATAGTATTAACATAAAATGTGTCAAAATAACTCCAATCCAGTACACAAACCTTAACTTATAACAATAGCAATCTGAGAATATGTAACTATACCTTTTGCAAAGCAGATGTAAATATCACAAGCAAAACATGTTTATAAACAGCTGTTACGTCCTTATAGGAGGGACAATATTAATTACAATGGATTAAAATCTGTTTTTGTAATGTATAGTGTAAGCAAATATATGATATAGAACATGTAGTAAGAATGATAACCAGTATTTGCTGGCTTGCAAAATATCATTTGATATTTAAAATAATAGGAAACTAAATAAGAAAAATGACTCAAACATCAGAAAAAGAACTACAGAGTTAAAAAAGTTAAAAAGTCTTCTTTGGAGTTTAAATACTTCCACCTTAAGCCTTTGAACATGCACAAGGAATACGATACCCGTATGAAGAAAAAACCTGTAATTCCACCTTTACAAAAAAGTATCTGAAAGGGACCAATCAGAATTATCCACAGCCTACTTAAGAACACCTTTTGCCAGTCACCTGCATCTTGATAAAGCTCCCTGGTGAGTGAAACGCGTAGATCTAAGTGACTGTGCCTACTACAGATAAGGACATCTGAATCTCAAATTAACTTCTAACAAATATCTGAGGTAACCCGGGTTATTCTGTTACGTCTTGAATCATCAATACCGGAGTCTAAATTATCCCTGCGTGCATTGGCACTAGGTGCAGGGTGTAATTTCAACTGACTCACAAAGAATTTATTTCCCAAATCCTATCTGGATAAAATATACACTCCAGCTGAGAATTTCTTCTTCCTTTTTGACAACCGGAAGATTTACTGGTGACGTCAGACGCCAAGATCCATGCGGCGCACTGACTCGGCTGAGAGATAGCCGGTGGACACAGGCTCCAGAAGCTCTTCCAGGACTTAAAGAAAGTAAGCTTTAAATTTGTCTTAACCACATCTGAAGGGAGAGTACAATAACCCCTAGAAAATATACCTCTGTGTGTTATCACAATCTATTACGGAACTTGCATAGAGACTTTTGCATTATCCACATATAATTTTAAGGCGATACAAAAATAACTCAGTCTGGATAAACGAATCTATCACACCAAAAGTTATTACGAGAGTTAACCACACAAGATTCTACTGTGCTTATATGATATATAGTTTTTGACTATTCGCTGTTCATCACATAGATTGTTTTATAGAAGTTTTTTAGATTTTTATGGTTTTAGAGAAACTTTAGGCTGTGCAATTGGGGAGACGTCCCCTATCTAATTGTTGTATTGTAATATTTTTAATCGAAAATAAATCTGTAAGATTCTTTACATCTGTGTGCATTTACTATATAAGGGCTATCTGTTAGGTCCCTTGGATCCTGCTAATTTTTAGCCTGGACCAATAAATATATATTCTCAAATATTGCTATTGGTACTACACCTTCTACTACCTAGTCTCCAAGTACTGTATTATCCTATATATAGGATATTTCCAAACATAATAAATTCCAAACACTGTTAACCCCTTAATGACCGAGGACGTGCAGGGTACGTTGTCAAAAAAAAGGCAGTTAATGCCTGAGGACGTACCCTGCACGTCCTCGGTGTGGAAAGCAGCTGGAAGCGATCCTGCTCGCTTCCAGCTGCTTTCCGGTTATTGCAGTGATGCCTCGATATGGAGGCATCCTGCAATAACTTTACATGGCCATCCGATGCAGAGAGAGCCACTCTGTGGCCCTCCCTGCACCGGACATCGATGGCCGGTATCGTTGGTGGGTGGGAGCCGACTTGGGAGGCGGGTGGGCGGCCATCGGTGTATGTTCTGCCATCAAGGGGGGCGGGATCGGAGGCGGGGGCGCGGGAGCGCGCACGTGCACGGAGGTTGGCGGGTGGGCGCGTGCACGGGGCGGGAGCGGGTGGGAACCGCTACACTACGGAAAATACTGATAGGTTATTGATAGGAAAAAGGGCCCAATCTTGTTTGTGCAAAAGCACAAAAATAGATCGTGGAGGGGTGGGGGGTTGGTTTTGTGTGGGGGGAAGCTACACTACAGAAAATTGTAATAAAAATAAAAAAAAACCATATTTTCTTCTAAACTGGGTACTGGCAGACAGCTGCCAGTACCCAAGATGGCGCATATTAAGTTAGATTGGGAGGGTTATAGAGCTGTTTGGGGGGGATCAGTGAGGTTGGGGGCTAAGGGGGGGATAGTACACAGCAGCATATGTAAATATGCTTTTTAAAAACACAAAAAAACAACAAATATAGCTTTTATTTTAGTACTGGCAGACTTTCTGCCAGTACTTAAGATGGCGGGGACAATTGTGGGGTGGGGTAGGGATGAGAGCTGTTTGGGAGGGATCAGGGGGTCTGATGTTTCAGGTGGGAGGCTGAGCTCTACACTAAATGTGATATTAACCCTGCAAGCTCCCTACAAGCTACCTAATTAACCCCTTCACTGCTCGCCATAATACACGTGTGATGCGCAGTGGCATTTAGCGGCCTTCTAAATACCAAAAAGCAACGCCAAAGCCATATATGTCTGCTATTTCTGAACAAAGGGGATCCCAGAGAAGCATTTACAACCATTTGTGCCATAATTGCACAAGCTGTTTGTAAATGATTTCAGTGAGAAACCTAAAATTGTGAAAAATTTAACGTTTTTTTTAAATTTGATCGCATTTGGCGGTGAAATGGTGGCATGAAATATACCAAAATGGGCCTAGATCAATACTTGGGGTTGTCTACTACACTACACTAAAGCTAAAATTACCCCAAAAAGCTCCCTACATGCTCCCTAATTAACCCCTTCACTGCTGGGCATAATACACGTGTGGTGCGCAGTGGCATTTAGTGGCATTCTAATTACCAAAAAGCAACACCAAAGCCATATAAGTCTGCTATTTCTGAACAAAGGGGATCCCAGAGAAGAATTTACAACCATTTGTGCCATAATTGCATAAGCTGTTTGTAAATAATTTCAGTGAGAATCCTAAAGTTTGTGAAAAAATTTGTGAAAAAGTGAACAATTTTTTTTATTTGATCGCATTTGGCGGTGAAATGGTGGCATGAAATATACCAAAATTGGCCTAGATCAATACTTTGGGATGTCTACTAAAAAAAAATATATACATGTCAATGGATATTCAGAGATTCCTGAAAGATATTAGTGTTCTAATGTAACTAGCGCTAATTTTGAAAAAAAAATGGTTTGGAAATAGCAAAGTGCTACTTGTATTTATGGCCCTATAACTTGCAAAAAAAGCAAAGAACATGTAAACATTGGGTATTTCTAAACTCAGGACAAAATTTAGAAACTATTTAGCATGGGTGTTTTTTGGTGGTTGTAGATGTGTAACAGATTTTGGGGGTCAAAGTTAGAAAAAGTGTATTTTTTTTCAATTTTTCCTCATATTTTATAATTTTTTTTATAGTAAATTATAAGATATGATGAAAATAATGGTATCTTTAGAAAGTCCATTTAATGGCGAGAAAAACGGTATATAATATGTGAGGGTACAGTAAATGAGTAAGAGGAGAATTTCAGCTAAACACAAACACCGCAAAAATGTAAAAATAGCCTTGGTCCCAAACGGACAGAAAATGGAAAAGTGCTGCGGTCATTAAGGGGTTAATGACACATTTTTTCACATCATCTTATTAGCAACAATTTTAGTTACTTTTCACATCACCTTGTTAGCAACAATTTTAGTTACTTTTCTATATCACTTACACAAAGTTTAAATCCACTTCTAAAGAACACCTTTATTAACATTTGTTTTATTTAATTAAAAAATGAAGTTTTATTAATTAATTTCCATTTACTATTTTAATATATATTTCGGAGATCACATATATAAAAAATTAAGGTAATACTAATGACCCTTAAAGAAAAATATACTTTGTTCTGATACCTTTAGCTTTTTTAGCGCACTTACCCCACTCCCCCCTTTTTCACTTAAAATTACTGAGGAGAACGAAGGATCTTCTCATTCTGTAAGTGTGTGGTATCTCCTTTGTACCAGCGCTCTACTGTCACCCCACAGATCACATAGCTTTTTCCTTCACTTAGTAGTAGCTGCAGGTATATCACTTCCAATATGGAAGATATTTTTGATTTCAGGGATCAAATTTTCTCAGATATGAGAGATGATAATATTCAAATAACTAACTCTTGTACATCTGATAAAATATCTGATCTAATGCAGAATCTAGAACAAAATATGATCAAAGAACTTAAACAAAAGATGGAATTAGTCTTTTTAAATAGATACACCACTAAGGACATTATCCCAAGAGGGCTTCGCCTTAATAAAAATTGTACATTTCCACTTTCAGACATACTACAGACTGAGTGGACTGACACTTTAAAGAAAGCATCAAACACTTTAATAGATATTCTAAAAAGATCCAGGAAGGAAACTCTAATCACCATCGAGAAAAATATTCTGGAAATTAAAGATAAACTGAAAGACAAAAAAAGTAGTAATGAATTCAAAGAAAGACAAAAAGTAATTATTGATAAATTAGCAAATTTAAATAAGGACCTTCTAAGATCAAAATGGGGAAAAATGGAAAGGGACATAAATGACAATATGCAAATGAATAGAGAGGAAAATATGAATGAAACCCCCTTAAGACACAATAACCAAGATGTGAGACGAGAAAATAATCACATGAATAGAACTATAAGAGACCCCCAAACACAATACTACAGTAATTCTGAAAATAACAGAAATTTTCATCCCTATAATGACTACCACAATTCTGAGAGGTATCATAGTAATAATCGCAACTTTCAATATAACAATAATGAACATAATGCCCAATATAATAGACCAAGATACAACAATAATGATCACAATGCCCAATATGATAGACCAAGATACCCGAGGTATCAAAATAGAGATCATTTCTACTCAGAATTTAGACATAACATGCACAGACAGAATCCAGACAGAAGTCATCAAAATAGCCATAATAATTGGGAATACCCAAGAAGGACTAACAGATGGATAGAAAGACAGAATGATAATTGGAAGGTCCCGACATATAATCGATTTGAAACACTTAGAGACCATAGAACCCAAGAGGGGGGACAACAAAAAAATGATGAACAAGTTTTTTTTAGAGAGAAGCCCTCTAGGGGAGGGCCACTCAAAAGATTTGATAAGACACGAAAGCGAATCAAATACCAGGAGAAAAAGAAATTTAGAGGAAAGAGAGGAGGAGGAGCTTCTAAACGAGGCAAAAATGTGGAGATAGAGGCCAAACAGGGGATTTTCAATCTAAGTAGTATCAAACTAAAAACAGAAGAAGAAAAAGTTCTAAGTTTAGGTCTATCTTTCGCCCCAACTAAAAGATTAAACAAATTTAACACACATATTCACATTAAAAAGTTTGTGAGGAACCTAACAATAAAAAGATTTTTTCTCAAATGTCCCATTGAAAGACAAATAACTAACAGACCAGTTCTAGACAACATTCAGCATACAGATTTTAAGGTTAAATCAAAATTTAACCCAGTACAGGCAAAGGGCAACTACCTTGACACATTTGAAAAATTGGTATGTAAAGATATACAAAGATCAAATCTCCAAAAGAAAAAGAAATATAATCTAAATGCCAAAGAAAAAGGAATAATTGAAAACCTTCAAAAAAACAGTGATATAACCATCAAACCCGTGGATAAGGGCGGAGGAATTGTCCTTATGGATACTAGTAAATACATAAAAGAGGCAGATAGACTTTTAAACGATACCAAGACTTATAAAAAACTAGATTTCAATCCAACCGAAAAATTCAATAAAACATTAAATAAAATTCTTAAAGAGGGCAGTGTATCAGGGATACTGAATAACAAAGAACTTGAATTTTTAACACCTAAATATCCCCGTATACCCATATTCTACTTCCTGCCAAAAATCCATAAATGTTTGGTCAACCCTCCAGGGAGACCAATCATTTCTGGAATAGAATCACTTTCGGCTAATTTATCCAAATATGTTGACAATTTCCTGCAAAAACACGTAAAGAATTTAAAGTCATACCTTAAAGACTCCACACAAGTATTAAATACACTTAAATCTATTAATTGGGAAGAAGGGATGTACCTGGTAACATGTGACGTTACATCGCTGTATACAGTGATTAACCATTCAAAGGGAATTAAAGCCGTAGACATGTTTCTCAGCTCTGATCCACTAATGACAGACCAACATAGGTCCTTTATTCTAAAAAGTATTAAATATATACTAGAAAATAATTACTTCTCCTTTAACGAGAAATTTTATCTCCAAGTAGAGGGCACGGCCATGGGCACAAGGTTTGCACCTAGCTATGCCAATTTGTTTATGGGTGCATGGGAATCCCAGTTCTTTGATAGCTATGGTGCAAACCTTGTGCTCTATAAAAGGTACATTGATGACCTGTTGATAGTATGGAGGGGGACAGAACAAGAATTAGAAATTATGTTTAAAGAAATGAATAACAATACTTGGGGTCTAAACTTCACATACAACTACAGTAAAGACTCAATAGTATTTTTAGATCTAGAAATTATGAGGGTGGAAAACAATTTGGAAACAAAAACTCATTTTAAAAAGGTCGACTGCAGCAATTACATACACGCAAATAGCTGCCACCTAGACGTATGGAAAAAGAGTATCCCAATAGGGCAATATTTACGTATTAGGAAGAACTGCTCTAGGATAGCAGACTTTGAACAGCAGTCTGAGATCCTATTAGAAAGATTTAAAATTAGGGGTTATCAAAAAGATATCACAGAGAAAGCCAAAGATAGAGCAAAAAATACGGATAGGGAGTCCCTATTAATGTACAAAGAAAGACCAATGGAAAATAATACCGATAAAATAAAAATTCCGTTTATAACAGATTACAGTATTGATCAAAATATCATAAAAAAAGCAATAAAAAAACACTGGCATCTCCTTAAAGAAGATGATGTATTAGGTGAAAAAATCTCTGATAACCCCGTATTTATATTCAAAAAAGTTGCCAATTTAAAGACACTCCTAGTCCCTAGTGAATTGAAAAAAACAAAGAAAATTATTCATAAACAAAAAGATCTAACAGGTAAAGATATCATGGGATTCTTTCCCTGCTATACATGCAAAGCCTACAGTCATAGTAGTAAAGTGGAAAAAATCGAAATTAATAAGGATACAAAACCCCTCATTATTCAGGATATCATAAGATGTACCAATAAAAATATAATCTACATCTTAAAGTGCTCCTGCAACCTTTTTTACTTCGGAGAAACTACAAGAATGGTAAGGGATCGCATAAGAGAACACATTGGTAATATTAAAAATGGTAAGGACGACACCCACTTATACAAACACTTTAAAACAGTTCACAAAGGAAATACTAAACACTTAAAATACTGGGCCATAAAGAAAGTACATAAACATTGGAGAGGTGGCAATTTAGAGAAGAAACTGTTGATAAAGGAAGCCGAAATGATCTATAAATACGATACTCTACACCCTAAAGGCCTGAACTCTGAACTAGATCTCTCACCTTTTCTTTTTGAATTATAATAGTATTAACATAAAATGTGTCAAAATAACTCCAATCCAGTACACAAACCTTAACTTATAACTATAGCAATCTGAGAATATGTAACTATACCTTTTGCAAAGCAGATGTAAATATCACAAGCAAAACATGTTTATAAACAGCTGTTACGTCCTTATAGGAGGGACAATATTAATTACAATGGATTAAAATCTGTTTTTGTAATGTATAGTGTAAGCAAATATATGATATAGAACATGTAGTAAGAATGATAACCAGTATTTGCTGGCTTGCAAAATATCATTTGATATTTAAAATAATAGGAAACTAAATAAGAAAAATGACTCAAACATCAGAAAAAGAACTACAGAGTTAAAAAAGTTAAAAAGTCTTCTTTGGAGTTTAAATACTTCCACCTTAAGCCTTTGAACATGCACAAGGAATACGATACCCGTATGAAGAAAAAACCTGTAATTCCACCTTTACAAAAAAGTATCTGAAAGGGACCAATCAGAATTATCCACAGCCTACTTAAGAACACCTTTTGCCAGTCACCTGCATCTTGATAAAGCTCCCTGGTGAGTGAAACGCGTCGATCTAAGTGACTGTGCCTACTACAGATAAGGACATCTGAATCTCAAATTAACTTCTAACAAATATCTGAGGTAACCCGGGTTATTCTGTTACGTCTTGAATCATCAATACCGGAGTCTAAATTATCCCTGCGTGCATTGGCACTAGGTGCAGGGTGTAATTTCAACTGACTCACAAAGAATTTATTTCCCAAATCCTATCTGGATAAAATATACACTCCAGCTGAGAATTTCTTCTTCCTTTTTGACAACCGGAAGATTTACTGGTGACGTCAGACGCCAAGATCCATGCGGCGCACTGACTCGGCTGAGAGATAGCCGGTGGACACAGGCTCCAGAAGCTCTTCCAGGACTTAAAGAAAGTAAGCTTTAAATTTGTCTTAACCACATCTGAAGGGAGAGTACAATAACCCCTAGAAAATATACCTCTGTGTGTTATCACAATCTATTACGGAACTTGCATAGAGACTTTTGCATTATCCACATATAATTTTAAGGCGATACAAAAATAACTCAGTCTGGATAAACGAATCTATCACACCAAAAGTTATTACGAGAGTTAACCACACAAGATTCTACTGTGCTTATATGATATATAGTTTTTGACTATTCGCTGTTCATCACATAGATTGTTTTATAGAAGTTTTTTAGATTTTTATGGTTTTAGAGAAACTTTAGGCTGTGCAATTGGGGAGACGTCCCCTATCTAATTGTTATATTGTAATATTTTTAATCGAAAATAAATCTGTAAGATTCTTTACATCTGTGTGCATTTACTATATAAGGGCTATCTGTTAGGTCCCTTGGATCCTGCTAATTTTTAGCCTGGACCAATAAATATATATTCTCAAATATTGCTATTGGTACTACACCTTCTACTACCTAGTCTCCAAGTACTGTATTATCCTATATATAGGATATTTCCAAACATAATAAATTCCAAACACTGTTAATGACACATTTTTTCACATCATCTTATTAGCAACAATTTTAGTTACTTTTCACATCACCTTGTTAGCAACAATTTTAGTTACTTTTCTATATCACTTACACAAAGTTTAAATCCACTTCTAAAGAACACCTTTATTAACATTTGTTTTATTTAATTAAAAAATGAAGTTTTATTAATTAATTTCCATTTACTATTTTAATATATATTTCGGAGATCACATATATAAAAAATTAAGGTAATACTAATGACCCTTAAAGAAAAATATACTTTGTTCTGATACCTTTAGCTTTTTTAGCGCACTTACCCCACTCCCCCCTTTTTCACTTAAAATTACTGAGGAGAACGAAGGATCTTCTCATTCTGTAAGTGTGTGGTATCTCCTTTGTACCAGCGCTCTACTGTCACCCCACAGATCACATAGCTTTTTCCTTCACTTAGTAGTAGCTGCAGGTATATCACTTCCAATATGGAAGATATTTTTGATTTCAGGGATCAAATTTTCTCAGATATGAGAGATGATAATATTCAAATAACTAACTCTTGTACATCTGATAAAATATCTGATCTAATGCAGAATCTAGAACAAAATATGATCAAAGAACTTAAACAAAAGATGGAATTAGTCTTTTTAAATAGATACACCACTAAGGACATTATCCCAAGAGGGCTTCGCCTTAATAAAAATTGTACATTTCCACTTTCAGACATACTACAGACTGAGTGGACTGACACTTTAAAGAAAGCATCAAACACTTTAATAGATATTCTAAAAAGATCCAGGAAGGAAACTCTAATCACCATCGAGAAAAATATTCTGGAAATTAAAGATAAACTGAAAGACAAAAAAAGTAGTAATGAATTCAAAGAAAGACAAAAAGTAATTATTGATAAATTAGCAAATTTAAATAAGGACCTTCTAAGATCAAAATGGGGAAAAATGGAAAGGGACATAAATGACAATATGCAAATGAATAGAGAGGAAAATATGAATGAAACCCCCTTAAGACACAATAACCAAGATGTGAGACGAGAAAATAATCACATGAATAGAACTATAAGAGACCCCCAAACACAATACTACAGTAATTCTGAAAATAACAGAAATTTTCATCCCTATAATGACTACCACAATTCTGAGAGGTATCATAGTAATAATCGCAACTTTCAATATAACAATAATGAACATAATGCCCAATATAATAGACCAAGATACAACAATAATGATCACAATGCCCAATATGATAGACCAAGATACCCGAGGTATCAAAATAGAGATCATTTCTACTCAGAATTTAGACATAACATGCACAGACAGAATCCAGACAGAAGTCATCAAAATAGCCATAATAATTGGGAATACCCAAGAAGGACTAACAGATGGATAGAAAGACAGAATGATAATTGGAAGGTCCCGACATATAATCGATTTGAAACACTTAGAGACCATAGAACCCAAGAGGGGGAACAACAAAAAAATGATGAACAAGTTTTTTTAGAGAGAAGCCCTCTAGGGGAGGGCCACTCAAAAGATTTGATAAGACACGAAAGCGAATCAAATACCAGGAGAAAAAGAAATTTAGAGGAAAGAGAGGAGGAGGAGCTTCTAAACGAGGCAAAAAGGTGGAGATAGAGGCCAAACAGGGGATTTTCAATCTAAGTAGTATCAAACTAAAAACAGAAGAAGAAAAAGTTCTAAGTTTAGGTCTATCTTTCGCCCCAACTAAAAGATTAAACAAATTTAACACACATATTCACATTAAAAAGTTTGTGAGGAACCTAACAATAAAAAGATTTTTTCTCAAATGTCCCATTGAAAGACAAATAACTAACAGACCAGTTCTAGACAACATTCAGCATACAGATTTTAAGGTTAAATCAAAATTTAACCCAGTACAGGCAAAGGGCAACTACCTTGACACATTTGAAAAATTGGTATGTAAAGATATACAAAGATCAAATCTCCAAAAGAAAAAGAAATATAATCTAAATGCCAAAGAAAAAGGAATAATTGAAAACCTTCAAAAAAACAGTGATATAACCATCAAACCCGTGGATAAGGGCGGAGGAATTGTCCTTATGGATACTAGTAAATACATAAAAGAGGCAGATAGACTTTTAAACGATACCAAGACTTATAAAAAACTAGATTTCAATCCAACCGAAAAATTCAATAAAACATTAAATAAAATTCTTAAAGAGGGCAGTGTATCAGGGATACTGAATAACAAAGAACTTGAATTTTTAACACCTAAATATCCCCGTATACCCATATTCTACTTCCTGCCAAAAATCCATAAATGTTTGGTCAACCCTCCAGGGAGACCAATCATTTCTGGAATAGAATCACTTTCGGCTAATTTATCCAAATATGTTGACAATTTCCTGCAAAAACACGTAAAGAATTTAAAGTCATACCTTAAAGACTCCACACAAGTATTAAATACACTTAAATCTATTAATTGGGAAGAAGGGATGTACCTGGTAACATGTGACGTTACATCGCTGTATACAGTGATTAACCATTCAAAGGGAATTAAAGCCGTAGACATGTTTCTCAGCTCTGATCCACTAATGACAGACCAACATAGGTCCTTTATTCTAAAAAGTATTAAATATATACTAGAAAATAATTACTTCTCCTTTAACGAGAAATTTTATCTCCAAGTAGAGGGCACGGCCATGGGCACAAGGTTTGCACCTAGCTATGCCAATTTGTTTATGGGTGCATGGGAATCCCAGTTCTTTGATAGCTATGGTGCAAACCTTGTGCTCTATAAAAGGTACATTGATGACCTGTTGATAGTATGGAGGGGGACAGAACAAGAATTAGAAATTATGTTTAAAGAAATGAATAACAATACTTGGGGTCTAAACTTCACATACAACTACAGTAAAGACTCAATAGTATTTTTAGATCTAGAAATTATGAGGGTGGAAAACAATTTGGAAACAAAAACTCATTTTAAAAAGGTCGACTGCAGCAATTACATACACGCAAATAGCTGCCACCTAGACGTATGGAAAAAGAGTATCCCAATAGGGCAATATTTACGTATTAGGAAGAACTGCTCTAGGATAGCAGACTTTGAACAGCAGTCTGAGATCCTATTAGAAAGATTTAAAATTAGGGGTTATCAAAAAGATATCACAGAGAAAGCCAAAGATAGAGCAAAAAATACGGATAGGGAGTCCCTATTAATGTACAAAGAAAGACCAATGGAAAATAATACCGATAAAATAAAAATTCCGTTTATAACAGATTACAGTATTGATCAAAATATCATAAAAAAAGCAATAAAAAAACACTGGCATCTCCTTAAAGAAGATGATGTATTAGGTGAAAAAATCTCTGATAACCCCGTATTTATATTCAAAAAAGTTGCCAATTTAAAGACACTCCTAGCCCCTAGTGAATTGAAAAAAACAAAGAAAATTATTCATAAACAAAAAGATCTAACAGGTAAAGATATCATGGGATTCTTTCCCTGCTATACATGCAAAGCCTACAGTCATAGTAGTAAAGTGGAAAAAATCGAAATTAATAAGGATACAAAACCCCTCATTATTCAGGATATCATAAGATGTACCAATAAAAATATAATCTACATCTTAAAGTGCTCCTGCAACCTTTTTTACTTCGGAGAAACTACAAGAATGGTAAGGGATCGCATAAGAGAACACATTGGTAATATTAAAAATGGTAAGGACGACACCCACTTATACAAACACTTTAAAACAGTTCACAAAGGAAATACTAAACACTTAAAATACTGGGCCATAAAGAAAGTACATAAACATTGGAGAGGTGGCAATTTGGAGAAGAAACTGTTGATAAAGGAAGCCGAAATGATCTATAAATACGATACTCTACACCCTAAAGGCCTGAACTCTGAACTAGATCTCTCACCTTTTCTTTTTGAATTATAATAGTATTAACATAAAATGTGTCAAAATAACTCCAATCCAGTACACAAACCTTAACTTATAACAATAGCAATCTGAGAATATGTAACTATACCTTTTGCAAAGCAGATGTAAATATCACAAGCAAAACATGTTTATAAACAGCTGTTACGTCCTTATAGGAGGGACAATATTAATTACAATGGATTAAAATCTGTTTTTGTAATGTATAGTGTAAGCAAATATATGATATAGAACATGTAGTAAGAATGATAATATTAGGTTATATATGGTACTGAGGATTTTGAGGGTGGAACACAACTGCAGTACCAAGATTGTAATATAGAAATGTCTCACCCAGCAATTGGAAACCTTATGGGAGAAAGGAATTCCCTTAGCTAGGTGATTTTACTCAGATTAGGTAAAGGAGAGAAAAACTCTCAATACATATATGAAGTTAAACTTTGAATGAATGATGACTGGAGGAATTAAGCACAGAGCAAAATTTGGCAACAAGTAGTTTGATTCTTATAATGACTGGTATTTAATAAGGTAAGTTCCAGGCACTTGGGAGAGAGTTCATGTAATATAGAATTAGTAACCCTTATAGAGTATAGAAGAGGCTTATGACAACAGTGAGCGATAAGCACGTAAGTATTACAAGTACCTTACTGAGACTTGATGCGGTTGAGAGCGTTAGTAGAGCTGCGGTCGTGCTGAGCTGGAGGAGCGTCTGTGAGGAGAGTGGAGGATGTGACGTCACGCTTGAGCGGAGTCACTGAATCTTACTGACAGGCAGCTGTGTGTAGAATCGTGGAACATAGGAGCTGCGGAATTGCAGCGGCAGGTAGAATCTTGACTTGTAAGCAATTACAGGCTGTATTAAGAGAGAAGTAATAGGTAAACAGTTCGTATCATAGAATTTAGCTAGGATTACCCCACAGATGCTTGGCTTTAATGTGAGAGCGGAGACTCCGTGAAAAGGTGATACTGATTAGAGTTGTCCAGAATTTGAAGCAATTCCTAGGTATGAAACAAATAGAAAGTTAGTAAGCCTTAACAAGGCAGGGAGCTGGCTTTGTAATCCAAAGGTTTGGTAACCAATCTTCAATACTAAGCACTGATGATTTGTGAACAGGTGTTTTAACAGAGTCTCAACCAATAGGGAGGAGTGGGTGTAACTGTCAGAGATAGGTAGAGACAGAACCTAACAGATAACCAGTATTTGCTGGCTTGCAAAATATCATTTGATATTTAAAATAATAGGAAACTAAATAAGAAAAATGACTCAAACATCAGAAAAACATAATTTATGTAAGAACTTACCTGATAAATTCATTTCTTTCATATTAACAAGAGTCCATGAGCTAGTGACGTATGGGATATACATTCCTACCAGGAGGGGCAAAGTTTCCCAAACCTTAAAATGCCTATAAATACACCCCTCACCACACCCACAAATCAGTTTAACGAATAGCCAAGAAGTGGGGTGATAAGAAAAAAAGTGCGAAGCATATAAAATAAGGAATTGGAATAATTGTGCTTTATACAAAAAAATCATAACCACCACAAAAAAGGGTGGGCCTCATGGACTCTTGTTAATATGAAAGAAATGAATTTATCAGGTAAGTTCTTACATAAATTATGTTTTCTTTCATGTAATTAACAAGAGTCCATGAGCTAGTGACGTATGGGATAATGAATACCCAAGATGTGGATCTTTCCACACAAGAGTCACTAGAGAGGGAGGGATAAAATAAAGACAGCCAATTCCTGCTGAAAATAATCCACACCCAAAATAAAGTTTAATGAAAAACATAAGCAGAAGATTCAAACCGAAACCACTGCCTGAAGTACCTTTCTACCAAAAACTGCTTCAGAAGAAGAGAATACATCAAAATGGTAGAATTTAGTAAAAGTATGCAAAGAGGACCAAGTCGCTGCTTTGCAAATCTGATCAACTGAAGCTTCATTCCTAAACGCCCAGGAAGTAGAAACTGACCTAGTAGAATGAGCTGTAATCCTCTGAGGCGGAGTCTTACCCGATTTAACATAGGCAAGATGAATTAAAGATTTCAACCAGGATGCCAAAGAAATGGCAGAAGCTTTCTGGCCTTTTCTAGAACCAGAAAAGATGACAAATAGACTAGAAGTCTTTCGGAAAGATTTAGTAGCTTCAACATAATATTTCAAAGCTCTAACAACATCCAAAGAATGTAACGATTTCTCCTTAGAATTCTTAGGATTAGGACATAATGAAGGAACCACGATTTCTCTACTAATGTTGTTGGAATTCACAACCTTAGGTAAAAATTCAAAAGAAGTTCGCAACACCGCCTTATCCTGATGAAAAATCAGAAAAGGAGACTCACAAGAAAGAGCAGATAATTCAGAAACTCTTCTGGCAGAAGAGATGGCCAAAAGGAACAAAACTTTCCAAGAAAGCAATTTAATGTCCAATGAATGCATAGGTTCAAACGGAGGAGCTTGAAGAGCTCCCAGAACCAAATTCAAACTCCATGGAGGAGAAATTGACTTAATGACAGGTTTTATACGAACCAAAGCTTGTACAAAACAATGAATATCAGGAAGAATAGCAATCTTTCTGTGAAAAAGAACAGAAAGAGCAGAGATTTGTCCTTTCAAGGAACTTGCGGACAAACCCTTATCTAAACCATCCTGAAGAAATTGTAATATTCTCGGAATTCTAAAAGAATACCAAGAAAAATGATGAGTAAGACACCAAGAAATATAAGTCTTCCAGACTCTATAATATATCTCTCTAGATACAGATTTACGAGCCTGTAACATAGTATCAATCACAGAGTCAGAGAAACCTCTTTGACTAAGAATCAAGCGTTCAATCTCCATACCTTTAAATTTAAGGATTTCAGATCCGGATGGAAAAAAGGACCTTGCGACAGAAGGTCTGGTCTTAACGGAAGAGTCCATGGTTGGCAAGATGCCATCCGGACAAGATCCGCATACCAAAACCTGTGAGGCCATGCCGGAGCTATTAGCAGAACAAACGAGCATTCCCTCAGAATCTTGGAGATTACTCTTGGAAGAAGAACTAGAGGCGGAAAGATATAGGCAGGATGATACTTCCAAGGAAGTGATAATGCATCCACTGCCTCCGCCTGAGGATCCCGGGATCTGGACAGATACCTGGGAAGTTTCTTGTTTAGATGAGAGGCCATCAGATCTATCTCTGGAAGCCCCCACATTTGAACAATCTGAAGAAATACCTCTGGGTGAAGAGACCATTCGCCCGGATGCAACGTTTGGCGACTGAGATAATCCGCTTCCCAATTGTCTACACCTGGGATATGAACCGCAGAGATTAGACAGGAGCTGGATTCCGCCCAAACCAAAATTTGAGATACTTCTTTCATAGCCAGAGGACTGTGAGTCCCTCCTTGATGATTGATGTATGCCACAGTTGTGACATTGTCTGTCTGAAAACAAATGAACGATTCTCTCTTCAGAAGAGGCCAAAACTGAAGAGCTCTGAAAATTGCACGGAGTTCCAAAATATTGATTGGTAATCTCACCTCCTGAGATTCCCAAACTCCCTGTGCCGTCAGAGATCCCCACACAGCTCCCCAACCTGTGAGACTTGCATCTGTTGAAATTACAGTCCAGGTCGGAAGAACAAAAGAAGCCCCCTGAATTAAACGATGGTGATCTGTCCACCACGTTAGAGAGTGTCGAACAATCGGTTTTAAAGATATTAATTGATATATCTTCGTGTAATCCCTGCACCATTGGTTCAGCATACAGAGCTGAAGAGGTCGCATGTGAAAACGAGCAAAGGGGATCGCGTCCGATGCAGCAGTCATAAGACCTAGAATTTCCATGCATAAGGCTACCGAAGGGAATGATTGAGACTGAAGGTTTCGACAAGCTGTAATCAATTTTAGACGTCTCTTGTCTGTTAAAGACAGAGTCATGGACACTGAATCTATCTGGAAACCCAGAAAGGTTACCCTTGTTTGAGGAATCAAAGAACTTTTTGGTAAATTGATCCTCCAAACATGATCTTGAAGAAACAACACAAGTCGATTCGTATGAGACTCTGCTAAATGTAAAGACTGAGCAAGTACCAAGATATCGTCCAAATAAGGAAATACCACAATACCCTGTTCTCTGATTACAGACAGAAGGGCACCGAGAATCTTTGTGAAAATTCTTGGAGCTGTAGCAAGGCCAAACGGTAGAGCCACAAATTGGTAATGCTTGTCTAGAAAAGAGAATCTCAGGAACTGAAAATGATCTGGATGAATCGGAATATGCAGATATGCATCCTGTAAATCTATTGTGGACATATAATTCCCTTGCTGAACAAAAGGCAATATAGTCCTTACAGTTACCATCTTGAACGTTGGTATCCTTACATAACGATTCAATAATTTTAGATCCAGAACTGGTCTGAAGGAATTCTCCTTCTTTGGTACAATGAAGAGATTTGAATAAAACCCCATCCCCTGTTCCGGAACTGGAACTGGCATAATTACTCCAGCCAACTCTAGATCTGAAACACAATTCAGAAATGCTTGAGCTTTCACTGGATTTACTGGGACACGGGAAAGAAAAAATCTCTTTGCAGGAGGTCTCATCTTGAAACCAATTCTGTACCCTTCTGAAACAATGCTCTGAATCCAAAGATTGTGAACAGAATTGATCCAAATTTCTTTGAAAAAACGTAACCTGCCCCCTACCAGCTGAACTGGAATGAGGGCCGTACCTTCATGTGAACTTAGAAGCAGGCTTTGCCTTTCTAGCAGGCTTGGATTTATTCCAGAATGGAGATGGTTTCCAAACTGAAACTGCTCCTGAGGACGAAGGATCAGGCTTTTGTTCTTTGTTGAAACGAAAGGAACGAAAACGATTGTTAGCCCTGTTTTTACCTTTAGATTTTTTATCCTGTGGTAAAAAAGTTCCTTTCCCACCAGTAACAGTTGAAATAATAGAATCCAACTGAGAACCAAATAATTTGTTTCCCTGGAAAGAAATGGAAAGTAGAGTTGATTTAGAAGCCATATCAGCATTCCAAGTCTTAAGCCATAAAGCTCTTCTGGCTAAGATAGCTAGAGACATAAACCTAACATCAACTCTAATAATATCAAAAATGGCATCACAGATAAAATTATTAGCATGCTGGAGAAGAATAATAATATCATGAGAATCACGATTTGCTACTTGTTGCGCTAGGGTTTCCAACCAAAAAGTTGAAGCTGCAGCAACATCAGCCAATGATATAGCAGGTCTAAGAAGATTACCTGAACACAGATAAGCTTTTCTTAGAAAGGATTCAATTTTTCTATCTAAAGGATCCTTAAACGAGGTACCATCTGACGTAGGAATGGTAGTACGTTTAGCAAGGGTAGAAATAGCCCCATCAACTTTAGGGATTTTGTCCCAAAATTCTAACCTGTCAGGCGGAACAGGATATAATTGCTTAAAACGTTTAGAAGGAGTAAATGAATTACCCAATTTATCCCATTCTTTGGAAATCACTGCAGAAATAGCATTAGGAACAGGAAAAACTTCTGGAATAACCGCAGGAGCTTTAAAAACCTTATCCAAACGTATAGAATTAGTATCAAGAGGACTAGAATCCTCTATTTCTAAAGCAATTAGTACTTCTTTAAGTAAAGAGCGAATAAATTCCATCTTAAATAAATATGAAGATTTATCAGCATCAATCTCTGAGATAGAATCCTCTGAACCAGAAGAGTCCAAAGAATCAGAATGATGGTGTTCATTTAAAAATTCATCTGTAGAGAGAGAAGATTTAAAAGACTTTTTACGTTTACTAGAAGGAGAAATAACAGACAAAGCCTTCTTTATGGATTCAGAAACAAAATCTCTTATGTTATCAGGAACATTCTGCACCTTAGATGTTGAGGGAACTGCAACAGGCAATGGTACATTACTAAAGGAAATATTATCTGCTTTAACAAGTTTGTCATGACAATTATTACAAACAACAGCTGGAGGAATAGCTACCAAAAATTTACAGCAGATACACTTAGCTTTGGTAGATCCAGCAGGCAGTGATTTTCCTGTAGTATCTTCTGGCTCAGATGCAACGTGAGACATCTTGCAATATGTAAGAGAAAAAACAACATATAAAGCAAAATAGATCAAATTCCTTATAAGACAGTTTCAGGAATGGGAAAAAATGCCAAATATCAAGCTTCTAGCAACCAGAAGCAAATGAAAAATGAGACTGAAATAATGTGGAGACAAAAGCGACGCCCCAAATAAGACGCCCACATTATTTGGCGCCTAAATGCTTTTGGCGCCAAAAATGACGCCACATCCGGAACGCCGACATTTTTGGCGCAAAATAACGTCAAAAAATGACGTAACTTCCGGCGACACGTATGACGCCGGAAATGGAAAAGAATTTTTGCGCCAAAAAAGTCCGCGCCAAGAATGACGCAATAAAATGAAGCATTTTCAGCCCCCGCGAGCCTAACAGCCCACAGGGAAAAAAGTCAAATTTTTGAGGTAAGAAAAATATGATAATTCAATGCATAATCCCAAATATGAAACTGACTGTCTGAAAATAAGGAAAGTTGAACATTCTGAGTCAAGGCAAATAAATGTTTGAATACATATATTTAGAACTTTATAAATAAAGTGCCCAACCATAGCTTAGAGTGTCACAGAAAATAAGACTTACTTACCCCAGGACACTCATCTACATGTTTGTAGAAAGCCAAACCAGTACTGAAACGAGAATCAGTAGAGGTAATGGTAAATATAAGAGTATATCGTCGATCTGAAAAGGGAGGTAAGAGATGAATCTCTACGACCGATAACAGAGAACCTTATGAAATAGACCCCGTAGAAGGAGATCACTGCATTCAATAGGCAATACTCTCTTCACATCCCTCTGACATTCACTGCACGCTGAGAGGAAAACCGGGCTCCAACTTGCTGCGGAGCGCATATCAACGTAGAATCTAGCACAAACTTACTTCACCACCTCCCTTGGAGGCAAAGTTTGTAAAAACTGATTTGTGGGTGTGGTGAGGGGTGTATTTATAGGCATTTTAAGGTTTGGGAAACTTTGCCCCTCCTGGTAGGAATGTATATCCCATACGTCACTAGCTCATGGACTCTTGTTAATTACATGAAAGAAAAGAACTACAGAGTTAAAAAAGTTAAAAAGTCTTCTTTGGAGTTTAAATACTTCCACCTTAAGCCTTTGAACATGCACAAGGAATACGATACCCGTATGAAGAAAAAACCTGTAATTCCACCTTTACAAAAAATTATCTGAAAGGGACCAATCAGAATTATCCACAGCCTACTTAAGAACACCTTTTGCCAGTCACCTGCATCTTGATAAAGCTCCCTGGTGAGTGAAACGCGTCGATCTAAGTGACTGTGCCTACTACAGATAAGGACATCTGAATCTCAAATTAACTTCTAACAAATATCTGAGGTAACCCGGGTTATTCTGTTACGTCTTGAATCATCAATACCGGAGTCTAAATTATCCCTGCGTGCATTGGCACTAGGTGCAGGGTGTAATTTCAACTGACTCACAAAGAATTTATTTCCCAAATCCTATCTGGATAAAATATACACTCCAGCTGAGAATTTCTTCTTCCTTTTTGACAACCGGAAGATTTACCGGTGACGTCAGATGCCAAGATCCATGCGGCGCACTGACTCGGCTGAGAGATAGCCGGTGGACACAGGCTCCAGAAGCTCTTCCAGGACTTAAAGAAAGTAAGCTTTAAATTTGTCTTAACCACATCTGTAGGGAGAGTACAATCACCCCTAGAAAATATACCTCTGTGTGTTATCACAATCTATTACGGAACTTGCATAGAGACTTTTGCATTATCCACATATAATTTTAAGGCGATACAAAAATAACTCAGTCTGGATAAACGAATCTATCACACCAAAAGTTATTACGAGAGTTAACCACACAAGATTCTACTGTGCTTATATGATATATAGTTTTTGACTATTCGCTGTTCATCACATAGATTGTTTTATAGAAGTTTTTTAGATTTTTATGGTTTTAGAGAAACTTTAGGCTGTGCAATTGGGGAGACGTCCCCTATCTAATTGTTATATTGTAATATTTTTAATCGAAAATAAATCTGTAAGATTCTTTACATCTGTGTGCATTTACTATATAAGGGCTATCTGTTAGGTCCCTTGGATCCTGCTAATTTTTAGCCTGGACCAATAAATATATATTCTCAAATATTGCTATTGGTACTACACCTTCTACTACCTAGTCTCCAAGTACTGTATTATCCTATATATAGGATATTTCCAAACATAATAAATTCCAAACACTGTTAATGACACATTTTTTCACATCATCTTATTAGCAACAATTTTAGTTACTTTTCACATCACCTTGTTAGCAACAATTTTAGTTACTTTTCTATATCACTTACACAAAGTTTAAATCCACTTCTAAAGAACACCTTTATTAACATTTGTTTTATTTCATTAAAAAATGAAGTTTTATTAATTAATTTCCATTTACTATTTTAATATATATTTCGGAGATCACATATATAAAAAATTAAGGTAATACTAATGACCCTTAAAGAAAAATATACTTTGTTCTGATACCTTTAGCTTTTTTAGCGCACTTACCCCACTCCCCCCTTTTTCATATAACTATCCTTGTTTAATATAATTCAATTTGGTTATAGCACCTATTTTAGTACCTATTTTGTTTTGATTTGTTCTAATTTGTTTAGTTTAGTTTAGTTTATATGTTTAAAGGGACAGTCTAGGCCAAAATAAACTTTCATGATTCAGATAGAGCATGTAATTGTAAACAATTTTCCAATTTACTTTTATCACCAATTTTGCTTTGTTCTCTTGGTATTCTTAGTTGAAAGCTTAACCTAGGAGGTTCATATGCTAATTTCTTAGACCTTGAAGCCCACCTCTTTCAGATTGCATTTTAACAGTTTTTCACCGCTAGAGGGTGTTAATTCACGTATTTCATATAGATAACACTGTGCTTGTGCACGAGAAGTTATCTGGGAGCAGGCACTGATTGGCTAGACTGCACGTCTGTCAAAAGAACTGAAAAAAGGGGCAGTTTGCAGAGGCTTAGATACAAGATAATCACAGAGGTTAAAAGTATATTATTATAACTGTGTTGGTTATGGAAAACTGTGAAATGGGTAATAAAGGGATTATCTATCTTTTAAATCAATAAAAATTCTGGTGTAGACTGTCCCTTTAACCTACTTTTTTTTTTAAAAAAAATGGGAAAGTTTGGGGAACAGACCATGAGAAAGCTTCAGAATATCTGTGCAGTTAACATATATTCTACAAGCAATGAATGTACCATCATGTAATCTTGTCTCACATCTGATGTAATCTCTTATTCTTATATAACTGTGTCACAGGATAATATGCTCATGGTAAAGTGTCCTTGAAATGAATACCCTCTATGTTTACATTTGTTGCAACAAGTGCTCTTTGACAATGTATATCTGAAATTCCTTTATTGATCCTTTGAATAGCACTGAATGATTTGTCTGTATTCATTTGCATGTTGTAAACCTGAACTTTTCTCAATAAAAAGAAGTTTAAAAAAAAAAATTAAAATTTTTTTTATGCTTACCTGATAAATTTATTTATTTCTTGACAGGGTGAGTCCACGGATCATCATCAATTACTGTAGGGAATATCACTCCTGGCCAGCAGGAGGAGGCAAAGAGCACCAAAGCAGAGCTGTTAAGCATCACTTCCCTTCCCACAACCCCCAGTCATTCGACCGAAGGAAAGGAGAGAAAGGAAATAACACAAGGTGCAGAGGTGCCAGAGGTTTATATAAACAAAAACTGTCTGAAAAAACAGGGAGGGCCGTGGACTCACCGTGTCAAAAAAGAAAGAAATTTATCAGGTAAGCATAAATTTTGTTTTATTTCTAATTAAATGGTGAGTCCATGGACCATCATCAATTACTGTTGGTAATCAATATCCAAGCTAGAGGACACCGATGATATGGGAGGGACAAGACAGGTAACCTAAACAGCAGGCACCACTGCTTGAAGACCCTTTCTCCCAAAGAAAACCTCAGCCAAGGCAAAAGTATAAAATTTATAGACTGAAGAAAAAAAATTTGGATGAAGGAAGGACCCCTGCAGCAGAAGATCCTTCCTCAGCGGAAGTTACCACGGAGGTAGAGACAACATCTCTACTAGATTCGTCTACCAGATCCTGCTATGCCACGCTGGAGCTAGAAGAAAGTCGCGGAAGGAGAACAAACAGGAGGAGGATATGCCAACCTGAAGTTCCAAGGAACTGACAGAATATCTATTAGAGAAGCTAGGTAACTTGACGTTCTGACGAGACCCCATCAGAACAAATTCTGGAAACCCCCATTTGGTAGATAACCTGGAGAACACTTCCGGAAGTAGTTCCTGTGGATTTATAAAATCATAATTAGAATAAAATATACTATTTCAAAGAAGAATGATACATTTAATATATTCTTCATAGATAAAACATTTAGATATAAAATCAAATAATAAATCTATAGCCAAATCATTATTTCTTGATGTGTATTTATAAAATATAGAATATGGAATAAAGAGTTATAAATTAAATTAACTTAGATAGGATTAGTCAGAATTTAGTTAGTAATGGGTTAATGCTTTTTTTAAGGACACTGCATTTAGGACTGTGACATGTACATTCAGTTGCTGTTGTCAATCAAAACACTGCTACTTACTGCTAGCTAGACACTTCGCATGAACTGCGCATGAACAAGTTAAAATA
Organism: Bombina bombina; assembly: GCF_027579735.1. NCBI lineage: Eukaryota > Metazoa > Chordata > Amphibia > Anura > Bombinatoridae > Bombina > Bombina bombina. The sequence goes on along the minus strand of NC_069504.1, from coordinate 463,724,550 downwards.
GTATTTTCTATATGTCAGCCAAAATTATAAAGTCTTTTAAGGAAGTTAAAATATGTAAAGATAGCCTTTCATTTATGATATGCTTTAATTTCATTGGCTTAAAATGTGTATATAAGTTTTGAATTTGTATGAAGCTATTGTTATGTTACCTTCAAATCTCAAGGTATGTATTAATCTTGTGATTTATGTCAACTAATATTCGATAGATATGAGTATTAATTTAATCTGTTAGATAACCCAGATTGAATATTTGTCTATAGCTAGTTTGATATAGCCAAGGCATATTAATAGTCATATTAAGAATAATTCTTACAACATCTCTTTTTCTATCCTCATTTGCGAGAATCATACATATACATCTGTTGCTAAACACTCATTTAGTGACAGCCCTAGACTGAGGTATACGACACTTTGGGGGCTCTTATTTCCTGGAGTTCGACCACAGTGCTTCATTAAAGCTGGACTTTTAACACTGTGTGTGCCTGCTGCTGCTACGTAAGTAATTTTTTTCTTTTTTATCAAATAGAGTTAAATTATGGCTGTGCACACCATAGATTTTGACTTAATTGACATAGATCAGAGATCCACCCCTGTTTTGTATAATCTCCCTCATGTGTTTCAGGATTGTGTAATTGCTAGTATAAAAAAACACGGTGGTCCATTTAAAATGCAAGATGCTTCAGAGCCTGCTTTGCATGAATGGTTGAATTCTTTAAGGGGTATTGTAGATATCAAAGACAAGAGAATTAAGAAAGGAAAAATGTTACAGGGCCTGTTAGATACCTTACTGACATCCTTGTGTTTAAATGAGCAATTACATATCAATTATAATCTGCAGACATCTCATTTTAGATTCCTTACAGATACAGTTAGAAGACAGTAGGAAACATAGTATGTTATCTGCACATACATGTGGTCTTTCTACATTAGAAAACTAATACTTCACTTGAGGAAGTTGTTGAATCGTTGCAAAATTTGCGAAAAACCTCTGCAAATGTTAAATTCTCTAATAGTACATATGGCAGTGTTATTTTTATGTATTGTACTAAACTAAATGGTTGTATTCAAATTGGTACTTTAAATATTGACCTTCCCCACAGTTTAAAACAAAATAAGAATGTGTTTTTAGACAATTTGGATGCATGTGTTACACCATCTGCTCCTCCTCTGTATAAAAACACTTAGACTTTCCATGCTCTGAGAATATTCCAGTATTTCCTCTGGCATGCCCACCTGCTTTGTCAGAAAATTAGGTGATCTCAGCTGAAAAGGTAAAATTTCTAATAACCCATTATGATAAAATATCTAAAGAATTTGATGATATGGAGATTGCTTTGCATAAGGCAAAAGGGTCTCTGGGTCAGGAAAACATAATTTATGTAAGAACTTACCTGATAAATTCATTTCTTTCATATTAGAAAGAGTCCATGAGCTAGTGACGTATGGGATATACATTCCTACTAGGAGGGGCAAAGTTTCCCAAACCTCAAAATGCCTATAAATACACCCCTCACCACACCCACAAATCAGTTTAACGCATAGCCAAGAAGTGGGGTGATAAGAAAAAAGTGCGAAAGCATAAAAAATAAGGAATTGGAATAATTGTGCTTTATACAAAAAAATCATAACCACCACAAAAAAGGGTGGGCCTCATGGACTCTTGCTAATATGAAAGAAATTAATTTATCAGGTAAGTTCTTACATAAATTATGTTTTCTTTCATGTAATTAGCAAGAGTCCATGAGCTAGTGACGTATGGGATAATGACTACCCAAGATGTGGATCTTCCACGCAAGAGTCACTAGAGAGGGAGGGATAAAATAAAGACAGCCAATTCCGCTGAAAATAATCCACACCCAAATAAAGTTTAAATCTTATAATGAAAAAAACTGAAATTATAAGCAGAAGAATCAAACTGAAAAAGCTGCCTGAAGTACTTTTCTACCAAAAACTGCTTCAGAAGAAGAAAACACATCAAAATGGTAGAATTTAGTAAAAGTATGCAAAGAAGACCAAGTTGCTGCTTTGCAAATCTGATCAACAGAAGCTTCATTCCTAAACGCCCAGGAAGTAGAAACTGACCTAGTAGAATGAGCTGTAATCCTTTGAGGTGGAGTTTTACCCAAATCGACATAAGCATAATGAATTAAAGATTTCAACCAAGATGCCAAAGAAATGGCAGAGGCCTTCTGACCTTTCCTAGAACCGGAAAAGATAACAAATAGACTAGAAGTCTTTCGGAAAGTCTTAGTAGCTTCAATATAATATTTCAAAGCTCTAACTACATCCAAAGAATGCAATGATCTCTCCTTGGAATTCTTAGGATTAGGACATAATGAAGGAACCACAATTTCTCTACTAATGTTGTTAGAATTCACAACCTTAGGTAAAAATGTAAAAGAAGTTCGCAACACTGCCTTATCCTGATGAAAAATCAGAAAAGGAGACTCACAAGAAAGAGCAGATAATTCAGAAACTCTTCTAGCAGAAGAGATGGCCAAAAGAAACAAAACTTTCCAAGAAAGTAATTTAATGTCCAATGAATGCATAGGTTCAAAAGGAGGAGCTTGAAGAGCCCCCAGAACCAAATTCAAACTCCAAGGAGGAGAAATTGACTTAATAACAGGTTTTATACGAACCAAAGCTTGTACAAAACAATGAATATCAGGAAGATTAGCAATCTTTCTGTGAAAAAGAACAGAAAGAACAGAGATTTGACCTTTCAAGGAACTTGCAGACAAACCTTTATCCAAACCATCCTGAAGAAATTGTAAAATTCTCGGAATTCTAAAAGAATGCCAGGAAAAATGATGAGAAAGACACCAAGAAATGTAAGTCTTCCAGACTCGATAATATATCTTCCTAGATACAGATTTACGAGCCTGTAACATAGTTTTAATCACAGAGTCAGAGAAACCTCTTTGACTAAGAATCAAGCGTTCAATCTCCATACCTTCAAATTTAAGGATTTGAGATCCTGATGGAAAAAAGGACCTTGCGACAGAAGGTCTGGTCTTAACGGAAGAGTCCACGGTTGGCAAGAGGCCATCCAGACAAGATCCGCATACCAAAACCTGTGAGGCCATGCTGGAGCCACCAGCAGAACAAACGAGCATTCCTTCAGAATCTTGGAGATTACTCTTGGAAGAAGAACTAGAGGCGGAAAGATATAGGCAGGATGATACTTCCAAGGAAGTGACAATGCATCCACTGCTTCCGCTTGAGGATCCCTGGATCTGGACAGATACCTGGGAAGTGTCTTGTTTAGATGAGAGGCCATCAGATCTATTTCTGGAAGTCCCCACATTTGAACAATCTGAAGAAATACCTCTGGGTGAAGAGACCATTCGCCCGGATGTAACGTTTGGCGACTGAGATAATCCGCTTCCCAATTGTCTATACCTGGGATATGAACCGCAGAAACTAGACAGGAGCTGGATTCTGCCCATACCAGTATTCAAGATACTTCTTTCATAGCCAGAGGACTGTGAGTCCCTCCTTGATGATTGATGTATGCCACAGTTGTGACATTGTCTGTCTGAAAACAAATGAACAATTCTCTCTTTAGAAGAGGCCATGACTGAAGAGCTCTGAAAATTGCACGGAGTTCCAAAATATTGATTGGTAATCTCACCTCCTGAGATTCCCAAACCCCTTGTGCTGTCAGAGACCCCCAAACAGCTCCCCAACCTGTCAGACTTGCATCTGTTGAAATTACAGTCCAGGTCGGAAGAACAAAAGAAGCCCCCTGAACTAAACGATGGTGATCTGTCCACCACGTCAGAGAGTGTCGTACAATCGGTTTTAAAGATATTAATTGAGATATCTTTGTGTAATCCCTGCACCACTGGTTCAGCATACAGAGCTGAAGAGGTCGCATGTGAAAACGAGCAAAGGGGATCGCATCCGATGCAGCAGTCATAAGACCTAGAATTTCCATGCATAAGGCTACCGAAGGGAATGATTGTGATTGAAGGTTTCGACAAGCTGAGATCAAATTTAGACGTCTCTTGTCTGTCAGAGACAGAGTCATGGACGCTAAATCTATCTGGAAACCTAAAAAGGTTACCCTTGTCTGAGGAATCAATGAACTTTTTGGTAAATTGATCCTCCAACCATGATCTTGAAGAAACAACACAAGTCGATTCGTATCAGATTCTGCTAAATGTGAAGACTGAGCAAGTACCAAGATATCGTCCAAATAAGGAAATACCACAATACCCTGTTCTCTGATTACAGAGAGAAGGGCACCGAGAACCTTTGTAAAAATTCTTGGAGCTGTTGCTAGGCCAAACGGCAGAGCCACAAACTGGTAATGCTTGTCTAGGAAAGAGAATCTCAGAAACTGATAGTGATCTGGATGAATCGGAATATGCAGATATGCATCCTGTAAATCTATTGTGGACATATAATGCCCTTGCTGAACAAAAGGCAGGATAGTCCTTATAGTTACCATTTTGAATGTTGATATCCTTACATAACGATTCAATATTTTTAGATCCAGAACTGGTCTGAAGGAATTCTCCTTCTTTGGTACAATGAAGAGATTTGAATAAAACCCCAGCCCCTGTTCCAGAACTGGAACTGGCATAATTACTCCAGCCAACTCTAGATCTGAAACACATTTCAGAAATGCTTGAGCCTTCGCTGGATTTACTGGGACACGGGAAAGAAAAAATCTCTTTGCAGGAGGCCTTATTTTGAAGCCAATTCTGTACCCTTCTGAAACAATGTTTTGAATCCAAAGATTGTGAATTGATTTGATCCAAATTTCTTTGAAAAATCGTAATCTGCCCCCTACCAGCTGGGCTGGAATGAGGGCCACACCTTCATGTGGACTTGGGAGCTGACTTTGGTTTTCTAAAAGGCTTGGATTTATTCCAGACTGGAGATGGTTTCCAAATTGACACCGCTCCTGTGGGTGACGGATCAGGCTTTTGCTCCTTATTGTGACGAAAGGAACGAAAACGATTATTAGACCTAAATTTACCCTTAGATTTTTTATCCTGTGGTAAAAAAGTTCCTTTCCCTCCAGTAACAGTTGAGATAATAGAATCCAACTGAGAACCAAATAATTTATTACCCTGGAAAGAAAGGGAAAGCAAAGTTGACTTAGAAGACATATCAGCATTCCAAGTTTTAAGCCATAAAGCTCTTCTAGCTAAAATAGCTAGAGACATATACCTGACATCAACTCTAATGATATCAAAGATGGCATCACAAATAAAGTTATTAGCATGTTGAAGAAGATTAACAATGCTATGAGAATTATGATCTGTTACTTGTTGCGCTAAAGCTTCTAACCAAAAAGTTGAAGCTGCAGCAACATCCGCTAAAGATATAGCAGGTCTAAGAAGATTACCCGAACATAAGTAAGCTTTTCTTAGAAAGGATTCAATCTTTCTATCTAAAGGATCCTTGAAGGAAGTACTATCTGCTGTAGGAATAGTAGTACGTTTAGCAAGAGTAGAGACAGCCCCATCAACCTTAGGGATTTTGTCCCAAAATTCTAATCTGTCAGATGGCACAGGATATAATTGCTTAAAACGTTTAGAAGGAGTAAATGAATTACCCAAATTATTCCATTCCCTGGAGATTACTTCAGAAATAGCGTCAGGGACAGGAAAAAACTTCTGGAATAACTACAGGAGATTTAAACACCTTATTAAAACGTTTAGATTTAGTATCAAGAGGACCAGAATCCTCTATTTCTAATGCAAATAAGACCTCTTTAAGTAGAGAACGAATAAATTCCATTTTGAATAAATATGAGGATTTATCAGCATCAACCTCTGAAACAGAATCCTCTGAACCAGAGGAACCACTATTAGAATCAGAATGATGATGTTCATTTAAAAATTCATCTGAAAAATGAGAAGTTTTAAAAGACCTTTTACGTTTACTAGAAGGGGGAATAACAGACATAGCCTTCTTAATGGATTTAGAAACAAAATCTCTTATGTTAACAGGAACACTCTGAGTATTAGATGTTGACGGAACCGCAACAGGTAATGTAACATTACTAAAGGAAATATTATCTGCATTAACAAGTTTGTCATGACATTCATTACAAACAACAGCTGGAGGAACAGATACCACAAGTTTACAACAGATACACTTAACTTTGGTAGATCCAGCACCAGGCAGCATTTTTCCAGAAGTATCTTCTGACTCAGTGTCAATCTGGGACATCTTGCAATATGTAATAGAAAAAACAACATATAAAGCAAAATTGATCAAATTCCTTAAATGACAGTTTCAGGAATGGGAAAAAATGCCAGTGAACAAGCTTCTAGCAACCAGAAGCAATAAATAATGAGACTTAAATAATGTGGAGACAAAAATGACGCCCATATTTTTTAGCGCCAAAAAAGACGCCCACATTATTTGGCGCCTAAATGCTTTTGGCACCAAAAATGACGCCACATCCGGAACGCCGACACTTTTGGCGCAAAAAAACGTCAAAAATGACGCAACTTCCGGCGACACGTATGACGCTGGAAACAGAAAAAAAAATTTGCGCCAAAAAAGTCCGTGCCAAGAATGACGCAATAAAATGAAGCATTTTCAGCCCCCGCGAGCCTAACAGCCCACAGGGGGGAAAAGTCAAATTTTAAGGTAAGAAAAAAATTGATTTATTCATATGCATTATCCCAAATATGAAACTGACTGTCTGAAATAAGGAACGTTGAACATCCTGAGTCAAGGCAAATAAATGTTTGAATACATATATTTAGAACTTTATATAAAAGTGCCCAACCATAGCTTTAGAGTGTCACAGAAAATAAGACTTACTTACCCCAGGACACTCATCTACATGTAGTAGAAAGCCAAACCAGTACTGAAACGAGAATCAGCAGAGGTAATGGTATATATAAGAGTATATCGTCAATCTGAAAAGGGAGGTAAGAGATGAATCTCTACGACCGATAACAGAGAACCTATGAAATAGACCCCGTAGAAGGAGATCATTGAATTCAAATAGGCAATACTCTCCTCACATCCCTCTGACATTCACTGCACGCTGAGAGGAAAACCGGGCTCCAACCTGCTGCGGAGCGCATATCAACGTAGAATCTAGCACAAACTTACTTCACCACCTCCATAGGAGGCAAAGTTTGTAAAACTGATTTGTGGGTGTGGTGAGGGGTGTATTTATAGGCATTTTGAGGTTTGGGAAACTTTGCCCCTCCTGGTAGGAATGTATATCCCATACGTCACTAGCTCATGGACTCTTGCTAATTACATGAAAGAAATAAATGTTAAATCAGACTTAGAGCATAAATTACAATCTTTATCTCAGGAACTTACTTCTGTTAAAACTGCAACTGAAAAATATAAAACTGATTTTGCTAACCTGAGACATACTTCTGATGCTAAATTAGAAAAATCTGACAAATTGTTACAAGAACTGACTGACAAAAATGAACGTCTGCATTCAGATTTAAAATTAGCAAAAGACACACAATGAATTGTTATTAAAGATCCAGTTTCTGTTGATATGAAACAGCCACATTTTAATCTTAAAGCAACTGAGACAAGGGCTATATTATCTGAAATAGGCTTAGCACCAATTAATAAAGGCTCTGTTGATGATTTTAATAGATTTTGTAAATGGACTGTGCAATTTTTGCATTGGGAAACTGGTAATGATTTACAACTGATTGAAGTTTTTCTTAAAGGATTGGGATCTCATTCTTGTGTTTTAGATGGCTTTGCACATTCCTTTCCTCAACTGATTGACAGATGCTGCCATAAGTTGTTTTATGTCACAAATAGGTTCTAGTTCCACAAATCCTTTGCACCCTTCCCTAATGAGTCTATTACAGAGACTGCAAATAGAATTGTTGTTTTTCTAGCTGCATGTGACAAGAAAGCAACTTCTCTTGCACATAGAAAAGACATACAAACTGATTTACAGAACAGTAAAATAATTCATGAATTAATTCTTACATTAGTTCCTGCTAACATTTCACACATAATGCTATGGTGACATGACTGATGTTGACTTCCATACTTGGATTGACCGTTTGCAAATAGAAGCTGTCAGACATTATCAGTATACCCCTGTAGCTGTAATTTCAGATCAGGGGCAGAGAACATGGAGAGAAGCTACCCAATAGAAAGAGAATGTTTTTAAAACATGGCAAGCAGAGGGAGCCCATAATAGAGGTAGAATTGACTTTAAAGTAAGAAATAGTAGAAGAGGGAGAGGAATTGGACCCAATGGTCAGTGGATACCACTGAAAGATATTTTAGCATCACAAAAAGAGCTTCAGCGTAGAGTAGATTTACTCAGACAGCAAGTGAAGAAAGCTAATTTGACTCCTGTTGCAGCTGTGGCTACAGCTCCCCCACCTCCCCCTCCTTTCTCTCATTAGGGAAGTGTTTTCTCTCTAAATCCTACTTGTTTAGATTGGCCTCTAAAACTAGATGAGTGGGGTAGACCTGTATGTTATATATGGGTAGATGGGGAGGAAATTAAAACCTTGATTGACACAGGGGCTGCAGCTACTCTTATGCCAGGATTGCCTAAAACTGATCAATACAGAACTACTAACATTATTGGAATTGCTGGGACACCAAAGCAGGTGTATGTTGAATCTAGGCTTTTGACAATTGGTAACAATTGTAACAATTGGTAACATGTTTCTAGGAGTTGGTGTACAAGCTCTTCTAGGTGCTACTGATATTGCTAAATTTGGATTTATTGTTGATTTGATCAATAATATGTTTTGGAATATTGATTCTTTGTTTTCAAATTCTACAAATGCATTGCATCAATTTAAACAACAACTACCTCCTGTTTGTGTTATTCATCTACATGAGGAAATAGGATCAGTAAAAGGAATTAAAACTAAACACCCACCAGCACCCCCTATGGGTACTGAATCATGGTAGCATGAATATGATGAATTATGGGCCAAAGATAGCCTCAATTGTGGTTGTTCAAAATTAGCTGTTTCAATGGAAGGGTCTCATCATCTCTATGTAAAACAGTATCCTATTCCTCGTGAGGCTGAAAAAGACTTAGAGTTAATTATTGATCAATTACTTAAGAGAGGTTTGATTCGTCATTGTCAAACAGCAGGTTCTTCACCTGTTTCGCATGTTCGTAAAACTGATGGTACTTGGCGCTTGACAGTTGATTATAGACGCTTAAATGAGACTGTTTATCGTACTGCACCTGTTGTAGCATCCTATCCTGAGTTCATTGCTAGATTAACCCCTGAAATGCAGTATTACAGTGTATTGGATTTGGCTAATGGTTTTTGGAGTATACAGGTGACACCTGAGACTCAGTATCATACAAGTTTCACTTTCCAATCAAATATATATTGTTGGCGAGTTTTACCTCAAGGATATTGCGATAGCCCAGCAATATTTCATGGTATGTTGGCAAATGTATTAAAATCACATAGGTTGCATAACAAGGTGATTCAATATGTTGATTATTTGTTAATAGCTACTGAAACTAGGGATAGTAACATCAAACTGCTCAGAAAGGTTTTAGATTGCATTAGAGATAGTGGCCTGAAATTGAATCCTGACAAATGTCAATTGGTTCAACAAAGGGTTAACTATCTGGGCCTAGAGCTCAGTCCCACTGGTAGAAGTATACTTGAAGACAGAGTTAAACATATTCTTTCTTTGCCACCCCCTGTATATGTTAAAGCTTTGCAACAATTTTTAGGCCTTACAGGTTTTTGTAGAGAATTTGTTGCTAACTATGCCCAACTTGCAGAACCATTACATGATCTTTTAAAACAAAACACATTTGAATGGAATGACTCTCATACTGAGACATTCACTGATTTAAAGACAGCACTGGCTAGTGCTCCTGTCTTAGCCACTCCTGCTTCAGACAAACCATTTTACTTGTATTCTAGTTTTTCAGACACTACTCGGCTCTCTTGTTGCACAATACCAAGGTGACACACTAATACCTATTGCTTACCTAAGTAGAGCAGCATATTGTAATTCGCTCACATCACAATCCACTTTTCTTACTACAAAAACACAATTTAGCTCTTAGTGACATTCGCAATGAAAGAGTTGTCAGATGGATGACAACTCTACTCACTGAAAACAGTTGAATCTTTAAAAGAACCCTCTGTGCATGTACTTGGTATTCTAATACAAGGTAAAGATCACACATGCCAACCTATGCTTGCTCCTAAGGCGCATCCTGTTTTTAAAGAAGGTTGCCCTGCTGATGTGGGAAACAATCTTGTTTGGTACATTGATGCTAGTTCTTCAATGGTAGATGGTAAAAGGATGACAGGATTTGCAGGTGTTCTTATGGAAGGTAGAAAGGTTGTTGATCAATTTCAATATTCTTGTAAACATGCTGGTGCACAATTTGCTGAATTGGCTGCATTACTAACCTTAATTTGTGACAAAATTGTAAAAGGTGGTACACATTTGGTAGTCACAGATTCAATGTATGTTTTTAGAAGTGCTCTCATTTTGCTTACTTTTTGGATTAATAACAAATGGCAATCCACTGATGGTAATGTTATTCAACATAAGACTATGTGGGAACGCATACATGAACTTACTAATGATCATGTAGGTTCAATAAAATTGATTAAGGTAAATGCACACAGATCTAAAGGTCCTTTAGCCTATGGAAATAGTTTTGCAGATCATTTAGCAAAAGAAGCTGCTCTTTCCCATGGCACTCCATTTTGGGAGGAAGAGGATGCTTTCCTTGGTACTCATCTCCTTCCCATTCAATTGTATGATCCTAATGACAATGGTACTCCATGGTCAATTCTTAGAGAACATCAAGAATATGATCTTGAAATTTCACCTCTTTTTCAGGATCCTGAACCAAAATTGGGTAAAGAAAAATTGGGAATTGAACATGATATTTTAGTCAAAAATAGTGAACATGGCCCAGTTTGTGTAATCCCTTCACATTTGGTAAAAAAATCTACTTGCTTGGATACATGGTTCAACTACAGGTGGTCATTCTAAATTACAGGAATGTATGGATAGGTTATCCAAATTAGGATGGAAGCCTAAAATGAAAATTGACATACAAAGTCACATTGACAGTTGTATTGTCTGTGCTCATCAAGATCCAGCCAGACAAATAACATGAGGAGCTTTGATGAGGTTGATTTTTTAGGAAAACTGCCATTAAAAGCTCGCAAGAATTGTTACATGTTGGTAGTTATTGATTCTTTCACAAGATGGGTTGAAGCATTTCCTACCCCAAACAAAACAGCTAGTACAACTGCTCGCATTTTAGTCAAAGAAATCTTTTGCCGTTGGGGTGTACCTCTTTCAATGGACTTTGATAATGGTGGTGAATTTGTAAATGATATTCTGAAGGAAGTCACTACATGGCTTGATCTTCCTTGGGATTTTCATATTCCCTTTCATCCTCAGAGTGGAGGTGTTGTAGAAAGAATCAATGGTCAGATTAAGAAAGAACTAAGTAAAATTTGCAATGCAAATGGAAAAATTAGGATTCTTTGCTACCTTTTGTTCTTGCTCGCCTAAGATCTTGGCTAAACAGACATATTCAAATGACTCCATATGAAGTACTGTTTGGTAGAAATATGCCTTCATGGGAACGCCTTTTGCTTCCAATAGATCCTTCAGTTTGTTTAACCTTAGCCAATGAAGAATGGGCAAAACAACATTCTTTATGGATAGCTACTGTTCAGGGACAGGTTATGGCTACGGATGCTATGTCCGCATTAAAAAGAAAAAATGATTTTGATAAAAAATCTGATCTTACTGAATATCAGGTTGGAAATTCTGTCTGTATATTCAAACAAGGACAGAAAAACCCTAAGAAATTTCCTAAGGAATGTTGGGAGGGTCCCTATTTAATTATTGATAAAATTGGACCATTAATTTACCTGATACAAAAATGTGATGGTGAAAATGTATATAAGCATGCTATGCAACTTAAACTGTATAAGGGCTCTTAAAGTCCGGTGTTGTTTTTTCATTATTTGTATTTTATTTTTCAGGTATATATGTATAAAACTTGTGAATCCTCAGTCTGTTCAAGATTCTGCCTTCAACTGTGACAGGATTTGAACAACTATACTGTGAATGACACTGCTATAAAAGGAACAGTTTGTTATTTGTTTGAACAATTCCTACACTCTAAGACTATCTCATATTATGCCTGTTATATTTATCCTTATAGCTTTCATATAAATTGTTAATTTGTCTAAGAAAATACATATATATTTTATTTTAGTTGTTAATATATTTTCTTGGACCACAAGGTTGCCTGAAATATTTAAGCCATATTATATTTTTATTATATTATCCCCTCATAGTTTATTCCAACCATTTAATGTTTTCTTTAAAAGCATGTGCATGTTGTTTTTTGGCTGTAATGCTTATCTGTTTTTGCTATTCTAATATATTTGTTTCCCAAAAAATTCATAATAAAGGAGTATACCACAGAATGATAATTCTACTAAAAAATTTGATTATCAGCCTATGTTTCTTAAAGGACCAGTGAACACTGTAGATTTGCATAATCAACAAATGCAAGATAACAAGACAATGCAATAGCACTTAGTCTGAACTTCAAATGAGTAGTAGATTTTTTTTCTGAGAATTTTAAAAGTTATGTCTTTTTTCACTCCCCCTGTACCATGTGACAGCCATCAGCCAATCACAAATGCAAACACATACCATGTGACAGCAATCAGCCATTCACAAATGCATACACACTTATTCTTGCACATGCTCAGTAGGAGCTGGTGACTCAAAAAGTTTAAATATAAAAAGACTGTGCACATTTTGTTAATGGAAGTAAATTGGAAAGTTGTTTAAAATTGTATGCTTTATCTGAATAATGAAAGTTTAATTTTGATTGAGTGTCCCTTTAAATCTCACTCCACAGCTGATACTGGTTTAATGACTCTGATGTTATCAAATTTTAATCGTCTTGTCCTTTCACCTTCAAGGCCTATTTATCATATTTCCTATCCTTCTATTTCTCCTCAGTTTGTTGCACTTTTTGTTGCTAGTGTGAAAAAGTTTGATTATTTACAAGAATGGTATATTAATGCTTCTTATCTTATTATTCCAGGATATAGTGGCGTACCCCATACAGGAAAGAACATCTGTCTCCTATGCAGTATTGATTTACTTTCTTCTTCTGCAGGAATTCTACATGATGATAAACAAGTTCCTTTGGTTATGTCAGATATTTTATCTTGTGATACAAGTAGCACAGTAGGGGCGCGATACGATATACGGCGTAGTTTTCGGCGCAAGCGAGGGAACCCGCGCCGCCCGTAATTTCACCTCGCACATCGGGGTATTACATATACGGCGCCGTCAGATGCTAAACTGGCGTAAGTAGGACAAACTGGCGTTCTTCCGAAAAGTGCGCAAATACACAAGTAACTTACGCCTGTATTTTGTTGACGTAAAGTCTCAATAAAGAGTAGTTTTATGCAAATTAGGCTAACACTCGCAAAAATCACCCGCGACTCCATCTAAAAATGCACCACGTAATTACGCTATTCAAAAGTCATATATAAACCCATGCGCAGCAGCCATTTTCTTCAGTGTGTTTGGATGGTTCGTTGAGCTACAGCACACTACAGTGGAGTGGAGGTTTAGTCAGAGTAGAGAGAGAGAGGCGCAAACAGAGGAGTTAGGTCGCATTGTTGGTTGGTTAAGCTTGTACACTTACACATCTTTTTACATATTGCACACATTTTGCATACATACATATACAAAATACACCACACTTTTTTTTTCTAACACCTCACACATTTTATTTCAATTTTACAGTGTGATAGGCTGAGTGTTTGGTTGTGATTGTGTGTGATTGAACTGGGAGTGAGTGTGAGTGTGTGAGTGTGTGTAGTGTGAGGATGGTAGGGAGAGGTAGGGCGGAGGGGAGGAGGGGAGAGGAGTATTGTAGCCGACAGGAGGAGCAGCGGGGTCCCCGTCAGGGAGTAAGTGGAGCAGGGAGAGGGAGAGCTAGAAGGGATGATGGGAGGGGAGATACCCAGAGACCAGGCACATCTAGGAGAGGGACAGAGGGTGCACATGGGGACAGAAGGGGGGAGGAGGGAGAGGATAGGGAGGAACCCACACCAGGGACATCACAGGGAGCAAACCAGGTGTCCACAGAGGATGAGAGGATGAGATGTCCTAATTTCTCATTCGATGAGAATGTTGCCCTAGTCCAGGCAGGCCATCATGGACAATCACAGTGCCCTCTTTGGCCAGGAGAAGGGCAAAGGTGTTGCCAGAAGGCAGAAAACAGCATGGTTAGCGGTAGAGGATGCCGTCAACAGTGTGGCCCCGCAGAGGAGGACTGTTGAGGGCCTTAAAAAAAGGTGGAATGACTGTAAGAGGCGGGTGAAAGAGAAGATGGGGCAGGAAGCCATGCACCAGAGGGGAACAGGAGGTGGTTCACCCCTGGACACAGAATACAACACCTGGCAGGAGATGATACGCAGGTCCCTGAGTATCACAGCAGTCCGTGGACTTACAGGGGCTCGTGACTCAGGGGTAGTGATGTCGCGAATAGTTCGCCGGCGAATAGTTCCCGGCGAACATATGTGATGTTCGATCTGCCCCCTATTCGTCATCATTGAGTAAACTTTGACCCTGTATCTCACAGTCTGCAGACACATTTCAGCCAATCAGCAGCAGACACTCCCTCCCAGACCCTCCCAGCTCCTGGACAGCAGCCATTTTAGATTCATTCTGATCCTGCATTCTTAGTGAGAGGAGGGATAGTGTAGCTGCTGCTGATTTTATAGGGAAATTGATAGCTAGGCTAGTGTATTCAGTGTCCACTACAGTCCTGAAGGACTCATCTGATCTCTGCTGTAAGGACAGCACCCCAAAAAGCCATTTTTAGGGCTAGAACATCATTTATTTATTTATTTGTTTTGCCTGTGTAATTTTGACTGTGAAACATCAGTCTGCTAGTGTAATCTAATTGCAGTTGCCTGCCTGCAGTGCCACCACTCATATCTGTTGTAACAGTAGTGTAAATTTAAAAAAAAAAAAACTTTTTTGACTGTGAAACATCAGTCTGCTAGTGTCATCTAATAGCAGTTGCCTGCCTGCCTGCCAGCGTGTGTGCCAGGCCCACTTGCCAACTAGTGCCACCACTCATATCTGTTGTAACAGTAGTGTAAAATTAAAAAAAAAAAACTTTTTTGACTGTGAAACATCAGTCTGCTAGTGTAATCTAATTGCAGTTGCCTGCCTGCCTGCCAGCGTGTGTGCCAGGCCCACTTGCCAACTAGTGCCACCACTCATATCTGTTGTAACAGTAGTGTAAATTTAAAAAAAAAACTTTTTTGACTGTGAAACATCAGTCTGCTAGTGTAATCTAATGGCAGTTGCCTGCCTGCCAGCGTGTGTGCCAGGCCCACTTGCCAACTAGTGCCACCACTCATATCTGTTGTAACAGTAGTGTAAATTTAAAAAAAAAAACTTTTTTGACTGTGAAACATCAGTCTGCTAGTGTAATCTAATTGCAGTTGCTTGCCTGCCAGCGTGTGTGCCAGGCACACTTGCCAACTAGTGCCACCACTCATATCTGTTGTAACAGTAGTGTAAATTAAAAAAAAACAACTTTTTTGACTGTGAAACATCAGTCTGCTAGTGTAATCTAATTGCAGTTGCCTGCCTGCCTGCCAGCGTGTGTGCCAGGCCCACTTGCCAACTAGTGCCACCACTCATATCTGTTGTAACAGTAGTGTAAATTTTGTAAAAAAAACTTTTTTGACTGTGAAACATCAGTCTGCTAGTGTAATCTAATAGCAGTTGCCTGCCTGCCAGCGTGTGCCAGGCCCACTTGCTAAGTGCCACCACTCATATCTGTTGTAACAGTAGTGTAAATTTTGTAAAAAAAAAAACTTTTTTGACTGTGAAACATCAGTCTGCTAGTGTAATCTAATTGCAGTTGCCTGCCTGCCTGCCAGCGTGTGTGCCAGGCCCACTTGCCAACTAGTGCCACCACTCATATCTGTTGTAACAGTAGTGTAATTTTTTTTTAAAAAAACATTTTTGACTGTGAAACATCAGTCTGCTAGTGTAATCTAATTGCAGTTGCCTGCCAGCGTGTGTGCCAGGCCCACTTGCTAAGTGCCACCACTTATATCTGTTGTAACAGTAGTGTAAATTATAAAAAAAAAAACTTTTTTGACTGTGAAACATCAGTCTGCTAGTGTAATCTAATTGCAGTTGCCTGCCTGCCAGCGTGTGTGCCAGGCCCACTTGCCAACTAGTGCCACCACTCATATCAGTTGTAACAGTAGTGTAAATTTTTAAAAAAAAAAACTTTTTTGACGGTGAAACATCAGTCTGCTAGTGTAATCTAATAGCAGTTGCCTGCCTGCCAGCGTGTGTGCCAGGCCCACTTGCCAACTAGTGCCACCACTCATATCTGTTGTAACAGTAGTGTAAATGTTTAAAAAAAAAACTTTTTTTACTGTGAAACATCAGTCTGCTAGTGTAATCTAATTGCAGTTGCCTGTCTGCCAGCCTGTGTGCCAGGCCCACTTGCCAACTAGTGCCACCACTCATATCTGTTTTAACAGTAGTGTAAAAAAATTTAAAAAAAACTTTTTTTACTGTGAAACATCAGTCTGCTAGTGTAATCTAATTGCAGTTGCCTGCCTGCCAGTGTGTGTGCCAGGCCCACTTGCTAAGTGCCACCACTCATATCTGTTGTAACAGTAGTGTAATTTAAAAAAAAAAAAACTTTTTTGACTGTGAAACATCAGTCTGCTAGTGTAATCTAATTGCAGTTGCTTGCCTGCCAGCGTGTGTGCCAGGCCCACTTGCCAACTTTTGCTACCACTCATATCTGTTGTAACAGTAGTGTAAATTTAAAAAAAACTAACTTTTTTGAATGTGAAACATCAGTCTGCTAGTGTAATTCTAATTGCATTTGCCTGCCTGCCAACGTGTGTGCCCGGCCCACTTGCCCAGTGCCACTACTCATATCTGGTGTAACAGTAGTGTAAATAATTTAAAAAAAAAAACGTTTTTGACTGTGAAACATCAGTCTGCTAGTGTAATCTAATTGCAGTTGCCTGCCTGCCTGCTAGCGTGTGTGCCAGGCCCACTTGCCCAGTGCCACCACTCATATCTGTCGTAACAGTAGTGTAATTTAAAAAAAAAAAAAAACTTTTTTGACTGTGAAACATCAGTCTGCTAGTGTAATCTAATTGCAGTTGCCTGCCAGCGTGTGTGCCAGGCCCACTTGCTAAGTGCCACCACTTATATCTGTTGTAACAGTAGTGTAAATTATAAAAAAAAAACTTTTTTGACTGTGAAACATCAGTCTGCTAGTGTAATCTAATTGCAGTTGCCTGCCTGCCAGCGTGTGTGCCAGGCCCACTTGCCAACTAGTGCCACCACTCATATCAGTTGTAACAGTAGTGTAAATTTTTTTTAAAAAAAACTTTTTTGACGGTGAAACATCAGTCTGCTAGTGTAATCTAATAGCAGTTGCCTGCCTGCCTGCCAGCGTGTGTGCCAGGCCCACTTGCCAACTAGTGCCACCACTCATATCTGTTGTAACAGTAGTGTAAATTTTTAAAAAAAAACTTTTTTTACTGTGAAACATCAGTCTGCTAGTGTAATCTAATTGCAGTTGCCTGTCTGCCAGCCTGTGTGCCAGGCCCACTTGCCAACTAGTGCCACCACTCATATCTGTTTTAACAGTAGTGTAAATTTTTTAAAAAAAAACTTTTTTGACTGTGAAACATCAGTCTGCTAGTGTAATCTAATTGCAGTTGCCTGCCTGCCTGCCAGTGTGTGTGCCAGGCCCACTTGCTAAGTGCCACCACTCATATCTGTTGTAACAGTAGTGTAATTTAAAAAAAAAAAACTTTTTCGACTGTGAAACATCAGTCTGCTAGTGTAATCTAATTGCAGTTGCCTGCCTGCCAGCGTGTGTGCCAGGCCCACTTGCCAACTAGTGCCACCACTCATATCTGTTGTAAAAGTAGTGTAAATTTTGTAAAAAAAACTTTTTTGACTGTGAAACATCAGTCTGCTAGTGTAATCTAATTGCAGTTGCCTGCCTGCCAGCGTGTGTGCCAGGCCCACTTGCCAACTAGTGCCACCACTCATATCTGTTGTAACAGTAGTGTAAATTTTGTAAAAAAAAAACTTTTTTGACTGTGAAACATCAGTCTGCTAGTGTAATCTAATTGCAGTTGCCTGCCTGCCTGCCAGCGTGTGTGCCAGGCCCACTTGCCAACTAGTGCCACCACTCATATCTGTTGTAACAGTAGTGTAAATTTTTTTTAAAAAAACTTTTTTGACTGTGAAACATCAGTCTGCTAGTGTAATCTAATTGCAGTTGCCTGCCAGCGTGTGTGCCAGGCCCACTTGCTAAGTGCCACCACTTATATCTGTTGTAACAGTAGTGTAAATTATAAAAAAAAAACTTTTTTGACTGTGAAACATCAGTCTGCTAGTGTAATCTAATTGCAGTTGCCTGCCTGCCAGCGTGTGTGCCAGGCCCACTTGCCAACTAGTGCCACCACTCATATCAGTTGTAACAGTAGTGTAAATTTTTTTAAAAAAAAACTTTTTTGACGGTGAAACATCAGTCTGCTAGTGTAATCTAATAGCAGTTGCCTGCCTGCCAGCGTGTGTGCCAGGCCCACTTGCCAACTAGTGCCACCACTCATATCTGTTGTAACAGTAGTGTAAATGTTTTAAAAAAAAACTTTTTTTACTGTGAAACATCAGTCTGCTAGTGTAATCTAATTGCAGTTGCCTGTCTGCCAGCCTGTGTGCCAGGCCCACTTGCCAACTAGTGCCACCACTCATATCTGTTTTAACAGTAGTGTAAATTTTTTAAAAAAAAACTTTTTTTACTGTGAAACATCAGTCTGCTAGTGTAATCTAATTGCAGTTGCCTGCCTGCCAGTGTGTGTGCCAGGCCCACTTGCTAAGTGCCACCACTCATATCTGTTGTAACAGTAGTGTAATTTAAAAAAAAAAAAAACTTTTTTGACTGTGAAACATCAGTCTGCTAGTGTAATCTAATTGCAGTTGCTTGCCTGCCAGCGTGTGTGCCAGGCCCACTTGCCAACTTTTGCTACCACTCATATCTGTTGTAACAGTAGTGTAAATTAAAAAAAACTAACTTTTTTGAATG
The DNA here is from genome assembly GCF_027579735.1 of Bombina bombina. Taxonomy (NCBI): domain Eukaryota; kingdom Metazoa; phylum Chordata; class Amphibia; order Anura; family Bombinatoridae; genus Bombina; species Bombina bombina. Next base: position 463,705,403 of record NC_069504.1, on the reverse strand, counting down.
TGAAACATCAGTCTGCTAGTGTAATTCTAATTGCATTTGCCTGCCTGCCTGCCTGCCAACGTGTGTGCCCGGCCCACTTGCCCAGTGCCACTACTCATATCTGGTGTAACAGTAGTGTAAATAATTTAAAAAAAAAAACGTTTTTGACTGTGAAACATCAGTCTGCTAGTGTAATCTAATTGCAGTTGCCTGCCAGCGTGTGTGCCAGGCCCACTTGCTAAGTGCCACCACTTATATCTGTTGTAACAGTAGTGTAAATTATAAAAAAAAAAACTTTTTTGACTGTGAAACATCAGTCTGCTAGTGTAATCTAATTGCAGTTGCCTGCCTGCCAGCGTGTGTGCCAGGCCCACTTGCCAACTAGTGCCACCACTCATATCAGTTGTAACAGTAGTGTAAATTTTTTTTAAAAAAAATTTTTTGACAGTGAAACATCAGTCTGCTAGTGTAATCTAATAGCAGTTGCCTGCCTGCCTGCCAGCGTGTGTGCCAGGCCCACTTGCCAACTAGTGCCACCACTCATATCTGTTGTAACAGTAGTGTAAAATTTTTTTAAAAAAACTTTTTTACTGTGAAACATCAGTCTGCTAGTGTAATCTAATTGCAGTTGCCTGTCTGCCAGCCTGTGTGCCAGGCCCACTTGCCAACTAGTGCCACCACTCATATCTGTTTTAACAGTAGTGTAATTTTTTTTAAAAAAAACTTTTTTGACTGTGAAACATCAGTCTGCTAGTGTAATCTAATTGCAGTTGCCTGCCTGCCTGCCAGTGTGTGTGCCAGGCCCACTTGCTAAGTGCCACCACTCATATCTGTTGTAACAGTAGTGTAATTTAAAAAAAAAAAACTTTTTGGACTGTGAAACATCAGTCTGCTAGTGTAATCTAATTGCAGTTGCCTGCATGCCAGCGTGTGTGCCAGGCCCACTTGCCAACTAGTGCCACCACTCATATCTGTTGTAAAAGTAGTGTAAATTTTGTAAAAAAAACTTTTTTGACTGTGAAACATCAGTCTGCTAGTGTAATCTAATTGCAGTTGCCTGCCTGCCAGCGTGTGTGCCAGGCCCACTTGCCAACTAGTGCCACCACTCATATCTGTTGTAACAGTAGTGTAAATTTTTTTTAAAAAAACTTTTTTGACTGTGAAACATCAGTCTGCTAGTGTAATCTAATTGCAGTTGCCTGCCAGCGTGTGTGCCAGGCCCACTTGCTAAGTGCCACCACTTATATCTGTTGTAACAGTAGTGTAAATTATAAAAAAAAAACTTTTTTGACTGTGAAACATCAGTCTGCTAGTGTAATCTAATTGCAGTTGCCTGCCTGCCAGCGTGTGTGCCAGGCCCACTTGCCAACTAGTGCCACCACTCATATCAGTTGTAACAGTAGTGTAAATTTTTTAAAAAAAAAACTTTTTTGACGGTGAAACATCAGTCTGCTAGTGTAATCTAATAGCAGTTGCCTGCCTGCCAGCGTGTGTGCCAGGCCCACTTGCCAACTAGTGCCACCACTCATATCTGTTGTAACAGTAGTGTAAATGTTTTAAAAAAAAACTTTTTTTACTGTGAAACATCAGTCTGCTAGTGTAATCTAATTGCAGTTGCCTGTCTGCCAGCCTGTGTGCCAGGCCCACTTGCCAACTAGTGCCACCACTCATATCTGTTTTAACAGTAGTGTAAATTTTTTAAAAAAAAACTTTTTTTACTGTGAAACATCAGTCTGCTAGTGTAATCTAATTGCAGTTGCCTGCCTGCCAGTGTGTGTGCCAGGCCCACTTGCTAAGTGCCACCACTCATATCTGTTGTAACAGTAGTGTAATTTAAATAAAAAAAAAACTTTTTTGACTGTGAAACATCAGTCTGCTAGTGTAATCTAATTGCAGTTGCTTGCCTGCCAGCGTGTGTGCCAGGCCCACTTGCCAACTTTTGCTACCACTCATATCTGTTGTAACAGTAGTGTAAATTAAAAAAAACTAACTTTTTTGAATGTGAAACATCAGTCTGCTAGTGTAATTCTAATTGCATTTGCCTGCCTGCCTGCCAACGTGTGTGCCCGGCCCACTTGCCCAGTGCCACTACTCATATCTGGTGTAACAGTAGTGTAAATAATTAAAAAAAAAAAGTTTTTGACTGTGAAACATCAGTCTGCTAGTGTAATCTAATTGCAGTTGCCTGCCAGCGTGTGTGCCAGGCCCACTTGCTAAGTGCCACCACTTATATCTGTTGTAACAGTAGTGTAAATTATAAAAAAAAAAACTTTTTTGACTGTGAAACATCAGTCTGCTAGTGTAATCTAATTGCAGTTGCCTGCCTGCCAGCGTGTGTGCCAGGCCCACTTGCCAACTAGTGCCACCACTCATATCAGTTGTAACAGTAGTGTAAATTTTTTTTAAAAAAAACTTTTTTGACAGTGAAACATCAGTCTGCTAGTGTAATCTAATAGCAGTTGCCTGCCTGCCAGCGTGTGTGCCAGGCCCACTTGCCAACTAGTGCCACCACTCATATCTGTTGTAACAGTAGTGTAAATTTTGTAAAAAAAAAAACTTTTTTGACTGTGAAACATCAGTCTGCTAGTGTAATCTAATTGCAGTTGCCTGTCTGCCAGCCTGTGTGCCAGGCCCACTTGCCAACTAGTGCCACCACTCATATCTGTTTTAACAGTAGTGTAAATTTTTTTAAAAAAAACTTTTTTGACTGTGAAACATCAGTCTGCTAGTGTAATCTAATTGCAGTTGCCTGCCTGCCTGCCAGTGTGTGTGCCAGGCCCACTTGCTAAGTGCCACCACTCATATCTGTTGTAACAGTAGTGTAATTTAAAAAAAAAAAACTTTTTTGACTGTGAAACATCAGTCTGCTAGTGTAATCTAATTGCAGTTGCTTGCCTGCCAGCGTGTGTGCCAGGCCCACTTGCCAACTTTTGCTACCACTCATATCTGTTGTAACAGTAGTGTAAATTTAAAAAAAACTAACTTTTTTGAATGTGAAACATCAGTCTGCTAGTGTAATTCTAATTGCATTTGCCTGCCTGCCTGCCTGCCTGCCAACGTGTGTGCCCGGCCCACTTGCCCAGTGCCACTACTCATATCTGGTGTAACAGTAGTGTAAATAATTAAAAAAAAAAAAACGTTTTTGACTCTGAAACATCAGTCTGCTAGTGTAATCTAATTGCAGTTGCCTGCCTGCTAGCGTGTGTGCCAGGCCCACTTGCCCAGTGCCACCACTCATATCTGGTGTAACAGTAGTGTAAATAATTAAAAAAAAAATAACTTTTTTGACTGTGAAACATCAGTCTGCTAGTGTAATTCTAATTGCATTTGCCTGCCAACATGTGTGCCCGGCCAACTTGCCCAGTGCCACCACTCATATCTGGTGTAACAGTAGTGTAAATAAAAAAAAAAAAAAAAAACTTTTTTGACTGTGAAACATCAGTCTGCTAGTGTAATCTAATTGCAGTTTCCCCCTATCAACCATCCGCCACTCCGTCTCTCTTCCGGAGCAGTTCCTGCTCATCTGCCCACAGTCAGGTGTCTGTCAAGGACATGTTTGAGCGTAAGAAGCCAATGTCACAAAGTCACCCCCTTGTCCGGCGTCTGACAGCTGGCTTGTCTGAACTCTTAGCCCGCCAGCTTTTACCATACAAGCTGGTGGAGTCTGAGGCGTTCAAAAAATTTGTAGCTATTGGGACACCGCAGTGGAAGGTACCCGGCCGAAATTTCTTTTCACAAAATGCAATCCCCAACCTGTACTCGATTGTGCAAAAGGAAGTAATGGCATGTCTGGCACACAGTGTTGGGGCAAGGGTCCATATGACCACTGATAGCCGGTCTGCAAAGCATGGTCAGGGCAGGTATATCACCTACACTGGGCATTGGGTAAACCTGCTGACGACTGCCAAGCATGGAATGCGTTGCTCTGCAGAGGAGGAGTTGGTGACACCGCCACGACTTGCAGGCAGGCCTGCTGCCACCTCTTCTACTCCTCCTACTCCATCCTCTTCCATAACCTCCTCGGCTGAGTCCTCTTCTGCTGCTGCATCTTGCTCCACATCAACGGCACCCCCCCAGCTCCACAGGTACTATTCCACATCCCGGATACGGCAGTGTCACGCCGTCTTGGGGTTGACTTGCCTGAAAGCAGAGTCAGACCGGACCAGCACTCCTGTCCGCCCTGAACGCACAGGTGGATCAGTGGCTGACTCCGCACCAACTGGAGATCGGCAAAGTGGTTTCTGACAACGGAAGTAATTTGGTGGCGGCATTGAAATTGGGCAAGTTGACCCATGTGCCGTGCATGGCACATGTGTGTAATCTGATCGTACAACGCTTTGTGCATAAGTACCCAGGCTTACAGGACGTCCTGAAGCAGGCCAGGAAGGTGTGTGTGGCCATTTGAGGCATTCCTACATGGCCATGGCGCACTTTTCCGATATCCAGCGGCGAAACAACATGCCAGTGAGGCGCTTGATTTGCGACAGCCCGACACGTTGGAATTCAACACTCCTAATGTTCGACCGCCTGCTCCAACAAGAAAAAGCCGTTAACGAGTATTTGTATGACCGGGGTGCTAGGACAGCCTCTGCGGAGCTGGGAATTTTTTTGCCACGTTACTGGGCGCTCATGCGCAATGCCTGTAGGCTGATGCGTCCTTTTGAGGAGGTGACAAACCTAGTTAGTCGCACCGAAGGCACCATCAGCTACATCAGCTACATCATACCATTTGTTTTCTTCCTTGAGCGTGCCCTGCGAAGAGTGATGGATCAAGCCGTAGATGAGCGTGAAGAGGAAGAGTTGTGGTCACCATCACCACCAGAAACTGCCTTATCAGCATCGCTTGCTGGACCTGCGGCAACGCTGGAAGAGGAGTCAGAGGAGGAATATGGCTTTGAGGAGGAGGAGGAAGACCAACCACAACAGGCATCCCAGGGTGCTCGTTGTCACCTATCTGGTACCCATGGTGTTGTACGTGGCTGGGGGGAAGAAGATACCTTCAGTGACATCACTGAGGACGAGGAACGGGACATGACTAGCTCGGCATCCAACCTTGTGCAAATGGGGTCTTTCATGCTGTCGTGCTTGTTGAGGGACCCTCGTATAAAAAAGCTGAAGGAGAAGGACCTGTACTGGGTGTCCACGCTACTAGACCCCTGGTATAAGCATAAAGTGCCAGAAATGTTACCGAATTACAACAAGTCGGAAAGGATGCAGCATTTCCAAAATAAATTAAAAAGTATGCTTTACACAGCGTATAAGGGTGATGTCACAGCACAACGGGAATCTAACAGGGGAAGAGCTGAAAGTAATCCTCCGACTCCCATGACCACGCCGGCAAGGACAGGATGCTTTACAGACGTGTTGTTGATGGAGGACATGCAGAGCTTTTTAACTCCTATGCATCGCCACAGCCCTTCGGGGTCCACCCTCAGAGAACGACTCGACCGACAGGTAGCAGACTACCTCGCCTTAACTGCATATTTCGACACTCTGAGGAGCGATGAACCCCTTGACTACTGGGTGTGCAGGCTTGACCTGTGGCCTGAGCTATCCCAATTTGCCATAGAACTTCTGGCCTGCCCCGCTTCAAGTGTCCTGACAGAAAGGACCTTCAGTGCAGCAGGAGGCATTGTCACTGAGAAGAGAAGTCGCCTAGGTCAAAAAAGTCTAGATCAGTGTTTTTCAACCAGTGTGCTGTGGCACACTAGTGTGCCGTGAGAGATCCTCAGGTGTGCCACGGCAGACTGACAACAGTGTGACATTTTTTAAACTTTGCTTGTTTTTTACTCCCAGTGCAGGGGTAGTTTGTAGGAGGCATGGCATAACAGCACAATACATACAGTATGTGTGTGTTTGTGTGTATGTGTATATATATATATATATTAATATATATATATATGCTGTATTAGGCTACAATGTATGATTTTTTAAAATTGTGGGATGGTGGTGTGCCACAGGATTTTTTAATGTAAAAAAGTGTGCCACGGCAAAAAAAAAGGTTAAAAATCACTGGTCTAGATTACCTCACCTTTATTAAGATGAATGAGGGATGGATCCCAAAGGGGCTGACATTGGGCGATACATTTGAGTAAAAAAGGCCTGATGACGTGAGCTGCCTTGGGCTAAAAATGGTCCACACTCTGCTGTATTTTATCTTCAAATGCCGGATGACTTTCGTGACTTATCCGCCACCAACTAGGGTTCAAGCCGCAATGTTTTAGGGCACATTCTGCCTGGGAAACAAACATCAATTTTTCTGGCCGCTGCTACAGCAGCGGCTGCAACAATACCTAATTTTTCAGGCATGTGTACATGCCAAATTTTTCTGGCCTCTGGTACTGCACTGTGGCTTCAAAAACAAAACAAAAAAAAAGACACTTAACAAGATTAAACTGATAGGAATAGTACTACTTAACACACCACTCCTATCTGGTGGCACATTAGATTGCACGCGCAGTGACCCAAATTTGAAGTAGGAGGACCGACAAAGCATCTTTTTCCATCTCCCAGTTCCTAAAATCCATGCCATATACAAATCCCTGATAGGGGACACCGCAGTGGAAGGTACCCCGGACGAAATTTCTTTGCACAAAAGCCAATCCCCAACCTGTACTCGATTGTGCAAAAGGAAGTAACCTTACCATGGGTCCCAGACCGCACGTCTTGTAATTATCTGTCTGGGAAATTATATATCTATCAAATCTATCTATTTATCTATCAAATCTAACTATCAATCGTATCTATCAAATGTATATTGCATCTATTGATCTATGTAATCTATGTATCTAATCTATTTATCTCGTGGCCGGACGGTTTTGTGACAGCCACTTGTGTTTCGGCCAAATGGCCGTCGGCTAAAAGTCCGGCCACGATTGCACGCGCAGTGCCCCAAATTTGAAGTAGGAGGACCGACCAAGCATCTTTTTCCATCTCCCGGTTCCTAAAATCCATGCCATATACACATCCCCTGATAGGGGACACTGCAGTGGAAGGTACCCGGCCAAAATTTCTTTGCATAAAAGGCAATCCCCAAGTCCCCAACCTGTACTTGATTGTGCAAAAGGAAGTAACCTTACCATGGGTCCCAGACCGCACGTCTTGTTATTCTCTGTCTGGGAAATTATATATTTATCAAATCTATCTATTTATCTATCTATTTATCTATCAAATCTATCTAACTATCAATCGTATCTATCAAATGTATATTGCATCTATTGATCTATGTAATCTATGTATCTATCTATCAAATCTATCTCGTGGCCGGACTGTTTTGTGACAGCCACTGGTATTTCGGCCAAATGTCCGTCGGCCAAAAGTCCGGCCACGATTGCACGCGCACTGCCCCAAATTTGAAGTAGGAGGACCGACCAAGCATCTTTTTCCATCTCCCGGTTCCTAAAATCCATGCCATATACACCTCCCCCGATAGGGGGAGTAACAGGTATTAAACTGATCAGAATAGTACTACTTAATACACCATTCATATCTGGTGCCACAGTAGATTGCACACACAGTGCCCCAAATTTGAAGTAGGAGGACCGACCAAGCATCTTTTTCCATCTCCCGGTTCCTAAATCCATGCCATATACACCTCCCCCGATAGGGGGAGTAACAGGTATTAAACTGATCAGAATAGTACTACTTAACACACCATTCATATCTGGTGCCACAGTAGATTGCACACACAGTGCCCCAAATTTGAAGTAGGAGGACCGACCAAGCATCTTTTTCCATCTCCCGGTTCCTAAAATCCATGCCATATACACCTCGCCTGGCGCCACAACTGCCTCTGGGAACCTTACCATGGGTCTCAGACCGCACATCTTGTAATTCTCTGTATGGGAAATTATATATCTATCAAATCTATCTATCGTATCTATCAAATGTATATTGCATCTATTGATCTATCTATGTAATCTATGAATCTATCTATCAAATCTATCTATCTCGTGGCCGGACTGTTTGTGACAGCCACTTGTGTTTTGGCCAAATGTCCGTCAGCTAAAAGTCCGGCCACGATTGCACTCGCACTGCCCCAAATTTGAAGTAGGAGGACCGACCAAGCATCTTTTTCCATCTCCCGGTTCCTAAAATCCATGCCATATACACCTCCCCCGATAGGGGTAGTAACAGCTATTAAACTGATCAGAATAGTACTACTTAACACACCACTCATATCTGGTGCCACAGTAGATTGCACGCACAGTGCCCCAAATTTGAAGTAGGAGGACCGACCAAGCATCTTTTTCCATCTCCCGGTTCCTAAAATCCATGCCATATACACGTCCCCTGGAGCAGCAACTGCCTCTGGGAACCTTACCATGGGTCCCAGACCGCACGTCTTGTAATTATCTGTCTGGGAAATTATATATCTATCAGATCTATCTATTTATCTATCAAATCTATCTAACTATCAATCGTATCTATCAAATGTATATTGCATCTATTGATCTATGTAATCTATGTATCTATCTATCAAATCTATCTATCTCGTGGCCGGACTGTTTTGTGACAGCCACTTGTGTTTCAGCCAAATGTCCGTTGGACAAATGTCCGTCGGCCAAATGGCCGTCGGCTAAAAGTCCGGCCACGATTGCACGCGCAGTGCCCCAAATTTGAAGTAGGAGGACCGACCAAGCATCTTTTTCCATCTCCCAGTTCCTAAAATCCATGCCATATACATGTCCCCCGATAGGGGGAGTAACAGGTATTAAACTGATCAGAATAGTACTACTTAACACACCACTCATATCTGGTGCCACAGTAGATTGCACGCGCAGTGCCCCAAATTTGAAGTAGGAGGACCGACCAAGCATCTTTTTCCATCTCCCGGTTCCTAAAATCCATGCCATATACACTTCCCCCGAAAGGGGCAGTAACAGGTATTAAACTGATCAGAATAGTACTACTTAACACACCACTCATATCTGGTGCCACAGTAGATTGCACGCACAGTGCCCCAAATTTGAAGTAGGAGGACCGACCAAGCATCTTTTTCCATCTCCCGGTTCCTAAAATCCAGGCCATATACACGTCCCCTGGCGCCACAACTGCCTCTGGGAACCTTACCATGGGTCCCAGACCACACGTCTTGTAATTCTCTGTCTGGTAAATTATATATCTATCAAATCTATCTATTTATCTATCAAATCTATCTAACTATCAATCGTATCTATCAAATGTATATTGCATTAATTGATCTATGTAATCTATGTATCTATCTATCTCGTGGCCGGACTGTTTTGTGACAGCCACTTGTGTTTCGGCCAAATGTCTGTCGGCTAAAAGTCCGGCCATAATTGCACGCGCACTACCCCAAATTTGAAGTAGGAGGACCGACCAAGCATCTTTTTCCATCTCCCGGTTCCTAAAATCCATGCCATATACACCTCCCCTGGCGCCGCAACTGCCTCTGGGAACCTTACCATGGGTCCCAGACCGCACGTCTTGTAATTCTCTGTCTGGGAAATTATATATCTATCAAATCTATCTATTTATCTATCAAATCTATCTATCAATCGTATCTATCAAATGTATATTGCATCTATTGAGCTATGTAATCTATGTATCTATCTATCTATCAAATCTATCTATCTATCTTGTGGTTGTGCAAATGGACTGTTTGCGGTTGTTTGCGGTGCGTTACACGGGGAGTTTGGTCTGTCACTGTGAAGCGGGCGTAACCCTTACACTACCTGATCGATACAACATCATACCTGATGTTTTAAAGCACGTTATTCCAAACAATTTAGGAATGTTAGGTGATTTATGCCCTTTATGGCTTAAAACCAGACTCTGCATCAACTATGTAATTTTCCGTGGGAGTTTTGCCATGGATCCCCCTCCGGCATGTCACAGTCCAGGTGTTAGTCCCCTTGAAACAACTTTTCCATCACTATTGTGGCCAGAAAGAGTCCCTGTTGGTTTTAAAGTTCGCCTGCCTATTGAAGTCAATGGCGGTTTGCGCGGTTCGTGAACAGTTGCGGATGTTCGAGTCCGCCGTTCGTGAACCAAAATTTTTAGGTTCGCGACATCACTACATACCACTTCCTCACCCAAAACCCATACTCCAGGAACATGATTAGACCTCTTACTAATTTTGAACTTTTATTCACCCAAAACCCGAGACACACTATCTCAAAAATTTACAAACTTTTGACTCACACACAACCTGGACAGGTATTGGGTTATATGGAGGCCTGGGAGAGGGATCTAGGAAAGATAATTTTTCCTCAGACTTGTTCACAAATATTCCAACATACTATGAAGACATCGATATCCTATAGCATTGTAGAATTGAACCTCAAAATATATGGTATTATACACCTCGCAGACTCCACAAACTGTTCCACAAGTCAGATAACAAATGTTGGAGATGTGGGCATGTGGGAAGTGATATGGCACATATGTGGTGGACGTGCTCAGCTATCCAAACCTTTTGGAGACAAGTTATCCCTGAAATTGAACAAATCTTAGACTCCCAATTTCCATTAGACCCCTTGATCTGGCTTTTGAATAAACCACCTCCAGTAAAACACAAACCAAACCTAAAATTATTTACCATAATGACAAACAGTGTTAAATTTCTAATAGCAAAGAACTGGAAAAGTAGAGAAGTCCCCCACAAATATATGTGGATACAAAAAACTTCAGAATTGATAGAAATGGAGGAAAGTCATCACTTAAAACAAAATACAATGAACATATTTGCAGAAATAACCTCACTATAAGAACATTATACCAACACACTGAAAAAAGGAAAGGGAGATACTAGAACGAATCCAAATACATGACCTGAACGGGGAAGCAATGTACTGGCGCTCCAGCCAAATTTTCATGAAATACCATTCATGATTTGTGTCCGCTTTAGATATGTTTAGTTATTATTGTTAGTTTGTTGTTTATTTTCTTAAACCAAATGGATAACCCACAACCGCACCAAAAAGAAAGACTTATGGACTTATAATAATAATAATATATTAGTTTTTTTAAAATAAATCAGCCAGTGTATATACAAGAGGAGCTGCGTCTCCACTCCTTGTAATCGAAACCCTTTTTTGAATATAGAAATAAAGCTGATTTGAAGAAGAAAAAAAAAAAATAAGCGTTCAATCTCCAAGCAGTCAGCTTCAGAGAAACTAGATTCGAATGAAGGAAGGGCCCTTGAAGTAGAAGATCCTTCCTCAACGGAAGTCTCCAAGGTGGACGAGATGACATATCCACCAGATCTGCATACCAAATACTGCGAGGCCAAGCTGGTGCAATGAGAATCACTTATGCCTTCTCCTGCTTGATTCGAGCAATGACCCGAGGAAGAAGAGCGAACGGAGGAAATAGGTATGCAAGACTGAAATTCCAAGGTACCGCCAGGGCATCTATCAGTACCGCCTGAGGTGTCCCTGGACCTCGATCCGTACCTCGGAAGCTTGGCATTCTGACGAGAATCCATGAAAACCAATTCCGGCTGACCCCATCTGAGAATCAGGCTGGAGAAACACTTCTGGATGGAGTTCCCACTCCCCCGAATGAAAGGTCTGCCTGCTCAGGAAGTCCGCCTCCCAGTTGTCCACCCCTGGGATGTGGATCGTCGACAGACAGCAAGAGTGGGTTTCATCACTAAGGAACTCCTCGTTCCTGCCTGATGATTGATGTAAGCCACTGAAGTTATGTTGTCCGACTGGAACCTGATAAACTGGATCAAGGCTAACTGGGGCCAGGCCAGAAGAGCATTGAAAATCGCTCTCAGCTCCAGAATGTTTATAGATAGAACAGACTCCCTGAGCCTTTAGGGAGCCCCAGGCTGCTCCCCATCCTAGAAGGCTGGCGTCTGTTGTCACAATCACCCAAGAAGGTCTGCGAAAGCAGGTTCCCTGGGAGAGATGATCCTTAGACAACCACCATTGAAGAGAGTCCCTTGTCTGCTGTTCCAGCAGTATTCAAGGAGACAAATCCGCATAATCTCTGTTCCATTGCATGAGCATGTTTAACTGCAGAGGTCTGAGGTGGAACCGAGCAAACGGGATGAGGTCCATTGCCGCCACCATCAGCCCGATTACCTCCATGCACTGAGCCACTTGAAAGCAGAAACCTGCCCCTGGGAGGAAAACTTTTGAACTCTAGTTTGTATCCCTGGGACACTATGTCTACTGCCCAGGGATCCTGAACATCTCGAACCCAAGCCTGAGAGAAGGAAAGTCTGCCCCCTACAAGATCCAGTCCCAGATCGGGGGCATTCCCTTCATGCTGTTTTTTATTCAATAGCAGGCTTCTTGGATTGTTTTCCCTTATTCCGCTTGGAAGCGGAAGAATTTCCCTTGAAATTTCTAAAGGAACGAAAATTACTCTGACGTCCCTTTTGTTTGTTTCTCTTATCCTGAGGGAGAAGATGACCCTTAGCTCCCGTAATATCAGAGATTATTTCGGTCAAGCCTGGTCCAATCAAGGTCTTTCCCTTGTAAGGAAAAAGCTTAAACTTAGAGGATACATCCACAGACCAAGGTTTTAACCATAAGGCTCTGCGAGCTAGAACAAAGAAAACTGAAATTTTTGCTCCCAGTTTTATAACTTGAAGGGAAGCATCCGTAATAAAGGAATTAGCCAACTTAAGATCTTTTATCCTATCCTGGATCTCATGCAGGGGAGTGTCTGTCCTAATAGCATCAGACAACGCATCAAAGCAATAACGCCGCCGCACTAGTGACGGTAGCAATGCACACAGCTGGTTGCCATTGTAAACCCTGATGTACATACATCTTTTTGAGTAACCCCTCTAATTTTTTGTCCATAGGATCTTTGAAAGCACAACTATCCTCTATGGGTATAGTAGTTCTGTTAGCTAGGGTGGAAACAGCTCCTTCCACCTTGGGGACTGTTTGCCAAGTCTCCTTAACCAAAGTCGGCTATGGGAAACCACTTTTTAAAAATAGGAGATGAAGAAAAGGAAATTTATGCTTACCTGATAAATTTATTTCTTTTACGATATGACGAGTCCAAGGATTTCATCCTTACTTATGGGATTACGCCTCCTGGTCAGCAGGAGGTGGCAAAGAGCACCACAGCAGAGCTGTATATATAGCTCCTCCCTTCCCTCCCACTCCAGTCATTTGAAAGAAGTTAGGAAGGGAAAGGAAAAGCCAAGATGCAGAGGTGACTGAAGTTTAACAAAAAATAAAGACCTGTCTTAGAAATAACAGGGTGGGCCGTGGACTCGTCATATTGTAAAATAAATAAATTTATCAGGTAAGCATAAATTTCCTTTTCTTTTACAAGATATGATGAGTCCACGGATTTCATCCTTACTTATGGGATACAATACCAAAGCAACAGGACAAGGGTGAAAGGGAGGGACAAGACAGGAACCTAAACGGAAGGCACCACTGCTTGAAGAACCTTTCTCCCAAAAACAGCCTCGGATGAGGCAAAAGTATCAAATTTGTAAAATTTGGAAAAAGTGTGAGGAGACAACCAAGTTGCAGCCTTGCAAATCTGTTCAACAGAAGCAATGTTTTTAAATGCCCATGAGGAAGCCACAGCCCTAGTAGAATGAGCCGTAATTCTTTCAGGAGGCTGCTGTCCAGCAGTCTCATATGCCAAACGGATGATACTTTTCAGCCAAAAAGAAAGAGAGGTAGCCGTAGCTTTCTGGCTCCTACGTCTTCCAGAAAAAACAACAATTTCCTGATTAATATTCTTATTAGAAACAACCTTAGGAAGGAAACCAGGGTTGGTACGTAAAACCACCTTATCCGAATGGAAAATAAGATAAGGAGAATCACATTGTAAAGCTGAAAGATCCAAAAAAAATAGCAACCAAAAATAAAACTTTCCAAGATAACAACTTAATATCTATGGAATGCATAGGTTCAAACGGAACCCCTTGAAGAACATTAAGAACTAAATTCAAACTCCAAGGAGGAGCAATTGGTCTAAACACAGGCCTGATTCTAGTCAGAGCCTGACAAAAAGATTGAACATCTGGAACATCTGATAGACAATTGTGCAGCAAAATAGAGAAAGCAGAAATCTGTCCCTTTAAGGAACTTGCTGATAACCCTTTCTCCAATCCCTCTTGGAGAAAAGAGAAAATCCTGGGAATCCGAACCTTACTCCATGAGTAGCCCTTGGATTCACACCAATATATTTACGCCATATCTTATGGTAAATTTTTCTAGTAAAAGGCTTACGTGCCTGAATCAAGGTATCAATGACCGCATCAGAAAACCCTCACTTAGATAAAATCAAGCGTTTAATCTCCAAGCAGTTAGCTGCAGAGAAATTAGATTCGGATGATGGAAGGGTCCCTGAATGAGAAGGTCCTGCCTCAATGGAAGCTTCCACGGCGGCAGAGAGGACATGTCCACCAGATCGGCATACCAAGTCCTGCGAGGCCACGCAGGAGCGATAAGATTTACTGAAGCCCTCTCCTGTTTTATCCGAGCGATCACTCTAGGGAGGAGAGCAAACGGTGGAAACACATAAGCTAGGTTGAACGACCAAGGCACTGCCAAGGCATCTATCAGTTCGGTCTGAGGATCCCTGGACCTGGATCCGCATCTCGGAAGCTTGGCATTCCGACGAGATGCCATAAGATCCAGCTCTGGTCTGCCCCATCTGAGAATCAGGTTGGCAAAGACCTCCGGATGGAGTTCCCATTCCCCCGGATGAAATGTCTGTCTGCTCAAAAAATCTGCTTCCCAGTTGTCCACTCCTGGGATGTATATTGCTGACAGATAACAAGAGTGAGCCTCCGCCCACCGAATTATTTTGGATACTTCTGTCATCGCTAAGGAACTCCTTGTTCCTCCCTGATGATTGATGTAAGCCACAGTCGTGATGTTGTCCGACTGAAAATGGATGAATTTGGCCGCAGCCAACTGAGGCCAAGCCTGAAGCGCATTGAATATCGCTCTCAATTCCAGAATATTTATTGGAAGTAGAGACTCCGACTGAGTCCACACAGCCTGAGCCCTCAGGGAATTCCAGACTGCAACCCAACCTAGTAGACTGGCATCCGTTGTCACTATCATCCACTGCCTGAGCATGCTCAGCTGTAGTGGTCTGAGATGAAAACGAGCAAACGGAATGATGTCCATTGCTGCCACCATCAATCCAATTACCTCCATGCACCGAGCCACTGATGGCCAGGATTGGACTGAAGGGCTCTGCATGTATTCAGAATCTTTAACTTTCTGACCTCCGTCAAGAAAATTTTCATGGATATAGAATCTATTAGAGTTCCCAGGAAAGGAACCCTTGTCTGTGGAATTAGTGAACTCTTTTCTAGATTCACCTTCCACCCGTGAGTCCTTAGAAAGGACAGAACCATATCTGTATGAGTTCTTGTCAGCTGATACGACGACGCCTGGATCAGAATATCGTCCAGATAAGGCACCACTGCAATGCCCGCTGTCTGAGAGCCGCCAGCAGAGACCCTAGAACCTTTGTGAAGATCCTGGGTGCTGTGGCCAGTCCGAAAGGAAGAGCCACAAACTGAAATTCTTTGTCCAGGAAGGCGAACCTTAGGAACTGGCGATGATCTCTGTGGATAGGAATATGCAGATATGCATCCTATAAGTCCACTGTAGTCATATATTGACCCTCCTGGATCAATGGACGAATAGTCAGAATGGTCTCCATCTTGAAAGATGGAACTCTGAGAAACTTGTTTAGACTTTTGAGGTCTAAAATGGGTCGGAACGTTCCCTCTTTTTTGGGAACTACAAAGAGATTTGAGTGAAACCCCAGTCCCTGCTCCTGCATTGGAACGGGACAGATTACTCCCATAGTGGAGAGGTCTCTTACACAACGTAAGAACGCCTCTCTTTTTATCTGGTCTACAGACAATCGTGAAAGAAGAAACCTTCCCCTTGGAAAATAATTTCTGAACTCCATCTGATACCCCTGAGACACGATTTCCAGTGTCCAGGGATCCTGAACGTCTCTTATCCAAGCCTGGACAAAGAAAGAAAGTCTGCCCCCTACTAGATCCGGTCCCGGATCGGGGCCCGCCCTTCATGCTGTCTTGGGAGCAGCAGCAGGCTTTTTGGGTTGTTTACCCTTGTTCCAAGCCTGATTGGGTCTCCAGATGGACTTGGCTTGTGCAAAATTCCCTTCCTGTTAAGTGGAAGAAAAAGACTGTTTACCCCTTTGTTTAGCTGCTTTATCCTGAGGTAGGAGATGACCCTTACCTCCCGTAATGTCAGAAATGATTTCTTTCAATCTTGAAAAAGGCTGTCCAGCCGAAACATGTTGATACCAGAGCACACCTGCACAGGATTTGAGAAGACAAAGTGAATACCAGCTATACCCAGTTGAAATATTCAAGTTCCCACTGAGCGGCATATATTTAACCGCAAAGATCACATTGATAACTAGAAATCCTTTTTCTACTTATCCTACAAACTTTCTACTTATCCCAACAACCACATTTCAGCACCCAGATCGGTCACTGACCGACATATAAGAAACCTGGGAACAACAGACCGGAAAGGCACGCAAAAATTCCACATCAGGAGGTTATCCAACAACCATACCATTGTGATCGGTCACTGACCGACAGACAAGCCACAGAATAGAAAAACCGGAGATACTTAAAAAACATCAGCAAACGGTTAGCACTTAACCGCAACGAAGATCCCACCAAGAAACCCTTAAGAGCGCGATCGGTCACTGACCGACAAAGGATAAGGTAACTGAGCGGCCACGACAACTACCCAAACACTTATATAAAAGTGAATTTTCTCGCAGCAAACAGATAAGCCCACCTAATAAGAGGAAACCAAAGCGGCATTTATTTAACCGCCAGCAGCTCATATAGAACTGCCACCAGCTTGATCTTGAAACTTAATCAAAACACTGGCATAGCGGCGTTTATTTAACCGCAATTATCTCACAAAAGTGATATCAAACAGATACACTTCAAGGTACTAATTTGTATACTTATAGTGTGATAAAAATCGCACCAACATACCTGTACATTTGATATATAGTTGCCTAAGATAAGATCTCAATTGCATAGCTGAACTTGAAACAAAGTATCCTATATGAACTATACAGCAACTATTGTTTTATCCACTATAAAATTGTATCTACAAACATTCTGTTAGAAATTACAACTTGTGATAAACCCAAAACTGTATAAATTATAAGATTTCAACGTTATTATTTTAATTTAATTTATTTTTTATATATTATGTACATTTTTATACATAGAGACACCGGTGTCATTTTTTAAACTTTGAAGGAATTGTAATAATTTTTGTTTAACTGTACTTTTAGCATCACTACTATTGGGTAAATTTACCATAATCAAATAAAGGATCATATTTATTTCTTAAATAGTTTCGACATCCATTTTTTTCCAAAAGAGAATATAAAATTAGGACTCATCAAAACATTAACATATATTGAGCCCACATATTATCACACATATTTACAGTGACACATTGGGAATAGCAACTTGTTTTGCGCCACCTACTACAACTAACAATGATTTCTTTCAAGTCAGGCCCGAATAGGGTCTTTCCTTTGAAAAGAATAGCCAAAAGCTTCGACTTAGAGGACACATCAGCAGACCAAGATTTTAACCATAAAGCTCTACGCGCTAAAATGGCAAATCCTGCATTCTTAGCCGCCAGCTTGGCGATCTGAAAGGCGGCATCTGTAATAAAAGAATTAGCCAGCTTAAGGGCCTTAATTCTATCTAGTATTTCCTCTAAAGGAGTCTCAGTCTTAAGAGACTCTTCTAAGACGTCAAACCAAAAGGCTGCCGCAGTTGTAACTGGTACAATACAAGCCGTCGGTTGTAATAGAAAACCCTGATGAATAAATAGCTTTATTCAACTTTTTATCCATAGGATCTTTGAAAGCACAACTGTCCTCAATAGGAATAGTTGTACGCTTAGCCAGGGTAGATATAGCTCCCTCCACCTTAGGGACCGCTTGTGATGCTTGGGGAGAAAGAATTGGGATACCATGAGTCTTATCAGTCTGAGAAGCATCCTGCTCTATATCTTTATTAAAAAAAAATTGTTCTTTACATTGCAGTGCCCTCTCAGTGCATGGGGGACAAAAAGTAAGCAGGGGTTCCACAATGGCATTTAAACACATTGAACAAGTACTGGCTTCAAGGTCATCCATAGTAAAAAAACAGAAACTGTAGACAGTTACCTCAAACACTTTGTATGCACAATCTATTTATTTAGCATAGAAACACTCTTTATGCACAATCTAGTTGTTTAGTTAATAAAACTACTGTGCCTTTAAGAAAACATGAAAAAAAATTTTGCGCAGCACCCTTGTGCGGCTAAAGAAAACACTAATAATTGTTGCTTCCAATAAGATCGAAATTATTCGCATCCCATTAGTAGTCAGATTAACCTTGTTTAACAAACTGCACCTTCAAAATAAAAACTTCAGTTTTAAACCTCGCCACAGCTCTGCTGCGGCGCTTACTTGCCCCCTCACACTGAGACAACAAACGGTACTCGTGCAGCAAGCGTCTAGACCACCTGAGTTCCACTACCCATGCGGTCCAGACAGAAGACACTGGAGTTGTCCGACCAACTCCCAGCTAGGCACTGCGCTGCGTCTGTTAGCGCACAAAAAATGCCCTGTCCATCGTGGGTGTGTCAAAGCGGAACTCCCGCGCGGCCCAGAACCTTTGTAATAAAAACTTCAGTTTTAAACCTCGCCACAGCTCTGCTGCGGCGCTTACTTGCCCCCTCACACTGAGACAACAAACGGTACTCGTGCAGCAAGCGTCTAGACCGCCTGAGTTCCACTACCCATGCGGTCCAGACAGAAGACACTGGAGTTGTCCGACCAACTCCCAGCTAGGCACTGCGCTGCGTCTGTTAGAGCGCAAAAAATGCCCTGTCCATCGTGGGCGTGTCAAAGCGGAACTCCCGCGCGGCCCAGAACCTTTGTAATAAAAACAACAACAATGGAGCCACCAGAGTATTGCACTCCAAAAAAACAGTGCCACACATTAAGCCAGTTCCCCTGTAGCCATGCCGCAAGCATATGCAGTATCTATGTGATCGGAATTCACTCCGCAACCCCAGCGTCAGCCCACACATTAAAAGGTTTAATAAAGGTGAAACATACCCTTCAACCGCACCCCATATCAATCATTGTCCCATAATGATAGCATCTCTGTATACCCCTTTAGAGGTCTCTTACACAAGCTATATACGTAGGGCATAGGTCAGCTTAGCGAGAGAGAGATAGACCGTCCTTTCTGAGGTACCAAGTGTCACAGTAAAACAAAAGACTGCATATACCTCCATGTTGAGTAACATGACTCTTCCCACACTGCAAGAGGTCCTTCATCTCCTCTCAGAATCTGTGGGAACAACTGGGTCTTAGATAAACTTGCTAAGACCATATGCATCAGGGCAGCCCCCATTGGAAATCACAGAGGACGGATGTAATCTGCACAGACCCTAAAGCTGTACCCTGAGAAAAAAGGAAATTTATGCTTACCTGATAAATTGATTTCTTCTACGATACAACGAGTCCACGGATTTCATCCTTACTTGTGGGATACAATACCAAAGCTACAGGACACGGATGAAAGGGAGGGACAAGACAGAGACCTAAATGGAAGGCACCACTGCTTGAAGAACTTTCCTCCCAAAAACAGCCTCAGAAGAAGCAAAAGTATCAAATTTGGAAAAAGTATGAAGGGGCGACCAAGTCGCAGCCTTACAAATCTGTTCAACAGAAACATTGTTTTTAAAAGCCCATGTGGAAGCCACAGCCCTAGTAGAATGAGCCGTAATTCTTTCAGGAGGCTGCTGTCATCTTGATACAGATTTATCTGAGGAGATAAATTCGCATAGTCCCCATTCCACTGTCCGAGCATGCACAGCTGCAGCAGTCTGAGGTGAAAGCGAGCAAACAGAATGATGTCCATTGCCGCTACCATTAATCCAATGACCTCCATACACTGAGCCACCGATGGCCGAGGAATGGACTGAAGTGCTCGGCAAGTATTTAGAATCTTTGATTTTCTGACCTCCGTCAGAAATATTTTCATATCTACCGAGTCTATTAGAGTTCCCAAGAAGGGAACCCTTGTTTGTGGAACTAGTGAACTGTTTTCTATGTTCACCTTCCAGCCGTGAGTTCTCAGAAAAGACAACACTGTGTCCGTGTGAGATTCTGTCAGTTGATAAGTTGACGCCTGGATCAGAATATCGTCCAGATAAGGCGCCACTGCTATGCCCCACGGTCTGAGAACCGCCAGAAGGGACCCTAAAACCTTTGTGAAGATCCTGGGTGCTGTGGCCAACCCGAAAGGAAGAGCCAAAAACTGATAATGTTTGTCCAGAAAGGCAAACCTTAGGAACTGATGATGATCCTTGTGAATAGGAATATGAAGGTATGCATCCTTCAAGTCCACGGTAGTCATACTGACCCTCCTGGATCATAGGTATGTTCGATCATAGGTTGTTCAAATAGTCTCCATCTTGAATGATGGAACTCTGAGAAACTTGTTTAGACACTTGAGATCTAAAATGGGTCTAAAAGTTCCCTCTTTTTTGGGAACCACGAAAAGATTTGAGTAAAACCCCTGCCCCTGTTCCAGTTGATACCCGTGGGTCACGATTTCCAGTGCCCAGGGATCCTGAACATCTCTTGCCCAAGCCTGAGCAAAGAAAGAAAGTCTGCCCCGTACTTGATCCGGTCCCGGATCGAGGGCCTCCCCTTCATGCTGTCTTTGTAGCAGCAGCGGGCTTCTTAGATTGTTTACCTTTATTCCAAGTCTGGTTGGGTCTCTAGACTGACTTGGATTGAGCAAAACTCCCTTCCTGTTTTGTGGAGGAAAAGGAAGCAGAAGGTCCTCCTTTAAAATTTTGAAAGGAACGAAAATTATTTTGTTTACCCCTCATCTTAACTGACTTATCCTGAGGTAGGGCATGGCCTTTACCTCCAGAAATGTCAGAAATGATTTCCTTCAATTCAGGTCCGAATAGGGTCTTACCCTTAAAAGGAATAGCTAAAAGCTTAGATTTTGATGACACATCAGCAGACAGAGATTTGAGCCATAACGCTCTACAAGCTAAAATGGCAAAACCTGCATTTTTCGCTGCTAATTTAGCAATTTGAAAAGCAGCATCAGTAATAAAAGAATTAGCTAGCTTGAGAGCCTTAAGTCTATCCAAAATGTCATCTAATGGAGTCTCAACCTTCAGAGACTCTTCTAGAGCATCAAACCAAAAAGCTGCTGCAGTAGTAACTGGAACAATGCAAGCCGTAGGTTGTAAAAGAAAACCCTGATGAATAAATAATTTCTTTAGAAGACCCTCTAACTTTTTATCCATAGGGTCTTTGAAAGCACAACTGTCCTCAATAGGTATAGTTGTATGCTTAGCCAGGGTAGATATAGCTCCCTCCACCTTAAGGACCGTTTGCCAAGAGTCCCGAATGGTGTCTGATATGGGAAACATTTTCTTAAAATTAGGAGGGGGAGGAGGAAGGAAGCATTGAGCTGGAGCTCTGGGCTAAGAGAATAAAATTAAGTGTTTTCAAAGTTCTTTGGGTCCTAGTAGCAGTGTACATTTGGTCCTGTGTGCTTCCAAATACTACTGAGAGGCAGCAGGACAAATTTCAGGCGCTTTTAAGCCATTTTCGAGTGATCCGATTTTCAGGACCAGGCCAAAATCAGGACAGGCTGGGGATGCGGCCTACCCCGGACCGGAGACAGAACAGCAAAGAGCCAAATTCATCATATATATACTCCTAACCATCAGACCTACCAGTCCACACAGATCTGACCCTTGGCTGAGATGTAGCAAGCCAAAATTAAGCTTTTAAAGGTGAGCAGCTTACCGGAAGATTTTTCATCAGAGGAGGTGGGGGAGGCCTCAGGAGTCATTGCTAAGAAGTGAAGACTGAGAAGATCAGACAAAAAGAAGGTGAAAAGAGCCTCTGGAAATCACACATATGCTCTGGAGACTACATCAGGGACCAACAACATAAGGGTGAGTGGCGGGAAAATCGCCATTTCTTTTTTTTTTTTTTCTTCTCTCTGATACATCAGCACTATTAAGACTGAACTGTACATCCACTCAATATATCAATCTTTCACAAAATTTTATATTGAGAGTGAGTGTGCATTATACACTGGCTCATTTTCTACAATATAAAGAGAAGATATTGGGGGAAGTTCCCAAAGCATATAACATCTAAAAGCTGCAGACTGACTAACCATATGCCTAACTAGGCAATGAGCATGAGAAGTCACTAACAACAGACTCAGGGCTCTTAACTTAAGTAGTTCTAAGTTTGCCACAGCAGGTAACATCTCACATCTCACTAACCTGACTCTGCACCTCATCAGGGCGAGAGTGGGACACTTTTAGCGAGAATATCTGTGGTAAAAGCTGTCACATGGACACTAGAACGTAAGGCCCTGGGATACTAAAAAATACCTACAGCACTTTAGAAAAAGATTTAAACTCTGCAATGTTTGGTTAAAGGGCCACTGTAAGTAAATATTTTCTATGCCTGTTACTAACTAACTACCCCAAATACGCTTTTTATCAATAGCATTTCATTAACATATCTCTACCGTATATCAGAAATCTTGTCTGCTAATTTAATTGTTTTCCAAACCCACTCCGTGGGTATCCTTTGCTCTGTACCAATCTGTTTACAATACCTAGGTTTCAAAATGGCGCTTTAAACACAAAGTTATTGGTTTAAGTATTTTGAACACGTAGTGCTGAAAATAGTGGGCAGGATAACGTGACATCATCGGCGAATAAAAGATATAACTTTTAGAACGTTATGAAACTTCGTTTTGGAGAAAATATAGGTCAGTAGGTTTTAATTAATGTTTATTAACTTTAATATGTTAGTTGTTTAGCTTAAAAATTATAACAGAAAGTAATCCTTTAAGCTTATAAAAATTCAGCCTGGGGTAGTTTTAAAGAGGCAATGAAGTTATAATCTGTTAAAATGCTACCCAGCAATTAACTTATGTTTTTGTAAAACGGATGGAGGAGGAAAGGGAGGCGAGGTGAGCAAAGGAAAAACATAATTTATGTAAGAACTTACCTGATAAATTCATTTCTTTCATATTAGCAAGAGTTCATGAGCTAGTGACGTATGGGATATACATTCCTACCAGGAGGGGCAAAGTTTCCCAAACCCCAAAATGCCTATAAATACACCCCTCACCACACCCACAATTCAGTTTAACGAATAGCCAAGAAGTGGGGTGATAAGAAAGGAGCGAAAGCATCAAAAAATAAGGAATTGAAATAATTGTGCTTTATACAAAAAAATCATAACCACCACCAAAAAGGGTGGGTCTCATGGACTCTTGCTAATATGAAATAAATGAATTTATTAGGTAAGTTCTTACATAAATTATGTTTTCTTTCATGTAATTAGCAAGAGTCCATGAGCTAGTGACATATGGGATAACAGATACCCAAGATGTGGATCTTCCACGCAAGAGTCACTAGAGAGGGAGGGATAAAATAAAGACAGCCAATTCCGCTGAAAAAATAATCCACAACCCAAATCAAAAGTTTTAATTATAATAATGAAAAAAACTGAAATCATAAGCAGAAGAATCAAACTGAAACAGCTGCCTGAAGTACTTTTCTACCAAAAACTGCTTCAGAAGAAGAGAAAACATCAAAATGGTAGAATTTAGTAAAAGTATACAAAGAAGACAAAGTTGCTGCTTTGCAAATCTGATCAACAGAAGCTTCATTCCTAAAAGCCCAGGAAGTAGAAACTGACCTAGTAGAATGAGCCGTAATCCTTTGAGGCGGGGACTTACCCGACTCTATATAAGCATCATGAATCAAAGACTTTAACCAAGATGCCAAAGAAATGGCAGAAGCCTTCTGACCTTTCCTGGAACCAGAAAAGATAACAAATAGACTAGAAGTCTTTCTAAAATCTTTAGTAGCTTCAACATAATATTTCAAAGCTCTTACTACATCCAAAGAATGTAAAGACCTCTCCTTTGAATTCTTAGGATTAGGACACAATGAAGGAACAACAATTTCTCTACTAATGTTGTTAGAATTCACAAGCTTAGGTAAAAATTGAAATGAAGTCCGCAACACCGCCTTATCCTGATGAAAAATCAGAAAAGGAGATTCACAAGAAAGAGCAGATAACTCAGAAACTCTTCTAGCAGAAGAGATGGCCAAAAGGAACAAAACTTTCCAAGAAAGTAATTTAATATCCAGAGAATGCATAGGTTCAAACGGAGGAGCCTGTAAAGCCCTCAGAACCAAATTAAGACTCCAAGGAGGAGAGATTGACTTAATGACAGGCTTGATACGAACCAAAGCCTGTACAAAACAATGAATATCAGGAAGATTAGCAATCTTTCTGTGAAAAAGAACAGAAAGAGCAGAGATTTGTCCTTTCAAAGAACTTGCAGATAAACCTTTATCCAAACCATCCTGAAGGAACTGTAAAATTCTAGGCATTCTAAAAGAATGCCAAGAGAATTTATGAGAACACCAAGAAATGTAAGTCTTCCAGACTCGATAATAAATCTTCCTAGACACAGATTTACGAGCCTGTAACATAGTATTAATAACTGAGTCATAGAAACCCCTATGACTAAGAATCAAGCGTTCAATTTCCATACCTTCAAATTTAATGATTTTCCTGATGGAAAAATGGGCCTTGAGAAAGAAGGTCTGGCCTTAACGGAAGTGTCCAAGGTTGGCAACTTGCCATCCGAACGAGATCCGCATACCAAAACCTGTGAGGCCATGCTGGAGCCACCAGCAGAACAAACGAACGTTCCATTAGAATTTTGGAAATCACTCTTGGAAGAAGAACTAGAGGCGGAAAGATATAGGCAGGATGATAATTCCAAGGAAGCGACAACGCGTCCACTGCTTCCGCCTGAGGATCCCTGGATCTGGACAGATACCTGGGAAGTTTCTTGTTTAGATGAGAGGCCATCAGATCTATTTCTGGAAGTACCCAGATCTGAACAATCTGAAGAAATACCTCTGGGTGAAGAGACCATTCGCCCGGATGTAACGTCTGGCGACTGAGATAATCCGCTTCCCAATTGTCTACACCTGGGATGTGAACCACAGAAATTAGACAGGAGCTGGATTCCGTCCATACAAGTATCCGAGATACTTCTCTCATAGCTTGAGGACTGTGAGTCCCACCTTGTTGATTGACATACGCCACGGTTGTGACATTGTCCGTCTGAAAACAAATAAACGATTCTCTCTTCAGAAGAGGCCAGAACTGGAGAGCTCTGAAAATCGCACGGAGTTCCAAAATGTTGATTGGTAATCTCGCCTCCTGAGATTCCCAAACCCCTTGCGCTGTCAGAGATCCCCATACAGCTCCCCAACCTGAAAGACTCGCATCTGTTGAGATCACAGTCCAGGTTGGACGAACAAAAGAGGCCCCTTGAATTAAACAATGGTGATCCAACCACCAAGTCAGAGAAGATCGAACATTGGAATTTAAGGATATTATTTGTGATATCTTTGTATAATCCCTGCACCACTGGTTCAGCATACAAAGCTGAAGAGGTCTCATGTGAAAACGAGCAAAGGGGATCGCGTCCGATGCAGCAGTCATGAGACCTAAAATTTTCCATGCAAAAAGCTACCGAAGCTGAAACCAACTTCAGACGTCTCTTTTCTGTTAAAGACAAAGTCATGGACACTGAATCTATTTGAAAGCCTAAAAAGGTTACCTTTGTCTGAGGAATCAAAGAACTCTTTGGTAAATTGATCCTCCAACCATGTCTTTGAAGAAACAACACAAGTTGATTTGTATGAGATTCTGCAGAATGTAAAGACTGAGCAAGTACCAAGATATCGTCCAAATAAGGAAATACCACAATACCCTGTTCTCTGATTACAGAGAGAAGGGCACCGAGAACCTTTGAAAAGATCCTTGGAGCTGTTGCTAGGCCAAACGGAAGGGCAACAAACTGGTAATGCTTGTCTAGAAAAGAGAATCTCAGAAACTGATAGTGATCTGGATGAATTGGAATATGAAGATATGCATCCTGTAAATCTATTGTGGACATATAATGCCCTTGCTGAACAAAAGGCAGAATAGTCCTTATAGTCACCATTTTGAATGTTGGTATTCTCACATAACGATTCAATATTTTTAGATCTAGAACTGGTCTGAAGGAATTCTCCTTCTTTGGTACAATAAATAGATTTGAGTAAAACCCCAGCCCCCTTCCAGAACTGGAACTGGCACAATTACCCCAGCCAACTCTAGGTCTGAAACACATTTCAGAAATGCCTGAGCCTTCACTGGGTTTACTGGAATGCGTGAGAGAAAAAATCTTCTCACAGGCGGCCTTACCTTGAAACCTATTCTGTACCCTTGTGAAACAATGTTCTGAATCCAAAGACTGTGAATCGAATTGATCCAAATATCTTTGAAAAATCGTAACCTGCCCCCTACCAGCTGTGCTGGAATGAGGGCTGCACCTTCATGCGGATTTGGGAGCTGGTTTTGACTTTCTAAAAGGCTTGGATTTATTCCAGACTGGAGAAGGTTTCCAAACAGAAACCGTTCCTTTAGGGGAAGGGTCAGGCTTTTGTTCCTTATTCTGACAAAAGGAACGAAAACTATTAGCAGCCCTGTATTTACCTTTAGATTTTTTGTCCTGAGGCAAAAAAACATAATTTTTGTAAGAACTTACCTGATAAATTCATTTCTTTCATATTGGCAAGAGTCCATGAGCTAGTGACATATGGGATATACAATCCTACCAGGAGGGGCAAAGTTTCACAAACCTCAAAATGCCTATAAATACACCCCTCACCACACCCACAATTCAGTTTAATGAATAGCCAAGCAGTGGGGTGATAAAGAAAGGAGTAGAAAGCATCAACAAAGGAAATTTGGAAATAATTGTGCTTTATACGAAAAATCATAACCACCATAAAAAAGGGTGGGCCTCATGGACTCTTGCCAATATGAAAGAAATTAATTTATCAGGTAAGTTCTTACATAAATTATGTTTTCTTTCATGTAATTGGCAAGAGTCCATGAGCTAGTGACATATGGGATATCAATACCCAAGATGTGGAGTCTTCCATTTAAGAGTCACTAGAGAGGGAGGGACTAAAACAAAAACAGCCATATTCCGCTGAGAAAATAATCCACAACCCAAAAATAAGTTTATTTTCACTTTTGAAAGAAAAAAACTTAAATCAAAAAGCAGAATAATCAAACTGAAACAGCTGCCTGAAGAACTTTTCTATGAAAAACTGCTTCCGAAGAAGCAAATACATCAAAATGGTAAAATTTAGTAAATGTATGCAAAGAGGACCAAGTGGCTGCTTTGCAAATCTGATCGACTGAAGCTTCATTCTTAAAAGCCCATGAAGTAGAGACTGATCTAGTAGAATGAGCTGTAATTCTCTGAGGCGGGGTTTGACCCGACTCCAAATAAGCTTGATGAATCAAAAGTTTCAACCAAGAAGCCAAGGAAACAGCAGAAGCTTTCTGACCTTTCCTAGGACCAGAAAATAAAACAAATAGACTGGAAGTCTTCCTGAAATCTTTAGTAGCTTCCACATAATATTTCAAAGCTCTTACCACATCCAAAGAATGTAAGGATCTCTCCAAAGAATTCTTAGGATTAGGACATAAAGAAGGGACAACAATTTCTCTACTAATGTTGTTAGAATTCACAACCTTAGGTAACAATTTAAAAGAAGTCCGCAAAACTGCCTTATCCTGATGAAAAATCAGAAAAGGAGACTCACAAGAAAGAGCAGATAGCTCAGAAACTCTTCTAGTAGAAGAGATAGCCAAAAGGAACAACACTTTCCAGGAAAGTAGTTTAATGTCCAAAGAATGCATAGGTTCAAATGGAGGAGCCTGTAAAAGCCCTCAGAACCAAATTAAGACTCCAAGGAGGAGAAATTGACATAATGACAGGCTTAATACAAACTAAAGCCTGTACAAAACAGTGTATATCAGGAAGTATAGCAATTTTTCTGTGAAATAAAACAGAAAGAGCGGAGATTTGTCCTTTCAAGGAACTTGCAGACAAACCCTTATCCAGACCATCCTGAAGAAACTGCAAAATTCTAGGAATTCTAAAAGAATGCCAGAAGAATTTATGAGAAGAACACCATGAAATGTAAGCCTTCCAAACTCTATAATAAATCTTCCTAGAGACAGATTTACGAGCTTGTAACATAGTATTAATCACTGAATCAGAGAAACCTCTATGACTTAGAACTAAGCGTTCAATTTCCATACCTTCAAATTTAATGATTTGAGATCCTGATGGAAAAACGGACCTTGAGATAGTAGGTCCGGCCGTAACGGAAGTGGCCAAGGCGGGCAACTGGACATCCGAACCAGATCCGCATACCAAAACCTGTGTGGCCATGCTGGAGCCACCAGCAACACAAAAGACTGTTCCATGATGATTTTGGAAATCACTCTTTGAAGAAGAACTAGAGGTGGGAAGATGTAAGCAGGTTGATAACACCAAGGAAGTGTCAGCGCATCCACTGCTTCCGCCTGAACATCCCTGGACCTGGACAGGTATCTGGGAAGTTTCTTGTTTAGATGAGAGGCCATGAGATCTATCTCTGGAAGCCCCCACATCTGAACAATCTGAGAAAACACATCTGGATGGAGAGACCACTCCCCTGGATGTAAAGTCTGGCGGCTGAGATAATCTGCCTCCCAATTGTCTACACCTGGGATATGCACCACAGAGATTAGACAGGAGCTGGATTCTGCCCAAGCAAGTATCCGAGAAACTTCTTTCATAGCTTGGGGACTGTGAGTCCCACTCTGATGATTGACATAAGCCACAGTTGTGATATTGTCTGTCTGAAAACAAATGAACAGTTCTCTCTTTAGTAGAGGCCAGAACTGAAGAGCCCTGAGAATTGCACGGAGTTCTAAAATATTTATTGGTAATCTCGCCTCTTGAGATTTCCAAACCCCTTGTGCTGTCAGAGACCCCCAAACGGCTCCCCAACCTGAAAGACTCGCATCTGTTGTGATCACAGTCCAGGTTGGGCGAACAAAAGAAGCCCCTTGAACCAAACGATGGTGATCTATCCACCATGTCAGAGAGTGTCGTACATTGGGATTCAAGGATATTAATTGTGATATCTTTGTATAATCCCTGTACCATTGATTCAGCATACAAAGCTGTAGATGTCTCTTGTGAAAACGAGCAAACGGGATTGCGTCCGATGCTGCAGTCATGAGACCTAAAACTTCCATGCACATAGCCACTGAAGGGAATGACTGAGACTGAAGGCGCCGGCAGGCTGCAACCAATTTTAAACGTCTCTTGTCTGTTAGAGACAGAGTCATGGACACTGAATCTATCTGGAAACCTAAAAAGGTGACCCTTGTCTGAGGAATCAAGAAACTTTTTGGTAAATTGATCCTCCAACCATGTTTCCGAAGAAACAACACTAGTTGATTTGTGTGAGATTCTGCAGTATGTAAAGACTGAGCTAGTACGAAGATATCGTCCAAATAAGGAAACACCGCAATACCCTGTTCTCTGATTACAGATAGTAGGGCACTCAGAACCTTTGAAAAGATTCTTGGAGCTGTTGCTAGGCCAAATGGAAGAGCAACAAATTGGTAATGCTTGTCTAGAAAAGAGAATCTCAGAAACTGAAAGTGTTCTGGATGAATCGGAATATGAAGGTATGCATTCTGCAAGTCTATTGTGGACATATAATGTCCTTGCTGAACAAAAGGCAGAATAGTCCTTATAGTCACCATCTTGAAAGTTGGTACTCTTACATAACGATTCAAAATTTTCAGATCCAGAACTGGTCTGAACAAATTTTCTTTCTTTGGTACAATGAATAGGTTTGAATAAAACCCCAAACCTTGTTCCTGAAGAGGAACTGGCATGATTACCCCTGAAGACTCCAGGTCTGAAACACACTTCAGAAAAGCCTGAGCTTTTACTGGATTTACAGGAATGTGTGAGAGAAAAAATCTTCTCACAGGAGGTCTTACTTTGAATCCTATTCGATACCCTTGAGAGACAATGCTCTGAATCCAATGATTTTGGACAGATTTTATCCAAAAATCCTTGAAAAACCTTAATCTGCCCCCTACCAGCTGAGCTGGAATGAGGGCCGCACCTTCATGCGGACTTAGGGGCAGACTTTGGTTTCCTAAATGGCTTGGATTTATTCCAATTTGAGGAAGGCTTCCAACTGGAAGCAGATTCCTTGGGAGGAGGATTGAGTTTTTGTTCCTTATTCTGACGAAAGGAACGAAAACGGTTAGAAGCCTTAGATTTACCCTTAGGTTTTTTATCCTGAGGCAAAAAAACTCCTTTTCCTCCAGTGATAGTTGAAATAATAGAATCCAACTGAGAACCAAATAAATTATTACCTTGGAAAGAAAGAGATAGTAATCTAGATTTAGATGTCATATCAGCATTCCAAGATTTAAGCCACAAAGCTCTTCTAGCTAATACAGCTAAAGACATGGATCTAACATCAATTTTGATAATATCAAAAATGGCATCACAAATAAAATGATTAGCATGTTGCAGTAAGCGAACAATGCTAGATATGTCAGAATCCAATTCATGTTGCGCTAAATTTTCCAACCAGAAAGTTGATGCAGCCACAACATCACCCAAAGAAATAGCAGGTCTGAGAAGATGACCTGAATATAAATAGGCCTTCCTTAGATAAGATTCAAGCTTCCTATCTAAAGGATCCTTAAAGGAAGTGCTATCTTCCATAGGAATAGTGGTACGTTTAGCAAGTGTAGAAATAGCCCCATCAACTTTGGGGATCTTTTCCCAAAACTCTATAGATTTTGCTGGTAAAGGATACAATCTCTTAAACCTTGAAGAAGGAACAAAGGAAGTACCTGGCTTATTCCATTCCCTAGAAATCATATCAGAAATAGCCTTAGGAATGGGAAAAACACCTGGGGAAACCACAGGAGGTTTAAAAACAGCATTTAAACGTTTATTAGACTGAACGTCAATAGGACTGGTTACCTCAATATCCAAAGTAATTAACACTTCTTTTAATAAAGAACACATATACTCTATTTTAAATAAATAAGTAGATTTGTCAGTGTCAATATCTGAGGAAGGATCTTCTGTTTCAGATAGATCCTCATCAGAAGAGGATGAATTATTATGTTGTTGGTCATTTGAAATTTCATCAGCTAAATGAGAAGTTTTAAAAGACCTTTTACGTTTATTAGAAGGTGGAAATGCAGACAAAGCCTTCATAATAGATTCAGAAACAAATTCTTTAAAATTTACAGGTATATCATGCACATTAGAAGTTGAAGGAACTGTAACTGGCAATGTACTATTACTGATAGAAACACTATCTGCATGTAAAAGTTTATCATGACAACTATTACAAATGACA
This sequence comes from Bombina bombina, assembly GCF_027579735.1. Taxonomy (NCBI): domain Eukaryota; kingdom Metazoa; phylum Chordata; class Amphibia; order Anura; family Bombinatoridae; genus Bombina; species Bombina bombina. Next base: position 463,674,024 of record NC_069504.1, on the reverse strand, counting down.
TTCGGTGGAATAATTTCTACAATTTTGCAACAAATGCACTTAGCTTTGGTAGAACCGATGTCAGACAGCAATTTTCCAGCAGAAACTTCAGACAGGATCGGATTGGGACATCTTGCTCAATGTAAAAGAAAAAACAACATATAAAGCAAAATTATCTATTTCCTTAAATGACAGTTTCAGGAATGGGAAAAAATGCAAAAAGCATAGGCCTCTTGATAGAGAAGAAAGCAGGAGGCAAACATGAATGGGGTATTGAAATAATGAAAAAAATTTGGCGCCAAGTATGACGCACAACGTAACGTAAACTTTTTTGTCGCCAAAAATGACCGGAAATGACACACTTGCTTCACTAATGACGCCGCCGTGTGAAAGGTCTCGACGTCACGTATGACGCCGGAAATGACGAAGTTGCGTCAAAAACGTAATTTCCCGCGCCAAAAAAGTTTGCGCCAAAAATGACGCAATAAAGTCTAACATTTGACGCACCCGCGAGCCTAATACCCGCAAATGCAAAAGTAGTCAAAATTGAAAAAGACTAAACCCCAGGTAAGAAACAAATTTCTTAAAGTGTTTATATTCCCAAATATGAAACTGACAGTCTGCAGAAGGAAATACATGAACCTGACTCATGGCAAATATAAGTACAATACATATATTTAGAACTTTATATAATTTGCATAAAGTGCCAAACCATAGCTGAGAGTGTCTTAAGTAATAAAAACATACTTACCAAAAGACACCCATCCACATATAGCAGATAGACAAACCAGTACTAAAACAGTTCTTTAGTAGAGGTAATGGTAAATTTGAGAGTATATCGTCGATCTGGAAAGGGAGGTAGGAGATGAATCTCCACGACCGATAACAGAGAACCCATGAAAAAGACCCCCGTTAGGGAAATCATCGTATTCAATAGGTGATACTCCCTTCACGTCCCTCTGACATTCGCTGTACTCTGAGAGGAATCAGGCTTCAACAATGCTGAGAAGCGCATATCAACGTAGAAATCTTAGCACAAATTTACTTCACCACCTCCATAGGAGGCAAAGTTTGTAAAACTGAATTGTGGGTGTGGTGATGGGTGTATTTATAGGCATTTTGAGGTTTGGGAAACTTTGCCCCTCCTGGTAGGATTGTATATCCCATATGTCACTAGCTCATGGACTCTTGCCAATTACATGAAAGAAAGTTCCTTTCCCCCCAGTAACAGTTGAAATAATAGAATCCAACTGTGAACCAAATAATTTATTACCTTGGAAAGAAAGAGAAAGCAAAGTTGACTTAGAAGTCATATCTGCATTCCAAGATTTAAGCCATAGAGCTCTTCTAGCTAAGATAGCTAAAGACATATATCTGACATCAATTCTAATGATATCGAAAATGGCATCACAAATAAAGTTATTAGCATGTTGAAGAAGTTTAACAATGCTATAAGCATTATGGTCTGACACTTGTTGCGCTAAAGCCTCCAACCAGAAAGTTGAAGCTGCAGCAACATCAGCCAAAGAAATAGCAGGTCTAAGAAGATTACCTGAACATAAATAAGCTCTCCTTAGAAAGGATTCAAGATTCCTGTCTAAAGGATCTTTAAAAGAAGTACTATCCGCCGTAGGAATAGTAGTACGTTTAGCAAGAGTAGAAATAGCCCCATCAACTTTAGGGATTTTATCCCAAAATTCCAATCTATCAGATGGCACAGGGTACAATTTCCTAAACCTTTGAGAAGGAGTAAATGAAGTTCCCAAACTATTCCATTCACTAGAAATTACAGGAACTGGAAAAACTTCAGGAATAACTACATGAGGTTTAAAAACCGAATTTAAACGCTTAGTAGATTTAGTATCAAGAGGACTAGACTCCTCCATATCTAATGCAATTAACACTTCTTTAAGTATAGAACAAATAAACTCCATCTTAAATAAATATGAAGATTTATCAGTGTCAATATCTGAGGCAGAATCTTCTGAACCAGATAGATCCTCATCAGAAACAGATAAGTCAGAATGACAACGGTCACTTAAAAATTCATCTGAAATATGAGAAGTTTTAAAAGACCTTTTACGCTTACTGGAAGGAGGAATAACAGACAGAGCCTTCCTAATAGATTTAGAAACAAATTCTTTTACATTAACAGGGACATCCTGAACATTAGATGTTGAAGGAACAACAACAGGTAATGGATTATTACTAATGGAAATACAATCTGCATTAGAGAGTTTATCATGACAGTTATCACAAACAACAGCCGGAGGAACAGTTACCAAAAGTTTACAACAGATGCACTTAACTTTGGTAGAACCAGCATCAGGCAGCGTCTTTCCAGAAGTAGATTCTGATCCAGGGTCATGTTGAGACATCTTGCAATATGTAATAGAAAAAACAACATATAAAGCAAAATTATCAAATTCCTTAAATGACAGTTTCAGGAATGGGACAAAATGCCAAATGAACAAGCCTCTAGCAACCAGAAGCAATGAAAAATGAGACTGAAATAATGTGAAAAAAAGGTGGAGACAAGAATGACGCCCACATTTTTTGGCGCCAAGAATGATGCCCACATTATTGGCGCCAAGTACAACGCCTATATTTTTTGGCGCCAAATATGACGCCACATCCTGTGACGTCCAAAAAAACGACGCCCACAATTTTGGCGCAAAAAAACTTCTGAACGTCAAAAATGACGCAACCATGCACAAACTTCCGGCGTCAATTAGGGCGTCAGAAATGACAACATTTTTGCGCCAAAAAAGTCCGCGCCAAGAATGATGCAATAAATTGAAGCATTTTCAGCCCCCGCGAGCCTAACAGCCCACAGGGAAAAAAAGTAAATTGAAAAAATTATTTTAAGGTAAGAAAAAAATATTTCATATGCATTATCCCAAATAATGAAACTGACTGTCTGAAATAAGGAATACTGATTATCCTGAATCATGGCAAATATAAGTTTAAAGACATATATTTAGAACTTTACATATAAAGTGCCCAACCATAGCTTAGAGTGTCATAAAAAATAAGACTTACTTACCCTAAGACACTCATCTACATATAGTAGATAGCCAAACCAGTACTGAAACGAGAATCAGTAGAGGTAATGGTATATAAGAGTATATCGTCGATCTGAAAAGGGAGGTAAGAGATGAATCTCTACGACCGATAACAGAGAACCTATGAAATAGATCCCCTAGAGGAAGACCATTGTATTCAAATAGGCAATACTCTCTTCACATCCCTCTGACATTCACTGCACTCTGAGAGGAAAACCGGGCTCCAGCCTGCTGCGAAGCGCATATCAACGTAGAATCTAGCACAAACTTACTTTACCACCTCCATGGTAGGCAAAGTTTGTAAAACTGAATTGTGGGTGTGGTGAGGGGTGTATTTATAGGCATTTTGGGGTTTGGGAAACTTTGCCCCTCCTGGTAGGAATGTATATCACATACGTCACTAGCTCATGGACTCTTGCTAATTACATGAAAGAAATACAGGGGTCGTGTGTTCAATATATCTGTAACTCAGGTTAACTATATAACATATTTTCTGAAAGAGGTCACTATCCAAGATGAAGAGCAGGAACCAAACAGTAAAGGACTGCCTATCTAAGTTGCAGCTTAAACTTAAACTCATAGATAAAGCTGCATCTCCAACAAAGCTACCTACTGAAGTAGAATCAACAGAAGAGGATAGCCAAATAGGAAAAGATATTCCAAACAACGAACTGTTAACCCAGATCAAATCCTTCTTCCATGAAGAGTTGAAAACAGCAATACATGACCTCAAAAAGGACATAAGAGAAATAGGGGGAAGGACAACAGAATTGGAAAACAAAATTGATGATATCACGGAAGAGATTCCCCAAATCAAACACACCCTGTTAGACCATGCTATATATATCAAAAAGCTTGAAGAGCAGGTGGAAGACTTAGAAAACAGATCTAGAAGATCAAACCTGAGAATCAGAAACCTCCCAGAAGATTACAAAAATCTCCAAGCGGATGTTACGGAAATATTCCACCAACTAATTCCAGATACAGAAATCAACATGTTGCTATTCGATAGAATACACAGAGCTCTCACCAGACCCTCCCAATCCAAAACCAGAGACATTATAGTTAAACTACATTATTATCATGTCAAGGAGATGATTTTGCAGGCAGCAAGACAAGCTAAGTCGATCACCTATGAGGGACATAATATCCAAATATATACGGACCTATCTCCCATAACACTGAGAAAAAGACGTGAAATGAAACCAATTGTAGAAGCACTTAACAAAGAGAAGATAAGGTACCGCTGGAACTTTCCCTTCAAGTTGATCTTTACTCACCAGAATACCTTGTATTCTTGCTCGTCACTAGAGGAGGGACAAATGACACTGAACAAGCTGGATATAACAATGGAAGAACCTACAACGCAGACCACACAGCCGACAGCGAGAAGACCACCCCAGAGAGAATGGTCTATGGTCACTAAAAAAGGTAACCCAAAAAAATCAAGACCAACTACACCCTCCAATGAAGACCAGAACTCCAACAACAAGGAGAATCCTCCTGTCCATTGAAGAAAACATCCATATGGAGTTAGGATGAGAAGATTATTAAGAGTACGAACTTTACCTCACACAGTTGGACTGGGTATAAGGTATAATTGAAGGAGACAGTAGTCCACGAATGGTAATTGAAAAGTGTATTGTCTCCCTCTCCTTTCTTTTTTCCTTTTTCTCTTACTTTCTCTACTTATCTCTTTCCGTCATTCTCCTTTTGCTGGTATGTTTTCTCCCTCAAGGTATAATATCTGATTACATCCTTATGGAACTAGGGTGAGAAGATCCATAAGAGTTTGAACTTTACCTCACACAGTTGGACTGGATATAAGGTATAATGGAAAGATACATTAGTTCATGAGTTGTAATGGAAAAATTGTATTGTCCCTTTTTCCTACTTTTCATACCGATTTCTATCCTTCACTCTCTTTTTGATGGTATGTTTTCTCCCTCAAGGTATAATGTCAGATTATAGAAAATAAGAAAGTTATAACAAGACTATTCCAGAGTTGAATACTGACCAGAAGGTCAAAAATTTTGCAGGTGCAGTTTGCGGCACCCAGTTTAAATGTTATATTTAACTGTTTTATGTTTTATTGTTCAGTTCTAAAGGTTCAGGCACAACAGTCACGAAAAACAGGTTCATTAGGAAACTCCAAATATGAAGGTATCCTCCCAATGTGCAAAGGTCCCACATTTCCGGCCCGTATAGGCTACAGGTACCAAGGTTTCCTAGATGGTATTAAGCTTAAAAATAAAAAGTTACCATGCAGATTAAGATAATCTCACATAATGCCAGGGGCCTTAATTCCAATATAAAAAGAAAGAAAGCCATTATAGAGTATAAAGCTCAAAAAGCTAACATAGTGATGATTCAGGAGACCCACTTCACCACCACCACGACACCCAAATTTTGGGATAAACTTTTCCCTATTAAATATCATGCTATCAATAATAAGAAAAAATGTGGTGTTTCTATACTCCTACATGCCTCTCTTAACTTTAAGGAGGAAGAAATAATCACTGATAAGGAGGGGAGATACCTCATAGTAAGGGGATTGATACACAATACACTAATTCTGTTAGTGAACATTTATTCTCCTAATGATCACCAAGGGCCATTTTTCACCAAAATAAGTAAGCTGCTAATATCCTGGAAGAGACACAAAATAATCATGGGGGGCGGCTTTAATATGACTTTAGACGATAAATTAGACAGGACATCAATGAACCCACAAAAGAACAGCTGGAGAGCAGTAAATAGAGGAGCCAAAGAATACACCTACTATTCATCAGTGCATGGCACACGCTCTAGAATCGACTTAATTTTAATAAGTCAAATCATACTCCCTCTGGTTACAGAGGCTACTATAAGCAGCTGCGTATGGTCAGACCATGACATGATGACATTAGATCTAGAAGGAGTGTTAAACCCAGGCAGAATAAGATCCTGGAACCTACACCCCAAAGTACTTCAAAATGAAGTCTTTAAACAACAAATTGAGAAGCACATCGATGAATTCATGAGAATAAATGAAGGTTCCACAGCTAATCCAAACCTAATTTGGAGTGCTCTGAAGGCTTCCATTAGGGGTTTGATTATAGCTGAATCCTCTAAAGTTAAAAAACAATATAACTCCACATTAGAAAAACTGAGGAAGGAGATATCCGCGATTCGAGAACAAATAATGAGAAATTCCAAGGGAGGTCTAACTAAATTATTAAAAAAGAAAAGTGAGGAACTTAACCTATTGCTTGATAAAGAGGCAATCTCCTCCTTCAAAGCAGTCGACACAAGATACTACACATATGGTAATAAACCTGACAAATTATTAGCAAATAAATTAAAAGCTATGACCAGAGCCTGCACCATCCCACAAATACAATTAACAAATGGATCAGTAACCAATGATCCCCTGCAGATAGCCAATGAATTTGCCAACTATTACAACTCACTCTATAACCTGCCACAACCCAATACTGTAGTAGATAAACAAAAATAATTAGATAGGTTCCTGGAGAGTAGCTCACTAAAAAAAATACCCCAAGAGGATCTAGATCTGCTTAATGCACCTATAACAATTCAGGAGATAAACCAAGCCATTAAAGGATTAAAGAGAAACAAAGCCCCGGGCCCGGATGGGTTCCCAGGCTCTTTTTATAAAGATCTTTAAAAATCGGTGGTACCACATTTAGTAACTATTTTCAATAATATTTTGCAAGGCACAGAAATACCAAAATATATATTGACTGCGAGGGTGACAATTATCCCAAAGCCGGGGAAATGCAAACAATATTGTCAAAATTATAGGCCAATTTCACTAATAAATCAAGACCTCAAACTTTTCACCAAAATTTTGGCAAATCGATTGGCTAGCCCCATCACAAATTTAATAAATACTGACCAAGTGGGATTCATAGCTCAAAGAGAAGCCCCAGATAATGTAAGAAAGATCAAAGACTTGATAAATTTAGCAACAAATAAAGGAATGCCTTCTCTGCTCCTTACTCTGGATGCGGAGAAGGCATTTGACAGGATCAATTGGGATTACATGCTAGCAGTCCTAAATAAGGTAGGAATCAAGGGTCCATTTTATATGGGGTTAAAAAAGTTATATTCTACGCCGGATGCGTTTATCAGACTCTCAGGATATCAATCGAAGCAAATCAAGATCAGGAATGGGACCAGACAGTGCTGCCCACTATCACCGTTGTTGTTTGCATTATGTATTGAACCACTAGCACAGAAAATTAGAGACAACCCCAATATAACAGGAATCAAAGTAGGTGAAAATGAATACAAAATATCACTGTTTGCGGATGATGTCATCCTCGCAGTCACTAAGCCCCTACTTTCCCTCCCAGTAATATACTCAGTGATAGGTAAGTTCGGTTCATTATCAGGATACAAGGTGAATGAAGGTAAATGCAAGGTCTTGGATATTCATCTGCCTAATCACACGAAAAAATTACTGGAGATTGATTTTACCTTCTCTTGGGCAAAGACATCCATCAAATATCTGGGTATTTTCCTTTCACGAAATGTGCATAACCTATACAAAGAAAATTACACAGGTATATTTAAACAGGTTAGAGCTTTGTTGACCAACTGGGCCAAATACAAACTCTCATTGTATGGAAGGATTATGTCCATCAAAATGACGATACTGCCCAAGATCCTCTATCTATTTCGCTCTCTCCCAATAAATGTACCGATTTCAGAACTACAAATAATGCAAAAGGAAATTCTTAAATTTATATGGCAAGGGAAAAGGGCAAGAATTAATAAGGACACGTTGACCAGACATAAATCATGGGGGGGGGGGGGGGGACTTCCAGACTTAATATCTTATTATTATGCAGCTAGAATGGCCCAAACCATCCAATGGCATAGAACAACAAAGACTCCACAATGGGTTCAGTTAGAATCTGATATCATGGAAATAGGCAGATTAGATAGATTACTATAGGCAGACAAACAAGACAGACCTCAAATTTTACGACAGTATGTAGCAATACATCACACCATTATTCTATGGGACAAACTGAACAGAACCTTTTCAATTATCAATAACCGCTCTCAAGCGACACCCTTGATACCCATCAAGTCAATAACAAATTCACAAATGCAAGGAAAATGGGAAAATAAAGGCCTATATCGCATAGCAGATACACTTGTCAATGGTAGGATACTGTCTTTAAACAATATGAAGAACTGGGGGAACCTGATAGAAATCTCTGGTTTCATTACCTACAACTCAAATCCAGGGTACAAGAGATCTTAGGAAACACAAATAAAGAACACAACACTATATACGAGTCACTGTGCTTAACTAAAGAAATTAAAAGAGGTACAGTTACTTTACTATATCCACTTTTAAACATCAAAGAGAAGGATAAAAAAAAGAATAGCATGATAAAATGGGAACAGGACCTAGGTAGATCTTGGTCAGTTGAAACCTGGGCAGAAAATATCCAGAGAGGTCTTAAATTCTCCCCTAATGCTACATTAAAAGAAAATTACCTCAAGGTAATACATAGGTGGTACATTTACCCCAATAGGTGGGCTAAAGCCGAGGGTCGTGAACATCATAAATGCTATAGAGGATGCAACGAAGAGGGGACATATCTACATATGTGGTGGCATTGTAGTAAGGTCAGGAGAGTATGGGATCGCACCTCACACTATTTAAGCTTAATACTTGAAGCAGATATAGCCCTTTCTCCAGAGCAGGCCCTTCTACACTTTCCATTAGAAGGACATATAAAGAGGCACTCCAAGTTCGTTAACATGATATGTACTGTTACACGTATGTGCATAGCGAAGTTCTGGAAGATAGATGTTCCCACCTTTGAATATATTGAAAAGAGAATAGAATACCACTATAATATGTCAAATGCCACGGCAGAACTCCTAAATACTAGGGACCGCTTCATCGAAATGTGGGAACCATATATTATGTATGTGGAAGGGACTAGAGGGGTAGGAAGGATTGACACATAGAAAATCAACGTTGAAGGTGATAATATATAAGAGTGTTTCTTTCTGTTGTGGATAAGATATTATGTTTATTACAATGTCAAAGTTATTCGGAGTAAAATACCGACAAATATGTAATGAATGTGACTCTTGAACAGACTGAACCTGTAATGTTACTTGTTTGAAGTTTATTTGTAAAATGATATTTTGATTTGAAAATTAATAAAAAAATATTTAAACAAAAAAAATTAGGAGGGGGAGAAAATGGTATACCTGGTTTATCCCATTCCTTTTTTACAATTTCCGAAATTCTTTTAGGAACCGGAAAAACATCAGTGTAAGTAGGTACCTCTAGATTTGTCCATCTTACACAATTTCTCTGGTGGTATCACAATAGGGTCACAATCATCTAGAGTCGCTAAAACCTCCCGAAGTAACAGGCGGAGGTGTTCTAGCTTAAATTTATAGGACATGACGTCCGAATCTGTCTGAGGTAACACATTTCCTGAGTCTGAAAGTTCTCCCTCAGACAGCAATTCCCTGACCCCCAATTCAGAGCACTGTGAGGGTACATCGGAAATAGCCAATAAAGCATCAGAGGATTCAGTACTCACATTAATACCTGACCTACTGTGTTTACCCAGTAACACTGGTAATTTAGATAATACCTCTGTAAGGGTAGTTGACATAACTGCAGCCATCTCCTGCAGAGTAAAAGAATTAGATGCACTAGAGGTACAATGAGATTCCTCAATGTCAGACATGTTGAACAGACTAGTAATAACCACAATAGTCGTTAAACACTTTATTTATTGCTTTAAACAATTTTGAGAAACTTGTACTGAGCCTTTAAGAAATAAAGCGCACAAATTTTCCAAAACCGCTTGAAAACGTTAATTTACTCTTAAAAATTAACTACACCTAATTAATGGCTCCAAAAATTATTGCACCCCAAGAGTAAGGGAAGAAATTAACCTCTAAAAGGCATTTATAGACATAAATGTTAAATTTGACCAAAATACCCCCTGCACCTCGCCACAGCTCTGCTGTGGCGCCTACCTGCCCCCAGGGTACTTCAAAATGACTCGACAACAATCCGGATAAGAGAACCCCTGTCTAGGCTCAACCGGAGCTAATGCCTGCTGCTTCTCAGCCAGAGTAAAGTGCGCGTCTGAGCGCGCGAAAATAAGCCGCCCATCATGTCCGATGATCATGTAGGCCTGAACAACAGCATGGTGAAGCGGTTTAAAAGTATAAGCCATGTGGAATCTTTAACCCCTAAGTACACTCCCAATACGGTCAAACTGTTTATTTTGAGCAAAAAATTGTTTTGTTCCTCTCCCAGTGTCTCTTTATAATGCTGTGAAGCCCATTATAATACTTGGCCCAATATGTCAACTGAAATATATTAAGCACAGGTTTCTCAGTAACACCCCTTTGTTTTACAGGTCTACTGCTTACCCCTTCCCTTGCAGGGAAATAAATGTCAGCCAGTTCTGATACACCAAGTCTCCTCAGAAATAAAGGACTGCACATACCTCAATGCTGCTTGTAGCATGAAACCGTTCTCCACACTGAAGATGTCTCTTGTATTACCTTCAGAAGCTCTGTGGGAACCAACGTGGGTCTTAGTTACATCTGCTAAGATCATCAACCTCAGGGCAGAAATCTTCTTTCATATCGTCCCAACAAAATAGTACTCACCGGTACCATTTAAAATAAAAAAAACTTCTTGATTGAAGAAACTAAAAACTAACACCTCACTTTACCTCTTCCTAGTATAACACAGGCAAAGAGAATGACTGGTGGTGGAGGGAAGGGAGGAGCTATATATACAGCTCTGCTGTGGTGCTCTTTGCCACTTCCTGTTAGCAGGAGGATAATATCCCACAAGGATGAAATCCGTGGTCTCATATCTTGTAGAAGAAATAGTACACACTGGCACCATTTAAAAATAATAAACACTTGATTGAAAAATCTAAACTAACACCTCACTTTACCTCTTCCTATCACTAACACAGGCAAAGAGAATGACTGGGGTGGGAGGGAAGGGAGGAGCTATATATACACAGCTCTGCTGTGGTGCTCTTTGCCTCCTTCTGCTGACCAGGAGGCGTAATCCCATAAGGATGAAATCCGTGGATTCGTCATATCTTGTAAAACAAAAAGGGATACCCGGTCTCTCCCACTCCTTAGCAATGATCCCAGAAGCTCGGTCAGGTACCGGAAAAACCACCATCAAGGAAGATACCTGGATATCTTAGGATTAACAACGACCGCTGAGTCGCTGTCGTCCTATGTAGCTAAAACCTAAAGTAAGAGACGGAGGTGTTCTAGCTTAAAGGGCCACTAAACCCAAAATCTTTCTTTCATGATTCAGATAGAGAATATAAATTTAAACAACATTACAATTTACTTCCATTATTTATTTTGCTTCATTTTTTGATATTCTTAGTTGAAGAAAAAGCAATGCACATGGTGAGCCAATCACGCGAGGCTTCTATGTGCAGCAACCAATCAGCAGCTAGTGAGCATATCTAGATATGCTTTTCATCAAAGAATATCAAGAGAATAAAACAAATTAGATAATATAAGTAAATTAGAAAGATGTTTAAAATTGCATTCTCTTTCTAAATCATAAAAGAAAAAATGTGGGTGGCATGTCCCTTTAAACCTGAAGGATCAATCCCAAAATAATTCTCTGAAACCCCCACTACTCCTTCACTGGGAAAAAGATTTAGATACACTGAAACTCAAAAAGGACTGGGACGAACTGTTACATTCAGCGTGCTCTGGCCTCTTGAGCGCAGACTTAAGAGAAAACACTATTAAAACTATCTATAGATGGTATTTAACCCCGATTAAAACCAGCCACATGACTCCCACAAATAACAGACTATGCTACAGAGGGTGTGGGGAAGTGGGGTCATATCTCCACATGTGGTGGGACTGCACCATAATAAAACCAATATGGGTTCAATTATCTTCCCTTTTGGGTACAATATTAGAAGATCAAATACAATTAAAACCAATACAAGCCCTTCTACATGAACCATTGCCACAATACAACAAACATATAAACATATTTATTAAGATTGCTTGCACGGTCACTAGAATAAACATCGCAAAATATTGGAAAATGAAGGCCCCAACATGGGAGGAGGTAAGAAATAAATTAGATATGACTTACCGCATGTATGAATCTGCTTCTAAAATCCTAGATACCCAAACCCAGTTTGAGAAGATCTGGTTTTACTGGACACTCAATAGAAATTTGACTGAATAGACATCGCAGAGACTCATCAATGACACAGAGATGGCGGGCCATGAGGTTGGGGGGGGAGACCCAGAAGCCCTATCTTACTACTCTATACCTTCATTTCCTATCCTATCCCACTTTCACTTACCTTCCTAAAACTCTCTTATTCTCCCTATTTACAGGAGGAACTTCACAAAAATTAGATACCAGAAACTCATAAGTACAGTTCCACCTCCTCTATTAGTCTTAACTATCTTCCTTCTTCTCTTACCTCTCCTTCCTCCGCTCTCTCCTTGTCTACGTATATTTTTGTATAATCTTTTATAGATAGATGAGCTTGAAAAGCAGCCCTTATTAAGTGACTAGGCAATACATACTAACCCCTTGACTCTGAAGGTAACAAGGGGGGACAGGCATATCTTCTTTATTTACTTTTTCATTATGGAGGGTGCCAGTATAACTCTCCTCGAATAGATACAGTAGAATATATACAAAAGATGAAACAGAGTCTGTGTAACTTCCAAAACCCGAATCTCATTTTACAGAACACAGAGGTACCCCAAGTAATGTAACATAATATGTCCTTATTGTTTGACCTTTAGCCCTTTGGATATAGGTAGAGGGCTACAGACCACTGACTCTTTATCTGCCTATGTTTTTTCTCTTTATGGAAGTGCATTAATAACCTGCTTTCTTTTATGATTATGCTCGAATCCAACAAAAGATCTGGGCACAGATGCCAGATATGAAGAGACTACTGGGAGGGGGGAGGGAGAGAGGATCTGACTTTTCTTTTCGTTTGTTTTCATTGTACACTTGTTATATTAAAATGCTAATAAAAAGATTTAAACATAAACCTGAAGGATACGACTTCAGTATCAGCAAGAGGAATTACACTGTCAGAATCTGAAATTTCACCTTCAGATGCCACTACAGTATCCTCTCCTCCTCGGGCTTCTGGGGGAGGCATCTGAAATAGCAACAACTGCGTCGGAAACCTCTCTTATTGAATGTCTGATTTTATTCTTATGCTTTCCCTGCAACATTGGAAAAGCAGACAATGCATCTGAAACTGCAGAAGACATGAGAGAAGCTATGTCTTTTAAAGCAACTCCAGTGGGAGCTAGAGAGGAAGCGCAGGGCACTGCATGTGAGGGCGGTAAAATTTGGGACGCTTGAGGAGAAAGCTGCAGCATATATTGAGCATTGTCATTAGACTCCTGAAAAGCATCCTCTTTGGAAAATGATGTCTCAGCAAAAAGTCTATCCCTATAATTTAAAGTCCTCTCAATACATTACATGAGGAACAGAAAGAAATTGGTGTTTCCACATTGGCATCAAAACAAAGTACAAGTAACAGCTTGCAAGGACTCTTGGTCCATCTTAACTCACAATGGTTAAAAAAAATAAAAAATAGAACTTTTAAGTAAAAATTAAAATTGAACAAAAAAACGTTAGTCTCTTTAGATTTTAAAACGGTAACTTTTACTTTTTAATGTATGTGAATACAGCAAATACAAATCAACCCTGCAGATCACCTCTACACCTCAGTAGGCTGAGGTGCCTACCTGGCCGAAGAAACCGACCCTCTCTGCTAAACAGGAGCCGTTCCCACTAATAGATCCAGATGCAGTCTACAAGGCGTCATACAATTCAATTCTCTAGAGATGCGAAGTAGGAAATACGCTGATTAACTTCTTCCAACTACCAGGAAGAGGAATGAAACAAGGGCGCGCAATGCGATTACCGCCTCCTCTAGTACCGCCCATCATGGGCGTCGACAAATCGTCATCTCCGGGAGATGCAAACCACCATAATGCCGTGCTTTCTTTATCCAGCCCCATTGCCTGCGCTAATACTGTCCACATATGCCTCCTGATAACGTAAGAGCTTTGTGCCATAAAACAAAAGTGCCCCATATCCCATGAGCCTCTTTATTGTCCCTTCAATAAATAAAGTGCCTAACTTTTTCTGAGTCCTGATGTAAATCCCCAGATAAGTCAGCACTTACCTCAGTCTGCCCGACAGTAAGGCAGCTCCCAGGTTTGAGAGGTCCTTTCCCTCACATGGACCTGTGAAACAAAATTAAAAGACTGAGTAAAATTCCTCAGACTTTACAGAAGTAGGGCAGCATCAGAATATGGGAGGAAGTGAGAATTTTAAGTCCCACAAGTTCCCAATGCTCTAAAGCCTCCACTGCTCTACTAAAGAGACTGATATGGACTACGGCTACACCCTAGGACAAAACAGCACAATCTTGTACTACTTTAAAAATAAAAAAACTCTTGATTGAAGAATCTTTTCTAACACCTTACTTTACCACTTCCTTGCTCTGAACGTAGGCAAAGAGAATGACTGGGTTGGGAGGGAAGGGAGGTGATATTTAACAGCTTTGCTGTGGTGCTCTTTGCCGCCTCCTGCTGGGCAGGAGTTATATTCCCAATAGTAATTAGATGATCCGTGGACTCATTGTGTCATTAAAAAGAAATCTTTTAAAGGACGGGAGACTGGGAGAAGGTAACCCTAGCTTCTTCTATTCCTGTAAAATATCCAAAGTATGCCTAGAAACACTTCCACATAGGAACATCAAGAATGAGGTTTACTAAAACTCCAAGGATTGACGACAGGGGTATTGATGACGTCCAAGTAGTCAAAACGTCATTTAACAGTACACGTGGTGTTCAAGCATAGATCTTCAGATCACTTAAACATTAGATGAAGGAATTATACTATCCAAATCTGAGATTTCACCCTCAGAAACTACCGGTGAATCCCGCTCAAACTTAGGAGAGAGAGCCTGTGGAGCAGAAACCTATCTGAAACTTTACATATCCTCTTGTGTTTACCCTGTAGGAAAGGGAAAGCAGATAAAGCTGCAGATACCGCAAAGGATACCCGAGTTGCAAATCTGCAGGCAAATACACTCCAAGAGTTTGAGAGGAACAGCAGAGCACTGCATGTGACGCCATGCCATAGAGGCTTGGGACGTTAGGAGGAGGAAACTGTGGCAATGCCTCAACAGTACCATCCTGGGAGACAAGAGGCTCAAAAGGCAACAAACTATCTGTACAATCAATAGTTTGGATATTTGTGGTCTACCAGAATAGGTAATCAAACCAGTAACACTCAGTTACCATAAAAAAACTGCTTACTTAGCCTCTATGCTATTCAAGCAGCAGTAAAGTGCATAGATAATAATTCTCATTTTTTTCTGAGACATTATCTTTATTATGCAAGAAAACATCTTAAATATGAGGGATAAAAATCTTTATTAGTTCCTCAAAAGCAATAATCCCTAGTTCCTAGGAACAGACCCTGTCCCAAGAAACAAAAGCCCCAAAACATTAAACCTCCTTTTAACAATTTGACTTGCTTACCACTAACTACAGTGGTGTTACCTTAGTTTAATATATTGTCCCTAAATCAGACCTTAACTTGAGGACTAAAATATTCGCATTTTATTTACATTTTGTCTTGTGTTTAAGTAACATTTCCATCCATCATGTCGGCAAACAAGGCGGAGTTACGGACACTAACTCATTTTCATTTTCTCTTCCAAAATGGCGCCGCTTCACTGAGGCAGGGCCATGAAAAATGGCATGGAGATCAAGCACAGTTCAGTTACATCACGCTTCATCCTGCCATCACTAACAAATACTTGTCCAAGAAATTTTACCCCCAAGTAGCATACAGAATAATAATAAAAAAACACACCACTCTATCAAAAAGCAAAGGAAATGCCACAGTGCACACTAGCCATTAGCATGATAGAGTGTACTCTCCCTCCCCATAGGCATGGCGCTTGAAGTGAAAAGGCACGTTTCTCCTAAAAACACCACTAATGCTTCTAAAAAACTGAGAATTAGGACAGGATTAAATAAACAGGGTCCAACTTTAAATTAAGAGGATTAAAGTAAATTCTGAGCCAAAAGAGAGTTAACTCCTTCCTTGAAGGAGATTAACCCTTAAGTCTCCTAATCACATAACCATGTAGTGCCTGCCCACTGCCATAAATATCCTTCTTTAAGGATTTTGTGTCCCATATAAAATGCAGGGAGTCCTCAAACCCTTCAGTGCCAGCCTCCTAGCCCCAGAAGACAAAAGGCACTTACCTGCACATAAAGCTGTCCGGCAAGAGGACAGCTCACTCGGCATAAGAGGATGCAACTCCTCACAGAGACCTGTGAAAGAAAGAACAGAGTAAACCTACTCTAGCTTTCTATTCCAGGGCAGCAACATGTAAGGTACTTGTGAGGTGGGCCTTGCTGCGTTTTCCTAACTGCTTTAAAGCCACCACTGCCCCACTGGAGAGACTAACGTGGAATACGGCTAGACCCAATCTTGAGAGGAAAGACCAGAGCAAACCTAGTCTGGCTTTTAAAATAATAAAATCTTGATAGAAGTAAAATAATCCACACATCTTCAGACACCAAAATTTTCACCTCCTCTTTGCACCGAAGGAAAGAGAATGACTGGGGATTGTGGGAAGGGATACTTAAAAGATTTGCTGTGGTGCTCTTTGCTGCCTCCTGCTGGCCAGAAACGATATTCCCAACAGTAATTGATGATGCCGTGGACTCACCATATCTTAGGAAAGAAAGGATTACAATCTTCAGACACCATCTTCACACAACCTCCATTTACAGAGGCAAAGAGAATGACTGGGGGTTATGGGTAAGGCAGTTACACTTAACTTTTGTTGGGGTGCTCTTTGCCTCCTCCTGCTGGCCAGGAGTTGAATATCCCACTAGTAATTGGAATGACGTGGACTCTCCATGCCATAGGAAAGAAAACAAGCAAAGTTCATTCATGAGCTCAGAAATTCAAGGAATAAAAACATAATTTATGCTTACCTGATAAATTTATTTCTCTTGTGATGTATCGAGTCCACGGATTCATCCATACTTGTGGGATATTCTCCTTCCCTACAGGAAGTGGCAAAGAGCACCCACAGCAGATCTGTCTATATAGCTCCTCCCTTAACTCCACCCCCCAGTCATTCGACCGAAGGCTAGGAAGAAAAAGGAGAAACTATAGGGTGCAGTGGTGACTGAAGTTTTTTAAATAAAAATATATTGCCTGTCTTAAATAAAGAGGGCGGGCCGTGGACTCGATACATCACAAGAGAAATAAATTTATCAGGTAAGCATAAATTATGTTTTCTCTTGTAAGATGTATTGAGTCCACGGATTCATCCATACTTGTGGGATACCAATACCAAAGCTTTAGGACACGGATGAAGGGAGGGACAAGACAGGGACCTTAAACGGAAGGCACCACTGCTTGTAGAACCTTTCTCCCAAAAATAGCTTCCGAAGAAACAAAAGTATCGAATTTGTAAAATTTTGAAAAAGTATGAAGCGAAGACCAAGTTGCCGCCTTACAAATCTGTTCAACAGAAGCCTCATTTTTAAAAGCCCATGTGGAAGCCACTGCTCTAGTAGAATGAGCAGTAATTCTTTCAGGAGGCTGCTGGCCAGCAGTCTCATAAGCCAAACGGATGATGCTTTTCAGCCAAAAGGAAAGAGAGGTAGCCGTGGCCTTTTGACCTCTCCGTTTACCAGAATAAACAACAAACAATGAAGATGTTTGACGAAAATCTTTAGTTGCTTGTAAGTAGAACTTTAAAGCACGAACCACATCAAGATTGTGCAACAGACGTTCCTTCTTTGATGAAGGATTAGGACACAGTGAAGGAACAACAATTTCCTGATTGATATTCCTATTAGAAACAACCTTAGGAAGGAATCCAGGTTTGGTACGCAAAACCACCTTATCTGCATGGAAAACAAGGTAAGGTGAGTCACACTGTAAAGCAGATAACTCAAACTCTTCGAGCCGAAGAGATAACTACTAAAAACAAAACTTTCCAAGATAGAAAGCTGATAATCCCTTCTCCAATCCTTCTTGGAGAAAAGACAATATTCTAGGAATCCTAATCTTACTCCATGAGTAACCCTTGGATTCACACCAATAAAGATATTTGCGCCAAATCTTATGATAGATCTTCCTGGTGGCAGGCTTTCTAGCTTGAATCAGGGTATCAATGACCGACTCAGAGAAACCACGCTTTGATAGAATCAGGCGTTCAATCTCCAAGCAGTCAGACGCAGAGAAATTAGATTTGGACGCGTGAATGGACCTTGGATTAGAAGGTCCTGCCTCACTGGCAGAGTCCATGGTGGAACAGATGACATGTCCACTAGGTCTGCATACCAAGTCCTGCGTGGCCACGCAGGTGCTATCAGAATCACTGAAGCTCTCTCCTGCTCGATTCTGGCAACCAGACGTGGGAGGAGAGGAAACGGTGGAAATACATAGGCCAGATTGAAGGACCAGGGCACTGCTAGAGCATCTATCAGTACCACCTGGGGATCCCAGGATCTGGACCCGTAACAAGGAAGTTTGGCATTCTGACGGGACGCCATCAGATCCAATTCTGGTGTGCCCCATAGCTGAGTCAGCTGGGCAAATACCTCCGGATGGAGCTCCCACTCCCCCGGATGAAAAGTCTGACAACTTAGGAAATCCGCCTTCCAGTTCTCTACTCCTGGTATATGGATTGCTGAGAGATGGCAAGAGTGTTCCTCCGCCCATCGGATTATTTTTGTTACCTCCATCATCGCTAGAGAACTCTGTGTTCCTCCTTGATGATTGATATAAGCTACAGTCATGATGTTGTCCGACTGAAATCTGATTAATTTGGCCGCAGCAAGCTGAGGCCACGCCTGAAGCGCATTGAATATCGCTCTCAGTTCTAGAATGTTCATCGGGAGGAGAGTCTCCTCCCGAGACCATAAGCCCTGTGCTTTCAGGGAGTTCCAGACTGCACCACAGCCTAGCAGGCTGGCATCTGTCGTTACTATGAGCCACTCTGGCCTGCGGAAACACATTCCCTGAGACAGGTGGTCCTGAGACAACCACCAGAGAAGAGAATCTCTGGTCTCCTGGTCCAGATGCAGTTGAGGAGATAAATCTGCATAATCCCCAATTCCACTGTTTGAGCATGCATAGTTGCAGTGGTCTGAGGTGTAGGCAGGCAAAAGGAACTATGTCCATTGCCGCTACCATGAGTCCAATTACCTCCATACACTGAGCCACTGATGGCCGAGGAATGGAATGAAGAGCTCGGCAAGTGGTTTGATTTTCTGACCTCTGTCAGAAATATTTTCATTTCTACCGAGTCTATCAGAGTCCCTAGGAAGGAAACTCTTGTGAGAGGGAAGAGAGAACTCTTTTTTTATGTTCACCTTCCACCCGTGAGATCTCAGAAAAACCAACACGATGTCCGTGTGAGACTTGGCTAGTTGGAAAGTCAACGCCTGAATTAAGATGTTGTCTAGATAAGGCGCCACTGCTATGCCTTAGCACCGCCAAAAGGGACCCTAGCACCTTTGTGAAAATTCTGGGAGCCGTGGCCAACCCAAAAGGTAAGGGCCACGAACTGGTAATGCCTGCCCAGAAAGGCAAATCTGAGGAATTGATGATGATCTCTGTGAATAGGGATGTGTAGATACGCATCCTTTAAGTCCACGGTAGTCATATATTGACCCTCCTGGATCAACGGTAGAATGGTCCGAAAAGTCTCCATCTTGAATGATGGTACTCTGATGAATTTGTTTAGAATTTTGAGATCCAAGATTGGTCTGAAAGTTCCCTCTTTTTTGGGAACCACAAACAGGTTTGAGTAAAACCCTAGCCCTTGTTCCTCTTTTGGAACATGGCAGATCACTCCCATGGTATGTAGGTCTTCTACACAGCGTAAGAACTCTGTCTGGTTTGCAGACAATTGAGAAATGTGAAATCTCCCCCTGGGGGGGGGGGGTCTTTAAAGTCCAGAAGATATCCCTGGGACACAATTTCTAAAGCCAGGAATCGTGAACATCTCTTGCCCAAGCCTGAGCGAAGAGAGTCTGCCCCCTACTAGATCCGGTCCCGGATCGGGGGCTACCCCTTCATGCTGTCTTAGAGGCAGCTGCAGGCTTCTTGGCCTGTTTACCCTTGTTCCAAGCCTGGTTAGGTCTCCAGACTGACTTGGATTGGGCAAAATTCCCCTCTTGCTTTGTAGCAGAGGAAGCTGAAGCGGGACCACCCTTGAAGTTCCGAAAGGAACGAAAATTATTTTGTTTGGTCCTCATTTTATTTGTTTTATCCTGAGGAAGGGCATGGCCTTTCCCTCCAGTGATGTCTGAAATAATCTCTTTCAGTTCAGGCCCGAATAGGGTCTTACCCTTGAAAGGAATGTTCAAAAGTTTAGATTTAGATGACACATCAGCAGACCAGGACTTAAGCCATAACGCTCTGCGTGCTAAAATGGCAAAAACAAAATTTATGCTTACCTGATAAATTTATTTCTCTTGTGGTGTATCCAGTCCACGGATCATCCATTACTTGTGGGATATTCTCCTTCGCAACAGGAAGCTGCAAGAGGATCACCCACAGCAGAGCTGTCTATATAGCTCCTCCCCTAACTGCCCACCCCCAGTCATTCGACCGAAGACAAGCAAGAGAAAGGAGAAACTATAGGGTGCAGTGGTGACTGTAGTTTAAAAATAAAAAACACCTGCCTTAAAATGACAGGGCGGGCCGTGGACTGGATAAACCACAAGAGAAATACATTTATCAGGTAAGCATAAATTTTGTTTTCTCTTGTAAGGTGTATCCAGTCCACGGATCATCCATTACTTGTGGGATACCAATACCAAAGCTATAGGACACGGATGAAGGGAGGGACAAGGCAGGCGCTTAAACGGAAGGCACCACTGCCTGTAAGACCTTTCTCCCAAAAATAGCCTCCGAAGAAGCAAAAGTATCAAATTTATAGAATTTAGAAAAAGTATGAAGCGAAGACCAAGTCGCCGCCTTACAAATCTGTTCAACAGAAGCCTTATTTTTAAAAGCCCATGTGGAAGCTACCGCTCTAGTAGAATGAGCTGTAATTCTTTCAGGAGGCTGCTGGCCAGCAGTCTCATAAGCTAAGCATATTATACTCATTAGCCAAAAAGAAAGAGAAGTTGCCGAAGCCTTTTGGCCTCTCCTCTGTCCAGAATAGACAACAAACAATGCAGATGTTTGACGAAAATCTTTAGTAGCTTGTAAATAAAACTTTAAAGCACGAACCACGTCAAGACGTTCCTTCTTAGAAGAAGGATTAGGACACAGTGACGGTACAACAATCTCCTGATTGATATTTTTATTAGATACCACCTTAGGTAGAAACCCAGGTTTGGTACGCAACACTACCTTATCTGCATGGAAAATGAGATAAGGGGAATCACATTGTAAAGCAGATAACTCCGAAACTCTTCGAGCCGAGGAGATAGCTACTAAAAACAGAACTTTCCAAGATAAGAGCTTAATATCTATGGAATGCAAAGGTTCAAACGGAACCCCTTGAAGAACCTTAAGAACTAAATTTAAACTCCATGGTGGAGCAACAGGTTTAAACACAGGCTTGATTCTAACCAGAGCCTGACAAAATGCCTGAACATCTGGAACCTCAGCCAGACGTTTGTGCAAAAGAATAGACAGAGCAGAAATCTGTTCCTTTAAGGAACTAGCTGACAAACCCTTCTCCAATCCTTCATGGAGAAAGGATAATATCTTAGGAATCCTGACCTTACTCCAAGAGTAACCCTTGGATTCACACCAATGAAGATATTTACACCATATCTTATGATAGATTTTCCTGGTGACAGGCTTTCGTGCCTGTATTAAGGTATCAATGACTGACTCAGAGAAACCAACATGTTCACCAGATCTGCATACCAAGTCCTGCGTGGCCACGCAGGTGCTATCAAAATCACTGATGCTCTCTCCTGCTTGATCTTGGCAATCAGACGAGGGAGCAGAGGAAACGGTGGAAACACATAAGCTAGGTTGAAGGACCAAGGCGCTGCTAGAGCATCTATCAGTGCTGCCTTGGGATCCCTGGACCTGGACCGTAACGAGGAAGCTTGGCGTTCTGACGAGACGCCATGAGATCCAGTTCGGGTTTGCCCCAAAGTTGAATCAACTGTGCAAATACCTCCGGATGGAGCTCCCACTCCCCCGGATGAAAAGTCTGTCGACTTAGAAATTCCGCCTCCCAGTTCTCTACTCCTTGGATATGGATAGCTGATAGATGGCAAGAGTGAATCTCTGCCCATAGAATTATCTTTGAAACCTCCAACATTGCTAGGGAACTCCTTGTTCCCCCTTGATGGTTGATGTAAGCTACAGTCGTGATGTTGTCCGACTGAAATCTGATGAACCTGACCGCAGCAAGCTGAGGCCAAGTCTGAAGAGCATTGAATATCGCTCTTAGTTCCAGAATGTTTATCGGAAGGAGGGCCTCCTCCGGAGTCCATGATCCCTGAGCCTTCAGGGAGTTCCAGACTGCACCCCAGCCCAGAAGGCTGGCATCTGTTGTTACTATTGTCCAATCTGGCCTGCGGAAGGTCATACCCTTGGACAGATGGACTCGAGTAGAGAATCCCTGGTCTCTTGATCCAGATTTAGTAGAGGGGACAAATCTGTGTAATCCCCATTCCACTGACTGAGCATGCAGAGTTGCAGCGGTCTGAGATGTAGACGGGCAAACGGCACTATGTCCATTGCCGCTACCATTAAGCCGATTACTTCCATACACTGAGCCACCGAAGGGCGAGAAGTAGAATAAAGAACACGGTAGGAATTTAGAAGTTTTGACAACCTGGCCTCTGTCAGGTAAATCTTCATGTCTACAGAATCTATCAGAGTTCCTAGGAAGGAAACTCTTGTGAGAGGGGATAGAGAACTCTTTTCTTCGTTCACTTTCCACCCATGAGACCTCAGGAAAGCCAGAACAATGTCCGTATGGGACTTGGCAATTTGAAAATTTGACGCCTGTATCAGAATGTCATCTAGGTAAGGGGCTACTGCTATACCCCGCGGCCTTAGGACCGCCAAGAGTGACCCCAGAACCTTTGTAAAAATTCTTGGTGCCGTGGCTAACCCAAAGGGAAGAGCCACAAACTGGTAATGCCTGTCTAGGAAGGCGAACCTGAGAAACCGATGATGATCTCTGTGTATCGGAATGTGAAGATAAGCATCCTTTAAATCCACGGTAGTCATATACTGACCCTCCTGGATCATAGGAAGGATGGTTCGAATAGTCTCCATCTTGAAGGATGGAACTCTGAGAAATTTGTTTAGGATCGTGAGATCTAAGATTGGTCTGAAGGTTCCCTCTTTCTTGGGAACCACAGATTTGAATAGAAGCCTTGCCCCTGTTCCTCCTTTGGAACTGGGTGGATCACTCCCATAACTAGGAGGTCTTGAACACAATGTAAGAATGCCTCTCTCTTTATCTGGTTTGCAGATAATTGTGAGAGGTGAAATCTTCCTTTTGGGGAAGAAGCTTTGAATTCCAGAAGGTATCCCTGAGACACAATTTCCAACGCTCAGGGATCCTGGACATCTCTTGCCCAAGCCTAGGCGAAGAGAGAAAGTCTGCCCCCTACTAGATCCGTTACCGGCGCGGGGGCTGATCTTTCATGCTGTCTTAGAGGCAGCAGCAGGCTTCTTAGCCTGCTTTCCTTTGTTCCAAACCTGGTTAGGTCTCCAGACCGGCTTGGACTGGGCAAAATTTCCCTCCTGTTTTGTATTAGAGGAAGTTGAAGCTGCACCACTCTTGAAATTTCGAAAGGCACGAAAATTAGGCTGTTTGGTCCTTAATTTGCTGGACGATCTCCTTCAGCCCAGGCCCGAATAGGGTCTGCACCTTGAAGGGAATGTTGAAAAGCTTAGACTTTGAAGTAACGTCAGCTGACCAGGATTTAAGCCATAGCACCCTACGCGCCTGAATAGCAAAACCTGAGTTCTTAGCCGTTAGTTTGGTTAAATGAACAACGGCATCAGAAACAAATGAATTGGCTAGCTTAAGGGCTTTAAGCTTGTCAAGGATATCATCCAATGGGGTTTCTACCTGTAGAGCATCTTCGAGAGACTCAAACCAGAAGGCCGCAGCAGCAGTGACGGGGGCAATGCATGCAAGGGGCTGGAGAATAAACCCTTGTTGAAAAAATAATTTTTTTTATTAAGGTAACTAATTTTTTGTCCGTAACTAATTTTTTGTCCATTGGATCTAGAAAAGCACAACTGTCCTCGACAGGGATAGTGGTACGCTTAGCTAGAGTAGAAACTGCTCCCTCCACCTTAGGGACCGTCTGCCATATGTCCAGTGTAGAGGCGTCTATAGGAAACATCTTTTTAAAAACAGGAGGGGGAGAGAACGGTACACCTGGTCTATCCCATTCCTTAGTAATAATTTCAGAAAACCTTTTAGGGATTGGAAAAACATCAGTGTAAGTAGGTACTGCATAGTAGTTATCCAATCTACATAATTTCTCTGGGACTACAATAGTGCCACAGTCATCCAGAGTTGCCAAAACCTCCCTGAGCAATACGCGGAGGTGTTCAAGCTTAAATTTAAATGTAGACATATCAGAATCAGAGTGAAGTATCTTCCCTGAATCAGAAAAATCACCCATAGATTGAAGCTCCCCTGCTTCAGCTTCAGTATAATGTGGTGTATCAGACCTAGCTACTAAAGCGTCAGAGAGCTCTGTATTTATTCTATTCCCAGAGCTGTCTCGCTTTCCTTGCAATCCTGGCAGTTTAGATAATACCTCTGTAAGGGTATGATTCATAACTGCCGCCATGTCTTGCAAGGTATACGCAATGGGCGTGCTAGAAGTACTAGGTGTCCCCATAGCAGAATTTTTAGAATCTGACACGTGGGGAGAGTTAGCCGGCATAACTTCCTCCCTGTCAATTTCTTCTGGTGATAAATTTTTTAAAGCCAGAATATGGTCTTTACAATTTATAGTAAAATCAGTGCATTTGGTACACATTCTAAGAGGGGGTTGCACAATGGCTTCTAATCATAATGAACAATGAGTTCCCTTTATGTCAGACATGTTTAAACAGACTAGTAATGAGACTAGCAAGCTTGGAAAACACTTTAATAACTGAACAAGCAAAAAATAAAAACGGTACTGTGCCTTTAAGAGAAAAAAAACAATCACAGAAACTGCTAAAACACTGTAAAAATTTCGTAAGATTTACTGCTTTTTTCACTGTGTATAATAGGCTAAAAGAGCATTGCACCCACTTGCAAATGGATGATTAACCCCTTAGTTTCAAAAACGGAACAAAAAAAACAATATAAATGTTTTTTAAACTGTCACAACAAACTGCCACAGCTCTGCTGTGGCCCTACCTGCCCATACAACGACTTTGGAAGGCACAAAAACCCTTTAGAGAGGTCCTAAATGTTCAGGGGAGTCCTTCAGGGAAGCTGGATGTCTCAAGCTGCAAAAACGAAAATAGGCCCCTCCCAACCTGTACTCACAGTGAGAGGGCCTTAAAAAACTATCCCTAGGCAAAATCTAAACAGCCATGTGGAAAAAACTAGGCCCTAGAATAAAGTTTATCACCAATAAGTAAAAAAAACGTTTATACACTTCAAGCAAACGTTAAATCTATTCAGTAATGTGAGTAAATAATAACATAATTTATGTAAGAACTTACCTGATAAATTCATTTCTTTCATATTAGCAAGAGTCCATGAGCTAGTGACGTATGGGATATACATTCCTACCAGGAGGGGCAAAGTTTCCCAAACCTTAAAATGCCTATAAATACACCCCTCACCACACCCACAATTCAGTTTAACGAATA
Organism: Bombina bombina; assembly: GCF_027579735.1. NCBI lineage: Eukaryota > Metazoa > Chordata > Amphibia > Anura > Bombinatoridae > Bombina > Bombina bombina. The sequence goes on along the minus strand of NC_069504.1, from coordinate 463,648,041 downwards.
GCCAAGAAGTGGGGTGATAAAAAAAGTGCGAAAGCATATAAAATAAGGAATTGGAATAATTGTGCTTTATACAAAAAAATCATAACCACCACAAAAAGGGTGGGCCTCATGGACTCTTGCTAATATGAAAGAAATGAATTTATCAGGTAAGTTCTTACATAAATTATGTTTTCTTTCATGTAATTAGCAAGAGTCCATGAGCTAGTGACGTATGGGATAATGACTACCCAAGATGTGGATCTTTCCACACAAGAGTCACTAGAGAGGGAGGGATAAAATAAAGACAGCCAATTCCTGCTGAAAATAATCCACACCCAAAATAAAGTTTAATAAAAAACATAAGCAGAAGATTCAGACTGAAACCGCTGCCTGAAGTACTTTTCTACCAAAAATTGCTTCAGAAGAAGAAAATACATCAAAAAGGTAGAATTGAAAAAGTATGCAAAGAGGACCAAGTTGCTGCTTTGCAAATCTGATCAACCGAAGCTTCATTCCTAAACGCCCAGGAAGTAGAAACTGACCTGGTAGAATGAGCTGTAATCCTCTGAGGCGGAGTTTTACCCGACTCAACATAGGCAAGATGAATTAAAGATTTCAACCAAGATGCCAAAGAAATTGCAGAAGCTTTCTGGCCTTTTCTAGAACCGGAAAAGATAACAAATAGACTAGAAGTCTCTCGGAAAGACTTAGTAGCTTCAACATAATATTTCAAAGCTCTAACAACATGCAAAGAATGCAATGCTTTCTCCTTAGAATTCTTAAGATTAGGACATAATGAAGGAACCACAATTTCTCTACTAATGTTGTAGGAAATCACAACTTTAGGTAAAAAATTCAAAAGAAGTTCGCAACACCGCCTTATCCTGATGAAAAATCAGAAAAGGAGACTCACAAGAAAAGAGCAGATAATTCAGAAACTCTTCTGGCAGAAGAGATGGCCAAAAGGAACAAAACTTCCCAAGAAAGTAATTTAATGACCAATGAATGCATAGGTTCAAAGGGAGGAGCTTGAAGAGCTCCCAGAACCAAAATCAAACTCCAAGGAGGAGAAATTGACTTAATGACAGGTTTTATACGAACCAAAGCTTGTACAAAACAATGAATATCAGGAAGAATAGCAATCTTTCTGTGAAAAAGAACAGAAAGAGCAGAGATTTGTCCTTTCAAGGAACTTGCAGACAAACCCTTATCTAAACCATCCTGAAAAAAATTCTCGGCATTCTAAAAGAATGCCAAGAAAAATGATGAGAAAGACACCAAAAAATATAAGTCTTCCAGACTCTATAATATATCTCTCTAGATACAGATTTACGAGCCTGTAACATAGTATTAATCACAGAGTCAGAGAAATCTCTTTGACCAAGAATCAAGCGTTCAATCTCCATACCTATAAATTTAAGGATTTCAGATCCTGATGGAAAAAAGGACCTTGCGACAGAAAGTCTGGTCTAACGGAAGAGTCCATGGTTGGCAAGAGACCATCCGGACAAGATCCGCATACCAAACCTGTGAGGCCATGCCGGAGCTACCAGCAGAACAAACGAGCATTCCTTCAGAATCTTGGAGATTACTCTTGGAAGAAGAACTAGAGGCGGAAAGATATAGGCAGGATGATACTTCCAAGGAAGTGAAAATGCATCCACTGCCTCCGCCTGAGGATCCCGGGATCTGGACAGATATCTGGGAAGTTTCTTGTTTAGATGAGACGCCATCAGATCTATTTCTGGAAGTTCCCACATTTGAACAATCTGAAGAAATACCTCTGGGTGAAGAGACCATTCGCCCGGATGGAACATTTGGCGGCTGAGATAATCCGCTTCCCAATTGTCTACACCTGGGATATAAACCGCAGAGATTAGACAGGAGCTGGATTCCGCCCAAACCAAAAAAATTCGAGATACTTCTTTCATAGCCAGAGGACTGTGAGTCCCTCCTTGATGATTGATGTATGCCACAGTTGTGACATTGTCTGTCTAAAAACAAATGAACGATTCTCTCTACAGAAGAGGCCAAAACTGAAGAGCTCTGAAAATTGCACGGAGTTCCAAAATATTGATCGGTAATCTCACCTCCTGAGATTCCCAAACTCCTTGTGCCGTCAGAGATCCCCACACAGCTCCCCAACCTGTGAGACTTGTATCTGTTGAAATTACAGTCCAGGTCGGAAGCACAAAAAGAAGCCCCCTAAATTAAACGATGGTGATCTGTCCACCACGTTAGAGAGTGTCGAACAATCGGTTTTTAAAGATATAAATTGAGATATCTTTGTGTAATCCTTGCACCATTAATTCAGCATACAGAGCTGAAGAGGTCGCATGTGAAAACGAGCAAAGGGGATCGCGTCCGATGCAGCAGTCATAAGACCTAGAATTTCCATGCATAAGGTTACCGAAGGGAATGATTGTGACTGAAGGTTTCGACAAGCTGAAATCAATTTTAGACGTCTTTTGTCTGTTAAAGACAGAGTCATGGACACTGAATCTATCTGGAAACCCAGAAAGGTTACCCTTGACTGAGGAATCAATGAACTTTTTGGTAAATTGATCCTCCAACCATGATCTTGAAGAAACAACACAAATCGATTCGCATGAGATTCTTCGAATGAGAAGACTGAGCAAATACCAAGATAATCGTCCAAAATAAGGAAATACCAAAACCCCGTTCTCTGAATACAGAAAGAAGGGCACCGAGAATCTTTGAAAAAAATTCTTGGAACTGAGGCTAGGCCAAACGGTAGAGCCACAAAACTGGTAATGCTTGTCTAAAAAGAGAATCTCAGACACTAAAAATGATCTGGATGAATCGGAATATGCAGATACACATCCTGTAAATCTATTGTAGACATATAATGCCCTTACTAAACAAAAGGCAGAATAGTCCTACAGGAACCATCTTGAATGTTGGTATCCTTACATAACGAATCAATATTGATAGATCCGGAACTGGTCTGAAGGAATTGACCTTCTGTGGTACAATGAAGAGATAAAATAAAACCCTAATCCCTGTTCCAGAACTGGAACTGGCATAATTACTCCAGCCAACTCTAGATCTGAAACACATTTCAGAAATGCTGAGCCTTGCTGTGTTAACTGGGACACGGGAAAGAAAAAAATCTCTTAGCAGGAGGCCTTAACTTGAAGCCAATTCTGTACCTTTCTGAAACAATGTTCTGAAACCAGAGATTGAGAACGGAATTGATCCAAATTCCTTTGAAGAAAACGTAATCTGCCCCATACCAGCTGAACTGGAAAAAAGGGCCGCACCTTCATGGGTACTTAGGAGCTGACTATAGGTTTCTATAAGGCTTGGATATATTCCAAACTGGAAAAAGTTTCCAAACTGATACCGCTCCTGAGGATGAAGGATCAGGCTTTTGTTCCTTATTATGAAAAAAAGAACGAAAAATGATTATTACCCTGGACAAAAAGGGAAAACAACGTTGACTTAGAAGACATATCAGCATTCCAAGTTTAATCCATAAAGCTTTTCTAGCTAAAATAGCTAGAGACATATACCTGACATCAACACTAATGATATCAAAAGATGGTATCACCAATAAAATTATTAGCATGTTATAAAATAATAATGCTATAAAATTATGATCTGTTACTTGTTGTGCTAAAACTTCTAACCAAAAAGTTGAAGCTGCAGCAACATCCGGTAAAAATATAGCAGGTCTAAGAAGATTACCTGAACATAAGTAAACTTTTCTTAGAAAGGATTCAATTTTCTTATCTAAAGGATCCTTAAATTTAGTACTATCTGCCGTAGAAATAGTAGTACATTTTAGCAGGAATAGAGACAGCACCAAACCTTAGGGATTTTTTCCCAAAAAACTCTAATCTGTCAGATGGCACAGGATATAATTGCTTAAACGTTTAGAAGGAGTAAAAGAATTACCCAAATTATTCCATTCCCTGGAAATTACTTCAGAAAAAACATCAGGGAGATTAAACACTTCTGGAATAACTACAGGAGATTTAAAAACCCTATTTAAACGTTTGGATTCAGTATCAAGAGGACCAGAATCCTCTATATCTAAAGCAATTAATACTTCTTTAAAATAAAGAACGAATAAATTCCATCTTGAACAAATACAAAGATTTATCAGCATCAACCTCTGAGACAGAAACCTCTGAACCAGAAGAACCATTATCAGTATCAGAATGATGATGTTCATTTAAAAATTCATCTGAAAAAAAGAGAAGTTTTAAAGGACTTTTATGTAAACTAGAAGGAGAAATAACAGACATAGCCTTCTAAATGGATTTAAAAAATAAAATCTCTTATGTTTATCAGGAACACTCTGAAATTTAGATGTTGACGGAACAGCAACAGGTAATATAACAGTACTAAAGGAAATTTTATCTGCATTAATAAGTTTGTCATGACATGCAATACAAACAACAGCTGGAGAAACAGATACCAAAAATTTATAGCAGATACACTTAGCTTGGTAGCTCCAGCTCCGGCAGTGATTTTCCTAAAGTATCTTCTGACTCAGTTGCAACGTGGAACATCTTGCAATATGTAATAGAAAAAACAACATATAAAGCAAAATTGAACAAAATCCTTAAAATGACAGTTTCAGGAATGGGAAAAAAATGCCAGTGAACAAGCTTCTAGCAACCAGAAGCAATAAATAATGAGACTTAATAATGTGGAGACAAAAACGACGCCCATATTTTTTTAGCGCCAAACAAGACGCCCACATTATTTGGCGCCTAAATGCTTTTGGCGCCAAAAATGACGCCACATCCGGAACGCCGACATTTTTGGCGCAAAATAACGTCAAAAAAATGACGCAACTTCCGGCGACACGTATGACGCCGGAAACGGAAAAGAATTTTTGCGCCAAAAAAATCCGCGCCAAGAATGACGCAATAAAATTAAGCATTTTCAGCCCCCGCGAGCCTAACAGCCCACAGGGAAAAAAGAGTCAAATTTTTGAAAGGTAAGAAAAAATGATTAATTCAAATGCATAATCCCAAATATGAAACTGATTGTCTGAAAAATAAGGAAAGTTGAACATTCTGAGTCAAGGCAAATAAATGTTTGAATACATATATTTAGAACTTTATAAACAAAGTGCCCAACCATAGCTTAGAGTGTCACAGAAAATAAGATTTACTTACCCCAGGACACTCATCTACATGTTTGTAGAAAGCCAAACCAGTACTGAAACGAGAATCAGCAGAGGTAATGGTATATATAAGAGTATATCGTCGATCTGAAAAGGGAGGTAAGAGATGAATCTCTACGACCGATAACAGAGAACCTATGAAATAGACCCCGTAGAAGGAGATCACTGCATTCAAATAGGCAATACTCTCCTCACATCCCTCTGACATTCACTGCACGCTGAGAGGAAAACCGGGCTCCAACTTGCTGCGGAGCGCATATCAACGTAGAATCTAGCACAAACTTACTTCACCACCTCCATCGGAGGCAAAGTTTGTAAAACTGAATTGTGGGTGTGGTGAGGGGTGTATTTATAGGCATTTTAAGGTTTGGGAAACTTTGCCCCTCCTGGTAGGAATGTATATCCCATACGTCACTAGCTCATGGACTCTTGCTAATTACATGAAAGAAAAAAATATTACCCTTTATAGCAAGCATGATACCAGTCGTTATTAAATCACTGTAATCAGGCTTACCTTAAATAAATCCGGTATTGTCAGCATTTTCTAGCATATTCATTTCTCTAGAAAAATTTAAAACTGCACATACCTCAGAGCAGGAGACCCTGCACGCTATTCCCCCAGCTGAAGTTACCCATCTCTTCAGTTATGTGTGAGAACAGCAATGGATCTTAGTTACAACCTGCTAAGATCATCAAAGACCACAGGCAGACTCTTCTTCAACTTTCTGCCTGAGGCTAAAATAGTACAACTCCGGTACCATTTGAAAATAAACTTGCAGCTTCCTGTTGGGAAGGAGAATATCCCACAAGTAATGGATGATCCGTGGACTGGATACACCTTACAAGAGAAACCTGAATTCTTTGCCGCTAATTTAGCCAGTTGGAAAGCAGCATCTGTAATGAAAGAATTAGCCAACTTAGGGGCCTTAATTCTATCCATAATATCCCCTAATGGAGTCTCCACTTGAAGAGCCTCATCTAGAGCCTCGAACCAGAAAGCAGCTGCAGTAGTTACAGGAACAATGCACGCAATAGGTTGGAGAAGAAAACCTTGGTGAACAAAAATTTTCTTCAGAACCTCTAATTTTTTTATCCATAGGATCTTTGAAAGCACAACTGTCTTCGATAGGTATAGTTGTACGCTTAGCAAGAGTAGAAATAGCTCGCTCCACCTTAGGGACCGTCTGTCACGAGTCTCGCATGGTGTCAGATATGGGAACATTTTCTTAAAAACAGGAGGGGGAGCGAACGGAATACCTGGTCTATCCCACTCCTTAGTAACAATATTCACAATCCTTTTAGGGACAGGAAAAACATCAGTGTAAACAGGAACCTCTAAGTATTTGTCCATTTTACACAATTTCTCTGGGACCACTATAGGGTCACAATCATCTAGAGTCGCTAATACCTCCCTGAGCAATAAGCGCAGGTGTTCAAGCTTAAATTTAAAGGCCGTCATATCTGAATCTGAGGGAGCGTCTTTCGTGAATCAGAAATCTCTCCCTCAGATAACAAATCCCTTACCCCTACTTCAGAACATTGTGAGGGTATATCGGATACGGCTACTAAAGCGTCAGACGGCTCAGCATTTGTTCTTAACCCAGAGCTGTCACGCTTTCCTTGTAAACCAGGCTGTTTAGATAAAACCTCTGAGGGTTGTATTCATAACTGTGGCCATGTCTTGTAAAGTAAATGAATTTGACGCACTAGAGGTACTTGGCGGCACTTGTGCGGGTGTTACTGGTTGTGACACTTGGGGAGAGCTAGATGGCAAACCCTCATTCCCTTCTGTCTGAGAATCATCTATTGCAATATTTTTAAGTGCTAAAATATGCTCTTTATAATTTACAGACATATCAGTGCAAGTGGGACACATTCTAAGAGGGGGTTCCACAATGGCTTCTAAACATATTGAACAAGGATTTTCCTTGATGTCAGACATGTTAAACAGGCTAGTAATGCAATAAGCAAGCTTGGAGAACACTTTAATCAAAGCAAATAACACTTAGAAAAAAATGGTACTGTGCCTTTAAGAGAAAAGCTGCACAAACTCTGCAAAACAGTGTAAAAAAGCAGTAAACTATCAAATTTTTACAGTAGCATCATAAAGCCTTAGTAACTTTGCACAGATATGCAAATACACAATTAACTCCTTAATGTAAAAACCAGATTGACAAAACATCAAAAACCGGTAAAAAACGTTCAGCACCTTGCCACAGCTCTGCTGTGGCGCCTACCTGCCCTTTAACGAAAGATTTGTGGGGGGAAAAACCCTTCTTTAAAGCCCTCAAACACAGTAGGAACCTCTGGAGACGCAGGTGGATGTCTGAGGAAAAGAAACTGCGCAACTGTGGCGCGAAAAACATAATTTATGCTTACCTGATAAATTTATTTCTCTTGTAGTGTATCCAGTCCACGGATCATCCATTACTTATGGAATATATTCTCCTTCCCAACAGGAAGTTGCAAGAGTCCACCCACAGCAAAGCTGCTATATAGCTCCTCCCCTAACTGCCATATTCAGTCATTCGACCGAAAACATGCAGAGAAAGGAAAAACCATAGGGTGCAGTGGTGACTGTAGTTCAAATGAAAAAATTACCTGCCTTAAAGTGACAGGGCGGGCCGTGGACTGGATACACTACAAGAGAAATAAATTTATCAGGTAAGCATAAATTATGTTTTCTCTTGTTAAGTGTATCCAGTCCACGGATCATCCATTACTTATGGAATACCAATACCAAAGCTAAAGTACACGGATGATGGGAGGGACAAGGCAGGTACTTAAACGGAAGTTACCACTGCCTGTAAAAAACCCTTTCTCCCAAAAATAGCCTCCGAAGAAGCAAGGTATCAAATTTGTTAAATTTGAAAAAGTATGAAGCGCATAAATCTGTTCAACAGAAGCCACGTTTAAAAAAGGCCCAAGTGAAAACCACAGCTCTAGTAGAATGAGCTGAAATCCCTTCAGGAGGCTGCTGTCCAGCAGTCTCATAAGCTAAATGAATTATGCTTTTTAACCAAAAAGACAGAGAGGCTGCTGAAGTCTTTTGACCTCTCCTCTGTCCAGAATAGACAACAAACAAGGTGAACGTTTGATGAAAATTGTAGTAACTTTTAAGTAAAACTTTAAAGCACAAACCACGTCCAATATTGTGTAATAGACGTTCCTTCTTTGAGGAAGGATTAGGATACAAGCATGGAACAACTATCTCTTGAGTGATGTTCTTGTTAGATACCACCTTAGGAAAAAACCCAGGTTGGTACGCAGGACTACCTTATCCGTACGAAGGACCAGATAAGGAGAATCACATTGTAACACAGATAACTTGGAGACTCTACTAGTCGAGGAAATAGCTACCCAAAAGGAACTTTCCAAGATAAAGATTGATATCTATGGAACAAAAAAGGTTCAAACGGAACTTCTTGAAGAGCCTTAAGAACCAGGTTTAAGCTCCATGGTGGAGCAACAGTTTTAAACACAGGCTTGGGTCTAACCAAAGCCTGACCAAATGCCTGAACGTCTAGAATACCTGCCAGACGCTGGTGCAAAAAAATAGAGTAAAAATCTGTCCCTTTTAAGGAATTAGCTGACAACCCTTTTCTCAAAAACATCTTGGAGAAAAGATAATATCCTGGGAATCCAGGCTTTACTCCATGAGTAACCCTTGGATTCATAACAATCAGATATTTACACTATATCTATGTTCAATTTTCCTAGAGACAGGCTTTCATGTCTGTATTAAGGTATCAATGACTGACTCGGAGAAGCCATGCTTTGATAACATCAAGCGTTCAGTCTCCAGGCAGTCCATCTCAGATTGATTCTATTTAGATGGTTGAAAGGACCCTGAGGTAGAGGGACCTGTCTCAGAAGCAGAGACTGTGATGGAAAGGATGACATGTCCACCAGATCTGCATACCAGGTCCTGCGTGGCTACGCAGGCGCTGTCAAAAACACCAAAGCCCTTTCTTGCTTGGTCTTGACCTCCGGAGGAAATCCCACTCCCCCGGAAGAAAAGTCTGACCTCCCAGTTCTCAACACCTGGGATATGGATAGCTGATAGACAAGAGTGAGTCTCTGTCCAGTGAATTATTGTAAGACTTCTAACATCACTAGGGAACTTCTGTTCCCCCTTGATGGCTGATGTAAGCCACAGTCGTGTATACTGTCCGACTGAGTATGATGTACCTCAGAGTTGCTAACTGAGGCCAAGTCTGAAGAGCATGGAATATCACTCCCAGAATATTTATTAGAAGGAGGGTCTCCTCCTAAGTCCACTATCCCTGAGCCTTCAGGGAGTTCCAGACTGCATCCCAACCTAAAAGGCTGGCATCCATTGTAACAATTGTCCCATCTAACCTGCGGAAGGTCATACCCTTGGACAGATGGACCCGACATAGTCACCAGAGAAGAGAATCTCTGGTCTCTTGGTCCAGGTTCAACAGGGGGACAAATCTGTGTAATCCCCGTTCCTCTGACTGAGCATGCATAGTTGCAGCGGTCTGAAATGTAGACGTGCAAACGGTACTATGTCCCTTGCCGCTACCTATTAAGCCGATTTCATCCATGTACTGAGCCACCGAAGGGCGCGGATGGGATGAAAAACACGGCAGAAATTTAGAAACTTTGACAACCTGGACTCCATCAGGTAAATTTTCATTTCTACAGAATCTATCAGTCCCTAGGAGGGAAACCCTTGAGATTGGGGATAGAGAACTCTTTCCTTGTTCACTTTCCACCCATGTGATCTCAGAAATGCCAGTACTACGTCCGTATGAGACTTGGCAAATTGGATGTTTGACGCCTGTATCAGGATGTCGTCTAACTAAGGGGCCACTTCTATGCCCCGCGGCCTAAGGACCGCCAAAGCGACCCTAGAACCTCCATAAAGATTCTTGGGCTGTAGATATCCCAAAGGAAAGAGCTACAAACTGGTAATACCTGTCTAGAAAGGCAAACCTGAAAAACGAAGGTGATCTTTATGCATCACAATGTGAGGATAAGCATCCTTCAAATCCATTGTAGTCCTCTATTGACTCTCCTGGATCATAGTTAAGATGGTACGAATAGTTTCCATCTTAAATTACGGAATTCTGAGGAATTTGTTTAAGATCTTTAGATCCAAAATAGGTCTGAAGGTTCCCTCACCTTGGGAACCACAAACAGATTTGAGTAAAAACTGTCCCTGTTCCTCTCTTGGAACTGGATGGATCTCGTACACAATGTAAGAATGCCTCCTTCTTTATCTGGTTTGCAGATAATTGTGAAAGGCGAAATCTCCCCTTTTTCTGGGGGGGAATCTTTGAAATCCAGAAGATATCTCTGGGATATAAATTCCAATGCCTAGGGATCCTGGGCATCTCTTGCCCACTCCCGGGCGAAGAATGAAAGTCTGCCCCCTATAGGATCCGTTACCGGATAGGGGTCCGTTCCTTCATGCTGCCTTAGAGGCAGCAGCAGGCTCCTTGGCCTGCTTATCTTTGTTCCAGGTCCAATTGTCTCCAGACCGCCTTGGACTGAGCAAAAATTCCCTCTTGTTTTGCCTTAGAGGAAATGGATGCCACACCTGCCCTGAAGTTTTAAAAGGCACGAAAATTAGACCTTTTTTGGCCCTTGATTCCTATCCTGAGGAAGGGCATGACCTTTTCCTCCAGTGATATAAGCAATAATCTCCTTCAAACCAGGCCCGAATAGGGTCTGCCCCTTGACGGGAAGTTAAGTAGCTTATTTATTAAAGTCACGACAGCTGACCATGATATAAGCCATAGCGCTCTGCGCGCCAGTATAGTAAAAAACAGAATTCTTAGCCGTTAGTCTAGTCAAATGAACAAAGGCATCAGAAAACAAAGGAATTGGCTAGCATAAGCTTGTCAAATATATTCATCCAATGGAGTCGCTAACTGTAAAGCCTCATCAAGAGACTCAACCCAGAACGCCGCAGCAGCAGTGACAGAAGCAATGTATGCAAGGGGCTGCAGGATAAAACCCTGTTGAATAAACATTTTTTATCCATTGGATCTAAAAAGCACAACTGTCCTCGCCAGAGGTACGCTTAGCTAGAGTAGAAACTCTTCTCTCCACCTTAGGAACTGTCTGCCAGACGTCCCGTGTGGTGGTAACTATTAGAAAACATTCTTCTAAAAAATAGGAGGGAAAGAGAACGGCACACCTGGTCTATCCCATTCCTTATTAACCCCTTAATGACCACAGCACTTTTCCATTTTCTGTCCGTTTGGGACCAAGGCTATTTTTACATTTTTGAGGTGTTTGTGTTTAGCTGTAATTTTTCTCTTACTCATTTACTGTACCCACACATATTATATACCGTTTTTCTCGCCATTAAATGGACTTTCTAAAGATACCATTATTTTAATCATATCTTATAATTTACTATAAAAAAAATTATAAAATATGAGGAAAAAATGGAAAAAAACACACTTTTTCTAACTTTGACCCCCAAAATCTGTTACACATCTACAACCACCAAAAAACACCCATGCTAAATAGTTTCTAAATTTTGTCCTGAGTTTAGAAATACCCAATGTTTACATGTTCTTTGCTTTTTTTGTAAACTATAGGGCCATAAATACAAGTAGCACTTTGCTATTTCCAAACCATTTCTTTTCAAAATTAGCGATAGTTACATTAGCGCACTGATATCTTTCAGGAATCTCTGAATATCCATTGATATGTATATATTTTTTTTTAGTAGACAACCCAAAGTATTGATCTAGGCCCATTTTGGTATATTTCATGCCACCATTTCACCGCCAAATGCAATCAAATAGAAAAAATCGTTCACTTTTCACAAATTTTTTCACAAACTTTTGGTTTCTAACTTAAATTATTTACAAACAGCTTGTGCAATTATGGCATAAATGGTTGTAAATTCTTCTCTGGGATCCCCTTTGTTCAGAAATAGCAGACATATATGACTTTGGTGTTGCTTTTTGGTAATTAGAAGGCCGCTAAATGCCACTGCGCACCACACGTGTATTATGCCCAGCAGTGAAGGGGTTAATTAGGGAGCATGTAGGGAGCTTTTTGGGGTAGTTTTAGCTTTAGTGTAGTGTAGTAGACAACCCCAAGTATTGATCTAGGCCAATTTTGGTATATTTCATGCCACCATTTCACCGCTAAATGCGATCAAATTAAAAAAAACTTTAATTTTTTCTCAATTTTAGGTTTCTCACTGAAATTATTTACAAACAGCTTCTGCAATTATGGCACAAATGGTTGTAAATGCTTCTCTGGGATCCCCTTTGTTCAGAAATAGCAGACATATATGGCTTTGGCATTGCTTTTTGGTAATTAGAAGGCCTCTAAATGCCGCTGCGCATCACACGTGTATTATGGCTAGCAGTGAAGGGGTTAATTATGTAGCTTGTAGGGAGCTTGCAGGGTTAATTTTAGCTTTAGTGTAGAGCTCAGCCTCCCACCTGAAACATCAGACCCCCTGATCCCTCCCAAACAGCTCTCTTCCCTCCCCCACCCCACAATTGTCCCCGCCATCTTAAGTACTGGCAGAAACTCTGCCAGTACTAAAATAAAAGGTATTTGGCCCTTTTTTTTTAATAAAAAAAAAAGCATATTTACATATGCTGATGTGTAGGATCCCCCCTTAGACCCCAACCTCACTGATCCCCCACCAAACTGCTCTCTAACCCTTCCCCTCTGCAATAATGGGCGCCATCTTGGGTACTGGCAGCTGTCTGCCAGTACCCAGTTTTGTAACAAAATGTGCCTTTTTTTAAAAAAATTCCCTTTTCTGTAGAGTAGCTTTCCCCCCCCACCGAGACCAACCCCCAACCCCTTCCAGGACCCTTAGATTGCATTTTAGTGTTTCTTTTTTCAACTTTTCAACTTTTTTTTTCTGTAGTGTAGCGGTTCCCACCCGCTCCCGCCCCGTGCACGCGCCCGCCCACCAGCCCCCGTGCACGCGCGCGCTCCCGTGCGCGCCCCCGTAGCTCCCGCCCCCCTCCACTCCACATAGAGCACCGATGGCCCCCCACCCGCCTCCCACGTAAGCTCCCACCCACCAACGATACCGCCCATCGATGTCCGGTGCAGAGAGGGCCACAGAGTGGCTCTCTCTGCATCGGATGGCCAAGGGGGGTTATTGCAGGATGCCTCCATATCGAGGCATCACTGCAATAACCGGAAAGCAGCTGGAAGCGAGCAGGATCGCTTCCAGCTGCTTTCCAGACCAAGGACGTACGCCACACGTCCTCGGTCATTAACTGCATTTTTTTTTGAGGACGTGTGGCGTACGTCCTTGGTCGTTAAGGGGTTAACAAAAAAAAAATTTAGTAAACCTCTTTAGGTATTGGAAAAACATCAGTACACACCGGCACTGCATATTATTTATCCAGTCTACACAATTTCTCTGGCCCTGCGATTGTACACATTCATTCAGAGCAGCCAAAGCCTCCCTGAGCAACAAGTGGAGGTTCTCAAGCATAAATTTTAAATGTAGAAATATCAGAATCAGGTTAAATCATCTTCCCTGAGTCAAAAAAAATCACCCACAGACTAAGCATATTGTGAGGTAGTATCATACATGGTTCTTAAAGCGTCTGTATGCTCTGTATCTACCCCCAGAGCTATCTGCTTTCCTTTAATTTCAGGTAGTCTAATACTGCTGCCAGAGTATTATTCACCACCTTTGCCATGTCTTGCAAAATAAACGCTATGGACGCCCTTGATGTACTTGGCGCCATTTGAGCGTGAGTCCCTGAAGCGGGAGTCGAAGGGTCTGACACGTGGGGAGAGTTAATCGGCATAACTTTCCCCTCGACAGAATCCCCTGGTAAAATAAACGCTATGGGTGCCCTTGATGTACTTGGCGCCATTCGAGCGTGAGTCCCTAAAGCGGGAGTCAAAAGGTCTGACACGTGGGGAGAGTTAGTCGGCATAACTACCCCCACGACAGAATCCTCTGGTGATAATGTTTTTAAAGACAAAAAATTATCTTTATTGTTTAACATGAAATCAGTGCATCTGGTACACATTCTAAGATGGGGTTCCACCATGGCTTTAAAACATAATGAACACAGAGCTTCCTCTATGTCAGACATGTTAGAACAGACTAATAATGAGACTAATAAGCTTGGAAAACACTTCAAATCAAGTTAACAAGCAAATATATAAAATGTTACTGTGCCTTTAAGAGAAACAAATTTTGTCAAAATTTGAAAAACAGTGAAAAAAGGCAGTATAACAAACGAAATTTTTACAGTACATGTAATAAGGTAACAGAGCATTGCACCCACTTGCAAATGGATGATTAACCCCTTAATGCAAAAAACAGATAAAAAAAAAAAAACGAGACGTTTTTAAAAACAGACACAACAAAACTGCCACAGCAGAGCTGTGGATTACCTTCCCTATAAACGATTTTGGAAGTCTTTTTAACCCTTTAGAAATGTCCTGTAGTATTCATGGGACTGCTGAGGGAATCTGGATAATTCATTTTGTAATTTTAACTGCGCAAAAAAAGCGCTAAATTAGGCCCCTCCCACTCATATTACAACAGTGGGAAGCTTCAGTTAACTGTTTCTATGCAAAAACATAATTTATGTAAGAACTTACCTGATAAATTAATTTCTTTCATATTAGCAAGAGTCCATGAGCTAGTGACGTATGGGATATACATTCCTACCAGGAGGGGCAAAGTTTCCCAAACCTCAAAATGCCTATAAATACACCCCTCACCACACCCACAATTCAGTTTAACGAATAGCCAAGAAGTGGGGTGATAAAAAAGTGCGAAAGCATATAAAATAAGGAATTGGAATAATTGTGCTTTATACAAAATCACAACCACCACAAAAAAAGGGCGGGCCTCATGGACTCTTGCTAATATGAAAGAAATGAATTTATCAGGTAAGTTCTTACATAAATTATGTTTTCTTTCATGTAATTAGCAAGAGTCCATGAGCTAGTGACGTATGGGATAATGACTACCCAAGATGTGGATCTTTCCACACAAGAGTCACTAGAGAGGGAGGGACAAAATAAAGACAGCCAATTCCTGCTGAAAATAATCCACACCCAAAATAAAGTTTAATGAAAAACATAAGCAGAAGATTCAAACTGAAACCGCTGCCTGAAGTACTTTTCTACCAAAAACTGCTTCAGAAGAAGAAAATACATAAAAATGGTAGAATTTAGTAAAAGTATGCAAAGAGGACCAAGTTGCTGCTTTGCAAATCTGATCAACCGAAGCTTCATTCCTAAACGCCCAGGAAGTAGAAACTGACCTAGTAGAATGAGCTGTAATTTTCTGAGGTGGAGTTTTACCCGACTCAACATAGGCAAGATGAATTAAAGATTTCAACCAAGATGCCAAAGAAATGGCAGAAGCTTTCTGGCCTTTTCTAGAACCGGAAAAGATAACAAATAGACTAGAAGTCTTTCGGAAAGATTTAGTAGCTTCAACATAATATTTCAAAGCTCTAACAACATCCAAAGAATGCAACGATTTCTCCTTAGAATTCTTAGGATTAGGACATAATGAAGGAACCACAATTTCTCTACTAATGTTGTTGGAATTCACAACTTTAGGTAAAAATTCAAAAGAAGTTCGCAACACCGCCTTATCCTGATGAAAAATCAGAAAAGGAGACTCACAAGAAAGAGCAGATAATTCAGAAACTCTTCTGGCAGAAGAGATGGCCAAAAGGAACAAAACTTTCCAAGAAAGTAATTTAATGTCCAATGAATGCATAGGTTCAAATGGAGGAGCTTGAAGCGCCCCCAGAACCAAATTCAAACTCCAAGGAGGAGAAATTGACTTAATGACAGGCTTTATACGAACCAAAGCTTGTACAAAACAATGAATATCAGGAAGAATAGCAATCTTTCTGTGAAAAAGAACAGAAAGAGCAGAGATTTGTCCTTTCAAGGAACTTGCAGACAAATCCTTATCTAAACCATCCTGAAGAAACTGTAATACTCTCGGTATTCTAAAAGAATGCCAAGAAAAATGATGAGAAAGACACCAAGAAATATAAGTCTTCCAGACTCTATAATATATCTCTCTAGATACAGATTTACGAGCCTGTAACATAGTATTAATCACAGAGTCAGAGAAACCTCTGTGACCAAGAATTAAGCGTTCAATCTCCATACCTTTAAATTTAAGGATTTCAGATCCTGATGGAAAAAAGGACCTTGAGACAGAAGGTCTGGTCTTAACGGAAGAGTCCACGGTTGGCAAGAGGCCATCCGGACAAGATCCGCATACCAAAACCTGTGAGGCCACACGTTTTAAAACACAACGTTTTAAAACACATTTTTATAAGAGTATGTATCTCTATTAATAAGCCTGATACCAGTCGCTATTGCTGCATTTAAGGCTTTACTTATATTACTTCGGTATCAGCAGTATTTTCTTAGTCAATTCCATTCCTAGAAAAATATTTTACTGCACATACCTTATCTGCAGGAAAACCTGCACGCCATTCCCCCTCTGAAGTACCTCACTCCTCAGAATGTGTGAGAACAGCAACTGGATCTCAGTTACGTCTGCTAAGATCATAGAAAAACGCAGGCAGATTCTTCTTCCAAATACTGCCTGAGATAAACAGCACACTCCAGTGCCATTTAAAAATAACAAACTTTTGATTGAAGAATAAACTAAGTATAAATCACCACAGACTCTCACGACCTATGTTGAGGCTTGCAAGAGAATGACTGAATATGGCAGTTAGGGGAGGAGCTATATAGCAGCTTTGCTGTGGGTGGACTCTTGCAACTTCCTGTTGGGAAGGAGAATATATTCCATAAGTAATGGATGATCCGTGGACTGGATACACTTAACAAGAGAAATAGGCCCTCCCACCTCACTCTATGTTATGGGGCCTAAAAGAAACACAACAGAGTGTTTCTCAAACTAGCCACAATGACCCCTTTATGTCCCTCAAAAAACATATTTGCAATAAAAACAAACTTTTTTCCTATCAGTGTCACCAGTAACTAATGAGCCCTTTATGCAAGCTGGGATTCCTACTAAGTATCTGAATACAGCTTACCCTTCCCTCATGGGGATATTGCCAGCCTTTTCTAGAATTATCAGTCTGTCTAGAAAAAAATAGATTGAACATACCTCAATGCAGTTTAGCCTGCAAACCGTTCCCCCAACTGAAGTTTTCCTGTACTCTTCAGCCCTTATGAGAACAGCAGTGGATCTTAGTTACAAAGTGCTAAGATCATCATCCTTCTTGCAGAAATCTTCATCCCTTTTCTGCCAGAGAGTAAATAGTACACACCGGTACCATTTAAAATAAACTTTTGCTTGAGAAAATAAAAACTAACATTGTCACCACACTCACTTTACCCTTCCTAGTAGTTAGATTAGGAAAAGAGAATGACTGGGGGTGGAGCTAATGGAGGAGCTATATAGACAGCTCTGCTGTGGGTGCTCTTTGCCACTTCCTGTAGGGAAGGAGAATATCCCACAAGTATGGATGAATCCGTGGACTCAATACATCTTACAAGAGAAAACAAAATTTATGCTTACCTGATAAATTCCTTTCTCCTGTAGTGTGGTCAGTCCACGGGTCATCATAACTTCTGGGATATTAACTCCTCCCCAACAGGAAGTGCAAGAGGATTCACCCAGCAGAGCTGCTATATAGCTCCTCCCCTCTACGTCACCCCCAGTCATTCGACCAAGGACCAACGAGAAAGGAGAAGCCAAAGGGTGTAGTGGTGACTGGAGTATAATTCAAAAAATTTTTTTTTTTTATTTTTTTTTTTTTTACCTGCCATAAAAAACAGGGCGGGCCGTGGACTGACCACACTACAGGAGAAAGGAATTTATCAGGTAAGCATAAATTTTGTTTTCTCCTGTTAAGTGTGGTCAGTCCACGGGTCATCATTACTTCTGGGATACCAATACCAAAGCTAAAGTACACGGATGACGGGAGGGACAGGCAGGCTCTTTATACGGAAGGAACCACTGCCTGAAGAACCTTTCTCCCAAAAACAGCCTCCGAAGAAGCAAAAGTGTCAAATTTGTAAAATTTGGAAAAAGTATGAAGAGAAGACCAAGTTGCAGCCTTGCAAATCTGTTCAACAGAAGCCTCATTCTTAAAGGCCCAAGTGGAAGCCACAGCTCTAGTAGAATGTGCTGTAATTCTTTCAGGAGGCTGCTGTCCAGCAGTCTCATAGGCTAACCGTATTGCGCTACGAAGCCAAAAAGAAGGTGAGGTAGCCAAAGCTTTTTGACCTCTCCTCTGACCAGAATAAACGACAAACAGGGAAGACGTTTGTCGAAAATCCTTAGTTGCCTGTAGATAAAATTTCAGGGCACGGACTACATCTAGATTGTGTAGCAGACGTTCCTTCTTCGAAGAAGGATTAGGACACAAAGATGGAACCACAATCTCTTGATTGATATTCCTGTTAGTGACCACCTTAGGTAGGAACCCAGGTTTAGTACGCAGAACTACCTTGTCTGAATGAAAAATCAGATAAGGAGAATCACAATGTAAGGCAGATAACTCAGAGACTCTTCGAGCCGAGGAAATCGCCATTAAAAACAGAACTTTCCAAGATAACAGCTTGATATCAATGGAATGAAGGGGTTCAAACGGAACACCCTGTAAAACATTAAGAACTAAGTTCAAACTCCATGGTGGAGCAACAGTTTTAAACACAGGCTTGATCCTAGCTAAAGCCTGACAAAAAGCTTGAACGTCCGGGACTTCTGACAGACGTTTGTGTAAAAGAATGGACAGAGCTGAAATCTGTCCCTTTAAGGAACTAGCGGATAAACCCTTTTCTAAACCTTCTTGTAGAAAAGACAATATCCTCGGAATCCTAACCTTACTCCATGAGTAACTCTTGGATTCGCACCAATATAAGTATTTGCGCCATATCTTATGGTAAATCTTTCTGGTAACAGGCTTCCTAGCCTGTATTAAGGTATCAATAACTGACTCAGAAAAACCACGTTTTGATAAAATCAAGCGTTCAATTTCCAAGCAGTCAGCTTCAGAGAAATTAGATTTTGATGTTTGAAGGGACCCTGGATCAGAAGGTCCTGTTTCAGAGGTAGAGACCAAGGTGGACAGGATGACATGTCCACTAGATCTGCATACCAAGTCCTGCGTGGCCATGCAGGCGCTATTAGAATCACTGATGCTCTCTCCTGTTTGATTCTGGCAATCAATCGAGGAAGCATCGGAAAGGGTGGAAACACATAAGCCATCCCGAAGGTCCAAGGTGCTGTCAAAGCATCTATCAGAACCGCTCCGGGATCCCTGGATCTGGACCCGTAACGAGGAAGCTTGGCGTTCTGTCGAGAGGCCATGAGATCTCTCTCTGGTTTGCCCCAACGTCGAAGTATTTGGGCAAAGACCTCCGGATGAAGTTCCCACTCCCCCGGATGAAAAGTCTGACGACTTAGGAAATCCGCCTCCCAGTTCTAGTTCTCCACTCCCGGGATGTGGATTGCTGACAGGTGGCAAGAGTGAGACTCTGCCCAGCGAATTATCTTTGATACTTCCATCATTGCTAGGGAGCTTCTTGTCCCTCCCTGTTGGTTGATGTAAGCTACAGTCGTGATGTTGTCCGACTGAAACCTGATGAACCCCCGAGTTGTTAACTGGGGCCAAGCCAGAAGGGCATTGAGAACTGCTCTCAATTCCAGAATGTTTATTGGTAGGAGACTCTCCTCCTGATTCCATTGTCCCTGAGCCTTCAGAGAATTCCAGACAGCGCCCCAACCTAGTAGGCTGGCGTCTGTTACAATTGTCCAGTCCGGCCTGCTGAATGGCATCCCCCTGGACAGATGTGGCCGAGAAAGCCACCATAGAAGAGAATTTCTGGTCTCTTGATCCAGATTCAGAGTAGGGGACAAGTCTGAGTAATCCCCATTCCACTGACTTAGCATGCACAATTGCAGCGGTCTGAGATATAGGCGTGCAAAGGGTACTATGTCCATTGCCGCTACCATTAAGCCGATCACCTCCATGCATTGAGCTACTGACGGGTGTTGAATGGAATGAAGGACACGGCATGCATTTTGAAGCTTTGTTAACCTGTCTTCTGTCAGATAAATCTTCATTTCTACAGAATCTATAAGAGTCCCCAAGAAGGGAACTCTTGTGAGTGGAAAGAGAGAACTCTTCTTTTCGTTCACCTTCCATCCATGCGACCTTAGAAATGCCAGTACTAACTCTGTATGAGACTTGGCAGTTTGAAAGCTTGAAGCTTGTATCAGAATGTCGTCTAGGTATGGAGCTACCGAAATTCCTTGCGGTCTTAGTACCGCCAGAAGAGCACCCAGAACCTTTGTGAAGATTCTTGGAGCCGTAGCCAATCCGAATGGAAGAGCTACAAACTGGTAATGCCTGTCTAGAAAGGCAAACCTTAGATACCGGTAATGATCTTTGTGAATCGGTATGTGAAGGTAAGCATCCTTTAAATCCACTGTGGTCATGTACTGACCCTTTTGGATCATGGGTAAAATTGTCCGAATAGTTTCCATTTTGAACGATGGAACTCTTAGGAATTTGTTTAGGATCTTTAAATCCAAGATTGGCCTGAAAGTTCCCTCTTTTTTGGGAACCACAGATTTGAGTAAAACCCTTGTCCTTGTTCCGACCGCGGAACCGGATGGATCACTCCCATTAATAAAAGATCTTGTACGCAGCGTAGAAACGCCTCTTTCTTTATTTGGTTTGTTGACAACCTTGACAGATGAAATCTCCCTCTTGGGGGAGAGGATTTGAAGTCCAGAAGGTATCCCTGAGATATGATCTCTAACGCCCAGGGATCCTGGACATCTCTTGCCCAAGCCTGGGCGAAGAGAGAAAGTCTGCCCCCCACTAGATCCGTTCCCGGATCGGGGGCCCTCAATTCATGCTGTCTTAGGGGCAGCAGCAGGTTTCCTGGCCTGCTTGCCCTTGTTCCAGGACTGGTTAGGTCTCCAGCCTTGTCTGTAGCGAGCAACAGCTCCTTCCTGTTTTGGTGCAGAGGAAGTTGATGCTGCTCCTGCTTTGAAATTACGAAAGGAACGAAAATTAGACTGTCTAGCCTTAGGTTTGGCTCTGTCTTGAGGCAGGGCATGGCCTTTACCTCCTGTAATGTCAGCGATAATTTCTTTCAACCCGGGCCCGAATAAGGTCTGCCCTTTGAAAGGTATATTAAGCAATTTAGATTTAGAAGTAACGTCAGCTGACCAGGATTTTCGCCACAGTGCTCTGCGCGCCTGAATGGCGAATCCGGAATTCTTAGCCGTAAGTTTAGTTAAATGTACTACGGCATTCGAAATAAATGAGTTAGCTAACTTAAGGGCTTTAAGCTTGTGTGTAATCTCATCTAATGGAGCTGATTCAAGTGTCTCTTCCAGAGACTCAAACCAAAATGCTGCTGCAGCCGTGACAGGCGCAATGCATGCAAGAGGTTGCAATATAAAACCTTGTTGAACAAACATTTTCTTAAGGTAACCCTCTAATTTTTTATCCATTGGATCTGAAAAGGCACAGCTATCCTCCACCGGGATAGTGGTACGCTTAGCTAAAGTAGAAACTGCTCCCTCCACCTTAGGGACCGTTTGCCATAAGTCCCGTGTGGTGGCGTCTATTGGAAACATCTTTCTAAATATCGGAGGGGGTGAGAACGGCACACCGGGTCTATCCCACTCCTTAGTAACAATTTCAGTAAGTCTCTTAGGTATAGGAAAAACGTCAGTACTCGACGGTACCGCAAAATATTTATCCAACCTACACATTTTCTCTGGTATTGCAACTGTGTTACAATCATTCAGAGCCGCTAACACCTCCCCTAGTAATACACAGAGGTTTTCCAGCTTAAATTTAAAATTTGAAATGTCTGAATCCAGTTTGTTTGGATCAGAACCGTCACCCGCAGAATGAAGCTCTCCGTCCTCATGTTCTGCAAATTGTGACGCAGTGTCTGACATGGCCCTAATATTATCAGCGCACTCTGTTCTCACCCCAGAGTGATCACGCTTACCTCTTAGTTCTGGTAATTTAGCCAAAACTTCAGTCATAACAGTAGCCATATCCTGTAATGTGATTTGTAATGGCCGCCCAGATGTACTCGGCGCTACAATATCACGCACCTCCCGAGCGGGAGATGCAGGTACTGACACGTGAGGCGAGTTAGTCGGCATAACTCTCCCCTCGTTGTTTGGTGAAATATGTTCAATTTGTACAGATTGACTTTTATTTAAAGTAGCATCAATGCAGTTAGTACATAAATTTCTATTGGGCTCCACTTTGGCTTTAGCACATATAGCAGATATCTTCCCCTGAATCAGACATGTTTAACACACTAGCAAATAAACTAGCAACTTGGAAATACTTTTCAAGTAATTTACTATAATATGAAAACGTACTGTGCCTATAAGAAGCACAGAAAAAGTTATGACAGTTGAAAATTAATAAACTGAAAAGTTATAGCATCAAATCTTTGTAAAAACACAATTTTAGCAAAGGATTGCTCCCATTAGCAAAGGATAACTAACCCTGATAGCAGAAAAAAAATACAGAAATAAACGTTTTTTATCACAGTCAACTACAATCTCACAGCTCTGCTGTGAGTGATTACCTCCCTCAAAACAAGTTTTGAAGACCCCTGAGTTCTGTAGAGATGAACCGGATCATGCAGGGAAGACAATGAACTTCTGACTGAATTTTTTGATGCGTAGCAAAAGCGCCAAAAAAAGGCCCCTCCCCCTCACACACAACAGTGAGAGAGATCAGTAAACTGTCATAAATTAAATAAAACGACTGCCAAGTGGAAAAAAAATAGTGCCCAAAACATTTTTTCACCCAGTACCTCAGAAAATTAAACGATTTTACATGCCAGCAAAAAACATTTAACATTAAATAAATTAAGTGTTATTAAAAAGCCTGTTGCTAGTCCCTGCAAATTAGGCTAAAGTCTTATGTACAGTATAATTCCAGTGAAGTGCCATTCCCCAGAATACTGAAGTGTAAAATATACATACATGACAGCCTGATACCAGTTGCTGCTACTGCATTTAAGGCTGAGTTTACATTATATCGGTATGGCAGAATTTTCTCATCAATTCCATTGTCAGAAAATAATAAGCTGCTACATACCTCTTTGCAGATTAATCTGCCCGCTGTCCCCTGATCTGAAGTTTACCTCTCCTCAGATGGCCGAGAAACAGCAATATGATCTTAACTACGCCGGCTAAAATCATAGAAAAAACTCAGGTAGATTCTTCTTCAAATTCTACCAGAGAAGGAATAACACACTCCGGTGCTATTATAAAATAACAAACTTTTGATTGAAGGTATGAAAACTAAGTATAATCACCACAGTCCTCTCACACATCCTATCTATTCGTTGGGTGCAAGAGAATGACTGGGGGTGACGTAGAGGGGAGGAGCTATATAGCAGCTCTGCTGGGTGAATCCTCTTGCACTTCCTGTTGGGGAGGAGTTAATATCCCAGAAGTAATGATGACCCGTGGACTGACCACACTTAACAGGAGAAAAGAAAAAACTACAACATAAGCATTTGACCAGAATGCATTCATTATAAAACACAATTTATGCTTACCTGATAAATTTATTTCTCTTGTGGTGTATCCAGTCCACGGATCATCCATTACTTGTGGGATATTCTCATTCCCAACAGGAAGTTGCAAGAGGACACCCACAGCAGAGCTGCAATATAGCTCCTCCCCTAACTGCCATATCCAGTCATTCGACCGAAAACACGCAGAGAAAGGAGAAACCATAGGGTGCAGTGGTGACTGTAGTTTAAATGAAAAAATTACCTGCCTTAAAATGACAGGGCGGGCCGTGGACTGAATACACCACAAGAGAAATAAATTTATCAGGTAAGCATAAATTGTGTTCTCTTTTAAGGTGTATCCAGTCCACGGATCATCCATTACTTGTGGGATACCAATACCAAAGCTTAAGTACACAGATGAAGGGAGGGACAAGGCAGGTACTTAAACGGAAGGTACCACTGCCTGTAAAACCTCTCTCCCAAAAATAGCCTCCGAAGAAGCAAAAGTATCAAATTGTAGAATTTTGAAAAAGTATGAAGCGAAGACCAAGTAGCCGCCTTGCAAATCTGTTCAACAGAAGCCTCATTTTTAAAGGCCCAAGTGGAAGCCACAGCTCTAGTAGAATGAGCTGTAATCCTTTCAGGAGGCTGCTGGCCAGCAGTCTCATAGGCTAAGCGGATTATGCTTCTTAGCCAAAAAGAAAGGTTGCCGAAGCCTTTTGACCTCTCCTCTGTCCAGAGAAGACAACAAACAAAGCAGATGTTTGACAAAAATCTTTAGTAGCTTGTAAGTAAAACTTTAAAGCACGAACCACGTCCAGATTGTGTAATAGACATTCCGTCTTTGAAGGATTAGGACACAAGGATGGAACAACAATCTCTTGATTGATATTCTTGTTAGATACCACCTTAGGTAAAAACCCAGGTTTGGTACGCAGGACTACCTTATCCGTATGGAAGATCAGATAAGGAGAATCGCATTGTAAAGCAGATAACTCGGAGACTCTACGAGCCGAGGAAATAGTTACCAAAAACAGAACTTTCCAAGATAAAAGTTTGATATCTATGGAATGAAGAGGTTCAAACGGAACTCCTTGAAGAACCTTAAGAACCAAATTTAAGCTCCATGGGGGAGCAACAGGTTTAAACACAGGCTTGATTCTAACCAAAGACTGACAAAATGCCTGAACGTCTGGAACATCTGCCAGACGCTTGTGCAAAAGAATAGACAGAGCAGAAATCTGTCCTTTTAAGGAACTAGCTGACAATCCTTTTTCCAAACCATCTTGGAGAAAAGATAATATCCTGGGAATCCTAACCCTTGGATTCACACCAATAAAGATATGTACGCCATATTTTATGGTAAATTTTCCTGGTGACAGGCTTTCGTGCCTGTATTAAGGTATCAATGACTGACTCGGAGAAGCCACGCTTTGATAAAATCAAGCGTTCAATCTCCAGGCAGTCAGTCTCAGAGAAATTAGATTTGGATGGTTGAAAAGACCCTAAAGTAGAAGGTCCTGTCTCAGAGGCAGAGTTCATGGTGGAAAGGATGACATGTCCAACAGATCTGCATACCAGGTCCTGCGTGGCCACGCAGGCGCGATCAAAAATCACTGATGCTCTCTCCTGCTTGACCTTGGCAATCAGTCGAGGGAGCAGAGGAAACGGTGGAAACACATAAGCCAGGTTGAAAGACCAGGGCGCTGCTAGAGCATCTATTAGCGTCGCCTTGGGATCCCTGGACCTGGATCCGTAACAAGGAAGCTTGGCGTTCTAGCGAGATGACATGAGATCCAGTTCTGGTTTGCCCCAACGATGAATCAATTGTGCAAACACCTCCGGATGGAGTTCCCACTCTCCCGGATTAAAAGTCTGACGACTTAAAAAATCCGCCTCCCAGTTCTCTACACCTGGGATATGGATAGCTGATAGGTGGCAAGAGTGAGTCTCTGCCCAGCGAATTATCTTTGAGACTTCTAACATCGCTAGGGAACTTCTTGTTCCCCCTTGATGGTTGATGTAAGCCACAGTCGTGATGTTGTCCGACTGAAATCTGATGTACCTCAGAGTTGCTGAGGCCAAGCCTGAAGAGCATTGAATATCACTCGTCCAGAATATTTATTGGAAGGAGTGTCTCCTCCTGAGTCCACCCCAACCTAGAAGGCTGGCATCTGTTACAATTGTCCAATCTGGCCTGCGAAAGGTCATACCTTTGGTCAGATGGACCCGAGATAGCCACCAGAGAAGAGAATCCCTGGTCTCTTGATCCAGATTTAGTAGAAGGGACAAATCTGTGTAATCCCCGTTCCACTGACTGAGCATGCATAGTTGCAGCGGTCTGAGATGTAGGCGTGCAAACGGCACTATGTCCATTGCCGCTACCATTAAGCCGATTACTTCCATGCACTGAGCCACCGAAGGGCGCGGAATAGAATGAAGAACACGGCAGGAATTTAGAAGCTTTGATAACCTGGACTCCGTCTGATAGATTCTGTAGAAATGAAAGTTTACCTGAGTGCCTAGGAAGGAAACTCTTGTGAGTGGGGATAGAGAACTCTTTTCCTCGTTCACTTTCCACCCATGCGATCTCAGAAATGCCAGTACTACGTCCGTATGAGACTTGGCAATTTGGAAGTTTGACGCCTGTATCAGGATGTCGTCTAAATAAGGGGCCACTGCTATGCCCCGCAAACAGATTTGAGTAAAAACCCTGTCCCTGCTTTGGAACTGGATCACTCCCATAACTAGGAGGTCTCGTACACAGTGTAAGAATGCCTCTCTCTTTATCTGGTTTGCAGATAATTGTGAAAGGTGAAATCTCCCTTTTGGGGGGGAAGCTTTGAAGTCCAGAAGATATCCCTGGGATATAATTTCCAACACCCAGGGATCCTGGACATATCTTGCCCACGCCTGGGCGAAGAGCGAAAGTCTGCCCCCTACTAGATCCGTTACCAGATAGGGGGCCGTTCCTTCATGCTGTCTTAGAGGCAGCAGCAGGCTTTTTGGCCTGCTTACCTTTGTCCCAGGTCTGGTTTGGTCTCCAGACCGTCTTGGACTGAGCAAAAGTTCCCTCTTGTTTGCATTAGAGGAAGTTGATGCCGCACTTGCCTTGAAGTTTCGAAAGGCATGAAAATTAGACTGTTTGGCCCTTGATTTGGACCTGTCCTGAGGAAGGGCATGACCTTTTCCTCCAGTGATATCAGCAATAATCTCCTTCAAACCAGGCCCGAATAGGGTCTGCCCCTTGAAGGGAATGTTAAGCAGCTTAGATTTTGAAGTCACGTCAGCTGACCATGATTTAAGCCATAGCGCCCTGCGTGCCTGTATAGCAAAACCAGAATTCTTAGCCGTTAGTTTAGTCAAATGATCAATGGCATCAGAAAACAAAGGAATTGGCTAGCTTAAGTGCTCTAAGCTTGCCAAGTATGTCATCCAATGGAGTCGCTACCTGTAAATCCTCTTCCAGAGACTCAAACCAGAACGCCGCAGCAGCAGTGACAGGAGCAATGCATGCAAGGGGCTGTAGGATAAAACCTTATTGAATAAAACATTTTCTTAAGGTAACCTAATTTTTTATCCATTGGATCTAAAAAAGCACAACTGTCCTCGACAGGGATAGTAGTACGCTTTGCTAAAGTAGAAACTGCTCCGTCCACCTTAGGAACTGTCTGTCCTAAGTCCCGTGTGGTGGCGTCTATTGGAAACATGTTTCTAAAAATAGGAGGGGAAGAGAACGTCAAACCTGGTCTATCCCATTCCTTATTAATAATTTCTGTAAACCTTTTAGGTATTGGAAAAACATCAGTACACACCGGCACTGCATAGTATTTATCCAGTCTACACAATTTCTCTGGCACTCCAATTGTATCAGTCATTCAGAGCAGCTAAAACCTCCCTGAGAAACACGCGGAGGTGTTCAAGCTTAAATTTAAATGTAGAAATATCAGAATCAGGTTGCATCATCCTTTCCTGAGTCAGAAACATCACCCACAGACTGAAGCTCTCCTTCCTCAGCTTCTGCATATTGTGAGGCAGTATCAGACATGGTTCTTAAAGCGTCAGTATGCTCTGCATTTCGTCTAACCCCAGAGCTATCTCGCTTACCTCTAAATTCAGGTAGTCTGGCTAATACCGCTGACAATGTATTATCCATGACTGCCGCTATGTCTTGTAAAGTAATCGCTATGGGCGCCCTAGATGTACTTGGCGCCATTTGAGCGTGAGTCAAAGGATCTGACACGTGGGGAGAGTTAGTTGGCATAACTTCCCCCTCGTCAGATTCCTCTGGTGATAAATTTTTTTCAAGACAGAATATGATCTTTATTGCTTAAAGTGAAATCAGTACATTTGGTACACATTCTAAGAGGGGTTCCACCATGGCTTTTAAACATAATGAACAAGGAGTTTCCTCTATGTCAGACATGTTTGTACAGACTAGCAATGAGACTAGCAAGCTTGGAAATCAAGTTAACAAGCAAATATAAAAAACGGTACTGTGCCTTTAAGAGAAACAAATGTTGTCAAAATTTGAAAAACAGTGAAAAAAGGCAGTAAATCAAACGAAATTTTTACAGTATGTAATAAGTTAACAGAGCATTGCACCCACTTGCAAATGGATGATTAACCCCTTATGGAAAGCCTCAGGAAACTGTTTCTAGGCAAAATCTAAGCCAGCCATGTGGAAAAAACTAGGCCCCAATAAAGTTTTATCACCAAAGCATATATAAAAATGATTAAACATGCCAGCAAACGTTTTATATTGCAATTTTATAAGGGTATTACCCCTGAGAGTAAGCATGATACCAGTCGCTATTAAATCACTGTATTCAGGCTTAACTTACATTAATCAGGTATCAGCAGCATTTTCTATTTCTAGAAAAAATTGTAACTGCACATACCTCATAGCAGAGTAACCTGCACGCCATTCTCCCGCTGAAGTTACCTCTCTCCTCAGACATATGTGAGAACATCAATGGATCTTAGAAAACTCAGGCAGATTCTTCTTCTATTTACTGCCTGGGATAAAATAGTACAACTCCGGTACCATTTAAAATAAACTTTTGATTGAAGATAAAAAAAACTAACTATATTTCACCACTCTCTCTTACTACCTCCATGCGTGTTGAGTTGCAAGAGAATGACTGGATATGGCAGTTAGGGGAGGAGCTATATAACAGCTCTGCTGTGGGTGTCCTCTTGCAACTTCCTGTTGGGAATGAGAATATCCCACAAGTAATGGATGATCCGTAGACTGGATACACCTTATAAGAGAAAGAATAATTTTCTAGCCACACCAACTCACAGTAAACAAAAATCTTGAGATGCCTGATCAACATATATACTTCGCAATTAAAACATTGGGTTGTCAATCATGTAACTGGTTTAAAGTGAAAGTAAATCCTAGAGTTTTAGAAACGCTAGGATTTCCTATTGAAACAAAGGGCACTTTCATTCATGAAGATACTCCATGTAGAAAGCTCCTTTATTTGATTAAATCGATCGCCGCTGTTAGCTCCTACAGCTAAAAAAATTTTTGGTTAAGAGTTGACGTTTTCACCTTTAACTCAATAGCCGTGCGGTAAATCCGGCTTGGCGCCCATAGGAGCCGGATTTACCGCACGAATATTGGCTAAGAGGCGAAAACGTCACCTCCTAGCCAATTTTTTTTTAGCTGTGCGCTCCTGTAGGAGCTAAGAGCGGCAATCTGTTAAATCAAATAAAGGAGCTTTCTACATGAAGTATCTTATACTTCATGAATGAAAGTGCCCTTTGTTTCAATAGTAAATCCTAGCGTTTTAAAGCGAAAGTAAATCCTAGCATTTTACAGAGGGATTATAAAAAGCAATACAAAAACAGGGACAGCATACTTTCAATTTTTGTTTTTTATTTTAAGAGCAACAAAATACAGTTCAATGTAAGTTTTATTCAAGGCAGTGATACAAAAAAGGGTTTGAAATAATTTACAAATATATATATATATATATATATATATATATATATGACTGTACATAAAGTGAACCAAAATGTACAAAATGGTTATTTCATTGACAGACACAGTCTGTATATAAAGTCCTCAAAATGAGTTATTTGATCAATTTGTCAAAAAACGGGTGTTTTAGGGCTTCATCAAGTGTTATTCTTTTGGATGGGTCATACGCTAACATTTTCCGGATTAGATCAAAGAGCTGCTGATGGTCCTCATTATCCGAAATCATAAGATCCTATTGGGGGAAAAAATAAAATTACTATTTATTTAGGGAAATAGATCCTAAACAGTCTCAAAACTAACAGAGCAACAAGAGACTGACACATAGGTAACTTAAAGGGTCATAGTCGAAAAATGACATGCTCTAATCCAGTGTTTATCAACCAGTGTGCCATAAGAGATCCTCAGGTGTGCCACGGCAGACTGACAACAGTGCGGGGGTGTCCCTCTTTCAAATTTTGAAATATTGGGAGGTATTGACAGGCATCATTTACAACCATGACATTGACATTCATTCACAGACAATCATGATTGTTTGTGAATGAATGTCAATATGTCATGTATAGTTTGTAGGAGGCATGTGTGTGTGTGTGTGTGTGTATGTGTATATATATATATATATATATGTATATATATATATATATATATATATATATATATATATATATATATATATATATATATATATATATTATTTATCTCCTGTATTAGGCTACAATGTGTGATTTTGTAAAATTTTGGGATGGTGGTGTGCCACAGGATTTTTTTTTTTAATGTAAAAAAAAAAAAAAAAAAAAAGGTTGCAAATCACTGCTCTAATCCATTAAAGCTTATAAATTTTAAGAGGAGCGACACTGCAGTAATATTTGTTTATCACCCGCAAAGGGGTTAAACACTGCACCGGAATGCCTTTTTTTTTTTTTACTTTTATGGCCCTTTAAAAGCATTGTCAAAAATGTACACTTCGCAGTGTTTAAAAAAATGCCTATAAGCTTGGCAGAATTCAACCCCGTTACTAACCACAAAAGGCATACACTTTGTATAGCACCGCAAAATTCCGTACCGCTGGGTACAGAGATAGGGGTATACAAGACAAGGATTTGTGATAACAAAAACAAGACAAAACAAATCTAGTACAGGAGAAATAAGGTTTGGGGTAGTATGTCACGAGGATTGTAGTTGCAGCAGTGAGTCAAGGCAGTTCAAGAATTATTTTGGGTAGGATGAAAAACAGGCAGAGATGGTAAGCCTCAACTTTTAGATGGAAAACTTAAGTCAAAATTAAACTTAGGTTTCAGACCAGCAGTTTTAAAAGACTTTCCAATTTACTTCCATTATCAAATAGTGCACAATCTTTTTACGCACATTTTGAGGCACCAGCTCATGCTGAGCATGTGCAAAAGTTTAGTGTATACATAGTCTGATTTTCACTTTATTATGTAATTCAACTGTATTTAAAAGGGATAGTCTAGTCAAAAATTAAACTTCCATGATTCAGACAGAGCATGCAATTTTAAGAAACTTTCTTATTTACTCCTATTAAATATTTATTTGTTCACTTGCTATCTTTATTTGAAAAAGCAATATAATCTTAGGAGACTGCCCATTTTTGGTTCAGAACATTGGTAGTGCTTGCTGATTGGTGGCTACATTTAGACACCAATAAGCAAGCGCTACCCAGGTGCTGAATCATGAAAAGTTTAATTTTGACTAGACGATTCCTTTAATGGTCCTTGAACATGAGGGCCTCTTCTTGTATGGCTTATACTCTTAAACCAATGTTAAACCCACAACCCGTTTTTTTTTTTTTTTTATTATAAACATATTAAAAATGGGCACAGGTAGAAAAGGGGCACCACCTTAAATTTTAACATCAATAAATTACCTTAGGTGAATGTTAAAAAGTTCCTATAACTAATGTATAACACCTTCATCATTGAACAGCTAACTATAGTTAAGACAAACAAACTGGTGTGCACAATACAGCTGAAAGTACTGAACAATGCTTCTAAAAAGTAGAACACCTATAACTTACTTTTAAAGGTTTGCAACGCTTCCTAACATATCGACCCGCAGAACTGTGCTCATCCCAATCCAAACGATCATGATAAAAATACTTGTGTTTTCTGTAAAAATAATGCAAGGCTTAAATAATTAAACTTCAAGATTGTAATATAAAAATATTTAATGCATAGCAAAACAACTTTGTAATACACTATATTGCCCCCTTCCTAACTTAACTATGAAAAATGACATGTCCCCCCCCCCCCCTCCTGTAAATTACAAGTTTTCCAATTCAGAGATTTAGAAGTACATATGGAAAGCTTCAAAAGCCTTACCCTAACACATAACTGTCCCCCAATTGGAATCAGCAGAAATCAGGTAACGAACTTTAAAACAAAATGGCAGTGACTAGCAGTGTCTATTCTATATAAGTAATGTGCTCAGTGGAGTTTGAC
Organism: Bombina bombina; assembly: GCF_027579735.1. Lineage (NCBI taxonomy): Eukaryota > Metazoa > Chordata > Amphibia > Anura > Bombinatoridae > Bombina > Bombina bombina. Next base: position 463,615,919 of record NC_069504.1, on the reverse strand, counting down.
TTGATAAAGATTTTAATATTTTCTTGTTCAAATATTGACTAGTACAGCAATATCAGTTGTGTACATCTCAACACTCACTGGCTGATGCATACAAGAACACCGGACAAAGCTGTATTAGATTAAGTTAAAAACCTGAATAGCTATTCAGGTTTTCTTTTTCCAGGTGAAAAAAAAAATCCTTCCATAAAGGATAAATGTATTCTCACCTAGTCTTTTGAATCATATGAAGTGGTATTGGACCTAAAATTCTTTCCATCATTGCAAGATGCTCTTTGCTATCATGTGTCTAAGAAAAAAAGAAGAAAAAAAAGTTAAAATATCAAATAGCGAAATATTAGAAAAATGCACACATATGCAAAATAATTTTCACATACTTGAAAAACCGTCAATCCAAGATAATATTCAATCATTATGCAACCAATGCTCCAAACATCACAAGGTTGGGACCATCCTAATTCTAGAAAAAAAAATAGAGGTTAGAGTGTGAAACCTTTCTGAACACTGACACCTTAGTTTAGTGCCATTCCCTCCAATGGCCAAAATCCCTCACCATAATTAGATTATATATTTTCTTACTACACACAATTAAACATTTTATATTGCAATCAGAAAAGAAAATAAATGTTCCATGCCCTTGAGATTGCAATGTTAAAAATTGTGTTGCAGTAAAACTTCTTATCGGAATACATTATATATTAAATTTGCTCAATATTCATGTAATTTAACCCTGCTATAATGTAATTTATACCCAATTGGATAAAGCAAAATTGATAAAATTTACCAAAGGGAATTTTGCTAATCAAATTACCTTGGTTAGCTGTCTACTCTAGAGACAAATCTGGATTGACTTCTCTAAATATATTTTAAATTTGTTTCTTTTTAAATACCAACCCAGAATAACTTCAGGAGCTCTGTAATGCCTCGTAGAAACCAATGCACTATGGTGCTCATCATCATATGTAGCACTTCCAAAATCCACAATCTTTATATCACTGTTCTTTAAAAAGCGTTCATCCCGTTTCTGGTAGGAGGGGAAAAATAAAATTAGTGATCTTTACACATTAAAAACAGTAATTGTGCACATGTATATAAAAGAGAAAAAGAGAAAGAGAAAGAAAGAGCGCTCTAGATCTCTATTAGCAATTTAGATATTTACATGCCTATTATGCGTCATTGGATCCCAAAGGGGTCACATGTGTGACTATCATGTTCCACTTTTCTTTCATAGCCAAATGGCCCATAAGTGGCTAACTAAAAAGCTATTACAATTGTAAAATGGAGGTTTTAGAAGTCCATATTTTGTCATTCATTTCACTTCTTACGTATATCATTGTTTATTGTTCAACTGAAATTGAGTCAATGTTACATGGCATGTGTTGTATATATCTTTTTTATTGAAAAACCTAAATAGAAATTTGTGGGGGGGTTTTAAAGGAGGGACATGATTCAGAGAGCATACAATTTTAAACAACTTTCCAATTTACTTCTATTTGCTTCCTTTATCTTTTTCTAAAAAAAAAAGTCAATCAACCCCTTCACAACAGTCACGTTACCCTGTAATAGGATTCCTTGACTGTTGCAGCGTGGGTCTGTGGCTTGCAAAAATAGTCTTGCTTTTGACAAGACCCCCCACTACCAAAGCACTTGAAGCACCGGGCAATGTCTGATGTACAAGGCATAGTGCCAATCCTAAAGCAACTAAGCACTGTATTGAGTTGGAGAGACATTTAGTAAACAGTATTTGATTTGCAAGGTTTTACAAATCAAGAGTAGTCCAAATGGGGGGGGGGGGGGGGAATACATCCAATGAAAAGCAGGAGTAAATTAGGTTTCCATTTTTACAGCGTTCAACTCAGGACAGTTAATGTGCAGTGACCTAAATAACTGTAGAATTTTGAGCATTCTACCTTGAAGAAATGGCTGACTTTACAAGACAGAAAGACAATACAGAATGCTTCTTGATATTTTTTCTACCACTTGAAGGTTAACATCTTAATATCCAAAGTAAACTACTAGTTAAACAGAGAAAAAAAAAATACAATACTTTTTCAATAGTTATAGGACATATGGAACACATCTCTAGTACATACTGAATACAGAAAAAAAACAAAAAAAAAACAAAAAAAAAAAACACACCATTAAAAAGGGACACTGAACTCAAATTTTTCTTGTGTGATTCAGATAGAGCATGACATTTTAAGCAACTTTCTAATTTACTCCTATTATCAAATGTTCTGTATTCTCTTGGTATCTTTATTTGAAATGCAAGAATGCAATTTTTGGTGAACAACCTAGGTTGTCCTTGCTGATTGGTGGATAAATTCATCCACCAATCAAAAACTGCTGTCCATAATTCTGAACCAAGAAAAAAAAGCTTAGATGCCTTCTTTTTCATATAAAGATAGCAAAAGAACAAAGAAAAATTAATAGGAGCAAATTAGAAAATTGTTTAAAATTGCATGCTCTATCTGAATCACAAAAAAATATTTTGGGTTCAGTGTCCCTTTAACATTAAACACAAATTTTCCATAGCTCAAAAAAAAAAAACCATACCTTTTTAGAGTTGTATGAAACAACATAATCAGACTGCACAAATAGAATATTTTCAGGTTTCAGATCTGTATGCGTAAGTTTCTGCTTATGTAAAACTAAAAAATAAAATATATATTATATTAAGTATTTTTATTCAAAACCAGAAAACACTTAATGTGTGTGTGGGGGGGTTATTAGTACTTACAATTGACTGAATTACAGATCTGATAGGCCATGTTCCTTATGTGGTCTATGGGAAACGGCAAAAAGCTGTTTTCTTTAATAAAGTCGTATGTACTTAGGCCAAGCAGTTCAAACACTATGCAAACATGGCCATGATGGTCAAACCATTCCAACATTTGGACACAGCGACTAAGGGAGGAAAAGAATAAATTAAAAAAAAGTGAAATAAAATATAAAAAGTCTATACTGTGAATACAATTGAAAAAAAAAAAAAAAAGGTTTCTCAAATTTTACACCCGACCTCCAATTTCAGACTCCACTGAAGTAAACATTACTGTTTCAAGTATCATCCTCTCTCTGCACTTCTTTACGCATTTCTGACTTATAATTTAAAGGAACCTAAAGGCTATGTGAAGTGAGATGGCAAAGTTTAAACCTTTACAAGAAAAGATTTTTATTTTTTTAAATAAAGTTGTTGAAATTCACATAAGCAATGCTGTAAATGCCTCCAACATGTTTGAAGCCTACAGTTAAACACTAAAACAGGGCTTAAATCCAAATGACTTAAAAGGGACACTAAACACCAAAATTTCTCTTTTATGAGTCAGGTAGAAAATACGATTTTTAACATTCCAATTTACTTCTATCATCTAATTTGCTTCATTCTTTAGATATCCATTGTTTAAGAAATAGCAATGCACATGGGTGAGCCAATCACACAAGGCATCTATGTGCAGCTCCCAATCAGCAACTACTGAGCCTATCTAGATATGCTTTTCAGCAAATGATAGCAAAGAATGAAGCAAATTAGATAATAGAAGTAAATTAGAAAGTTGTTTAAAATGTCATGCTCTAAATCGTAAAAGAAATAAAATTGGGTTTCATGACCCTTTAAAGTATGGGCCTCACATCTGAAGTGCAATGCATAATATAAACCAAAATACTCTTATCCCCAAAGTGCACTTATAACAAAGCCGTCTGCATCACAAGTTAACTGTCACCCCCCCCCCCACCAATTTCTCACAGTATGGTGGGAATTATAGTTCCAAGGCAAAGTGTGGTGGCAACAACTGTCGGCTGGAGAGTAAGAGGGAGAACATAAAGGAGTGTGACTAACGAAAAATTAGATAAGCCAAGTGCTCTCCTCCCATTTTTAAAGTTCAGCGGTGGTGTGTAAGGGGTGAGAGAAGTTAAAGGGACACTCAAGTCAAAATTAAACTTTCATGATTCAGAGAGCGCACACAATTTTAAACAACTTTTCAATTTACTTCTATTAACATGTGCACAGTCATTTCCTAATGAGCATGTACAGGAATTCACAGAATATACATATATGCATTTGTGAATGGCTGTCACATGATATAGGGGGAGCAGAAATAGACATGTTTATATAAAATAAATCTACTTATTTGAACTTTAGACTAAGTGCTATTGCATCGTCTTTATCATGCATTTGTTGATTATATAAATGTACTGTATATAATCAAAGTTCTGTGTGTTCACAAAAAAAAAAAAGAGTTGATGCAGCAGTCTTCAAAGTTAAGAGTTAATTTGAACTCTGCAATATTACTGGCTTATTGGTGCCTACTATAGACTGGGTAGGCCTTTATCTTTCTGGTGTAGCAGAATGTCAGTAAATATGTGTACCACATAAAAATTAAAAAAGGGACACTCAAGTCAAACGAAATGTATGCTTACCTGACAAATTTATTTATTTCTTGACACAGTGAGTCCACGGATCATCTAATTACTATTGGGAATATCACTCCTGCCCAGCAGGAGGAAGGGAAAGAGCACCACAGCAAAGCCGTTAAATATCACCTCCCTTCCCTCCAACCCCGGTCATTCGACCGACGTAAAAGGAGATAAAGGAAGCAACAAAGGTTCAGAGGTGCCTGAAGTTTATAATACGACAAAAACCCGTCTTAAAAAACAGTGCGGGCCGTGGACTCACTGTGTCAATAAATAAATAGGGTAAGCACAAATTTCGTTTTCTTTCTAAGGACACACGAAAAAACATTTCATCTATGAACACCAGGGCAGTGTAAAAAGTTTCTCATGGATGGTGATAAAATTAAGTCTAAACCTAGGGGAGGTGATAAGATACAAGAGCTAGGAAAAAATCATTTTCGATATTTACGCTCAGAACACGCAGGCCTCTAGGCATGAATATTGAGGGCAATATAAATGACTGGCAGTAATTATAGAAACACCACGCCCGGTCAGTTTCCATTGAGACACATTGAACAAAATGATATACTTTGTTCCATTATTCTTCTAGTCTCAAGTATAGCCAGTACGGGGTAGTTAAATATTGTACTTTACTATATGGTACGTTAACAAGGGATTAAGTGATTATGTTTGCCTGATTGATATTTCAATGCCTCTTTTTGTTTTACATTAAATGCCCCAATGTATGAATCTTGTGTTTTGAATATATTTGCAGCATCTATTGCGCTACCAACCTGTTGTCTCCACAAGTTTTGTAACCAAAGTGTGATATAAAAATGTGCATAGATCACTTCGCTTCCAGCACTGATGCAAAGCATGGACATTTGCTGAACCAATATGGAAGAGGGTGTGTATTTAAATTTTGCACAGCTAAGAATGGCATTAAGTCTATGATTAAAGCTGTAAGGGCCAAAACGCCTAAGACGTGCCTGGCATGTCCATGCTTTGTTTTTTTATAGTTTGTATTCCATGTGAGCCTTATCTTTTTAAGTATTTTTTAGCAGCTCCAATCCTCTATGTACACAATTTAAGAACCTTTCCAATTTACTTCCATTATCAAATTTTGCAAGCTCTTTATATGCACACTTTTTAAAGGCACCAGCTCATTGGGTATACGTATACTAGTCTGATTGGCTGATGTCTGCAACGATAGAGAGGGCTGGCAAATGAAGAAAATCTACTGCATTTGTGAAATTCAGAGTGTTATTGCATTGTCTTTATTATGCACTTCTACTGTATTTAGTGGTCCTTTACTCTAGTGGTTTTTATGACTGCAGTAGAATTATTAATGGTATCCAGCATAAGTAAATAAACTTAACATTGCTTTAACAGGTGAGGGGGACAAACTAAATGAATGCCCTTATGTATGGTTAATCTCCCCATAGAGACTGAATGTCTTTATGAGCTTCAATTACACTGAGATAAAACAACCTACTCAATAGAAATGGATGTTTAAATATTAGTTTGTCCTTTTAAACTGTAATAAAGTATTTATTATATGATCTGTGTGGCGATTTTCACATTTATATTTTCTCAACGGTTACTTAAAGTGAAAGTCAATCCTAGCGTTTTACAGATTGACTATTTAGACAAATAAAGGGGACTTTCATTCATGAAGTATAAGATACTTAATGTAGAAAGCTCCTTTGTTTAAATCGATCGCTGTTCTTAGCTGCTACAGCAGCCCACTGCTAAAACTTTTTTTTTGCCAAGTGGTGACGTTTTCACTTTTAGGCCAATAGCCTGCGGTAAATCCGGCTTGGCGCTTACGGGAGCCGGATTTACCACACGGCTATTGGCTAAGAGGTGAAAACACCTCTTAGCAAAAAAAAAAAAAAAAATTGAGTCGCGGGCTGCTGTAGCAGCTAAGAACGGCGATCGATTGAAACAAATAAAGGAGCTTTCTACATGAAGTATCTTATACTTCAGGAATAAAAGTCCCCTTTCAATAGTCAATCCATTGACTTTCACAGCTGTATTGTTAGTATACTCCACTTTAGAGACTAGGTGGCATAAGCTACAGTGTGAATATTTTATATATTTATATATGTGCCTGCCCCTAAAAACAAAAGCTTAAGTCTTGCAATACGGATGTTTCAAAGGACATTCCAGTCAAAATAGAAATGCACATAGGATCACCTTGTGGCATAGAAACATTTACAATATAACATATTATGCAAAAATGCTTCTATTAAAACTCATTACTGATTTAGTGAAGCATAGCTAGATAATGTCAGTTAACAAGCATTTTTAAAATACAGCAGCTGCACAGAGCACAAGTGGGGTCTTATTTTAAATTGGCAATTCAAACGTTTAATCATTACAAGATGATAAAAGCACCTTAAGCTCTCTGAGCAAGTGGTTTAAAATGCTGATGCAAGGCACATACTAAAATACTCTTGAAACAGCTATAGCTTTTACTAGGAGCATGTTAGCTAATACATGTATATTGCCAAAATTCTTCTATTCAAAAGTGAAATGCACCCATATCCATTCTAATTTTATCTGGAATGTTCGTTTTGGTTATTTGCCCAATGACCAATCCTTATCTATGGAAAAGGGAGCAAGGTGGGTGGGGGGAGGAAAAAAAAAAAAAAAAAAAAAAAACACACTTACAATGTATTTTTTGGATCCTGGTTGGTCAAGTGCTCCAGTATTTGTACCTCAGATTGGGCAGCTTCACGATATCGAGCAACATTTTTTATTATTTTCACAGCTACTCGTACACCACCCCTTGAGGAGTAAAAACATATTACAAAATTCACACAAAAATATAGTATACATTTAACATAATGCTCAACTAGGCTGCAGTGTGTCTAAGTACAATGGGAAATGTAGTTGTTGCTGTCTCTTGTTCAGAGAACTTCATTTACCTTCATATTAGAAGGAATGTATAATCCAATTTTAATTTGTCAGAAAAGCATGTTGTTTTAAGTCCCCCCCCCTTCACAGATTTTCCTGTCCCCATGAACTGCTTGCACATGTGCAATTAAAGTGACAGTCTACAATATAATTGTTATTGTTTTAAAAGATAGATAATCCCTTTATTACCCATTCCCCAATTTTGCATAACCAACAGTTATATTAATATATGTTTTACCTCTGATTATCTTGTATCTAAGCATCTTCTAACAGCCACCTGATCACATGACTTATCTACTGACTTGCATTTAGTACTGTGTTGTGCTAAATCTTAAAGTAGAAAGTAAATTTAGATGATAAAGTGCCCGATTTTTAATCTTGACATTCACTGCATCGCTTTCCCCGCCCGTCCCAAAGCCTCTTCCCGGGTCTAAAATAAGGAATCCGGTTTCCTCCAATCACGGCGTTGAATAAAACACCGATTTCCCCCCTGGGGGGGGGGGGGGGGGAAGAGGCATTATTGGTGGTTGACCGATCTGTCATTTCTGACATAAGAAGGGGGGAAGCTGGAGCGGCTGTGAAGATTAAAAATTTAAGTATTTTCACAACACAAGTGAAATGTAAATTTTGATGAATTAAAGTGTCCATTTTTAATCGGATTTTTGAAAACTGGGCACTTTGTCTAAATTTACCTTCACTTTAATTAACTCCTCGGGCGTGAACGCAATGTTATCTATATGGCCCACATGAACTAGCAGTCTCCTGTTGTGAAAAGGAAATTTAAAAAGCATGGGATAAGAGGCTGTCTATAGTGGTTTAGAAAGAGGCAGATATTTTGAGGTTTAAATATTATAAAATATGTTCATAAATCAATGTTGGTTCTGCAAAGCTGGGGAATTGGCAGTAAAGGCGTAATCTATCTTAAAACAATTTTAGTGTAGACTATCACTTTAAGGAGAGAGACTGGGGTAGCCAATCCCTTAAAGGATCAGTCTACACCTTAGCAGCCATTTCAAACTGGCCAGAAACAATATTCATTTCAAAATAACTGTTTTACCGTTCCTGCTGCATGATATAGAAAGGGGGTGCAAGGAGGCTATTTGCAGCTTAATCTAAGGTAAGACTTTAAGATGACTAAGGTGTAGACTGTCCCTCCACAGATTCAGCCAGGCATACATTCCTTCCTACTCTCTATATAATAGCTTATTAAATAACAAACAGCTGACCCACTGCTTCCACAGCAAAAAAAATAAAATAATATGTTATGGTTTCTCAGTTTGCATGAGCCATTATAGATCTCCTTTCACACATTACTTTGTGTCTTGTATATTTGTTAACTTAAGTGTTAAGACCGGAAATGTCAAACTTTCAGCCCCACACTCCTATTTTGTAATGCACAGCGTTGCATCCCACGCTACACTAATTTTCCTGAGGAAGTAGGATGTTTGGTCACAATATGGAGGTAATTTAACCCTTTCCCTGCTTGGACTCTTTTGCATGAACAATCGCGTGATTTCAACTTTTACTCATTTGTTAGCAATCGCATGATTTCAATGATGGGATTGGGCCGGGGTGCCTATAATACTAGACAGCCCCCCCCCCCCAATCCCATATAAGAAGCAGCTAAGGTTTTAGGGCAGCCAAATGGTCAGGATGTTCCATGCCGTCCTAACAGCGATAAAGCCCAGCGTAGTTAGGACGGAATTGAATGTCCTAACCGCAGGAAAAGGTTAAGATCTACTTCACTTTGTGTTTCGGGGATCATAACACCTCCTTTATCAGGATAATAAACTTAGTTGTCACTGTTGGTAAATCATGCGAGTGCTTTCAACATATTTTCAGCCTTATTACGTTAGCAGCCAGGTAGTAATATATCCATACATAAACTACCTAGTATGCCCACTGATAAGGCAAATGAATGTTGATGCAAAATGTATAATCCACATTAGAGTAAGTGATTAAATACAAAATGAGGGAGGAGGGAATGTGATCAGAAAATTATATAATAGTATCAAGTCTCCCTGGGAGAAAGTGAAACAAGCACAATTTCAACATGTATTTACAGAAAAAGGTAGGAAAATAATGAAGTCCTAAACACTTGCTAATGACAAAACAGGAGAAAAATAAATAAAGACCAATAGTTTAAAATAACTTGCTTACCCAGTAAGATCAATGCACTCTACAACTTTTCCAAAAGCCCCCTCTCCCAATGTGTGAACAATTTCATCTAGGAGGAGAAAATATAAAGTTAGTGACTAGAACTTTATATTTTAACTTTCATAAAAGCATAGATTTTTAGTCTAATCTGTTTCTATATTACATAAAACTAGACTTTCCACAGTTTGAGATTAGACTGTCATTATAGAAAACTGAGCTAAACTGACTAATTTGACTTTTTAAAAGCAAATAGTTCTTGTTTTAAAAGAAAGCCCTGCCAAGACCAGATTATATTCTAAGCTATCTTTAAGGTAAAAAAAGTTTTGAAAAATATTCTATACATCTTCCTCTTAGAACGTCTCCACTTTCACAGATCAGGTGACCCTCCTCATCATCCTCTACACTCCTGGATCTTTTCCTGCGGTGACTCTTCTGGAAACAGGAAGTGGGTGGCACCAAGATCATCCAGGCAATCAATAAACCCGACCAAGTGAATTCAGAGCAGAACACGCAATTCATTCAGCAGGGGATATTCAGGTATTCAGTTACGCAACCAGGCCACGAACAGATGGCAGGAGCAATTTCATTCAATTTCAGTCCCCAGAAATTCCAGGGCACACAGTATTTGTTACAGAAGAAAAACATGGCAAGGAACAAATTTTCAGATAAGGTTTTTTTCAATGTGATATACAGAAATTATACAAACAATTGTTACTTGCAACTAATGTGCAGTGTAGAAAACATGGAACTGCACTGCTTAAATTTAGCCATCAAAATTAAAAGCTCAAACAGCACAGTAAAGTAAAATAACTTCTACTGCTGAATGATAAACGTACAACATTATGTATGAATGTATACACCATTCTTGAAAATTTGGGAACCGATTCTGCTTATTGTGCAAATTTTAAAAAAAACAAACAGGCAAAGCTGTTTAAAATGTTGATTTTAGACGTTCCGTAAAAATGTACTTAACTTACCCATAAGGGGATTCAGAATATTCAGTAACTAAATAATTTACACAATCTCATGTCCTATTAACATATATTACATGGGTAAGAGGAATAAAAAAACAGAAACCCCTTAAATACAAGAACAATGAAAAAAGAAAGAATAATGAACTGCACATACCGAATGTGAATCAGGTCTGGATTTGCTGTATTTTCTTTGTCTCTTTCTGCGACTGCTCCTGCCACTTCGCCCAGATGACTTGCTGCAATGAGTGTGATAACTTTCATGGTCTCTGTGGTGATGCCTACTCTCATGATCTCTGTGGTTTCTTCGGTATTCTACATATCTTCTATCATGTCGATCTCTCTCGTCTAAAGACTTGTCATCCCGGTGGTGGCTGAATGAGTGAATCAAGATTATCAAAATTTCTTACCATTGAACTTTATGTAAACATCCTTTATGTCCTCCGGCCTATTCACACACACACACAGTCAAGATGTGACAAGCACACCATGGGTAATATAATTAATTAGAGCTGCAACTAATCGTCATAATCGATTATGAAAATAGTTGTCAACGAATCTCATAATCGATTAGTTGGTTTGCAATTAGTTGGTTTGTGCACAACACCAGCTGCTTCACTCCAATGAACTCCTGCACATGGTATTGTGTTTTATGGTTATGCCCTTAGCCTAAAGGACGTCTACTTTTCATTTTTTCAGGAGAGTATACGTTTACAACTAACCCTGGCTTATGTGCAACCCAGATATAATAGTCATCATTTGGATTGTTTATATTAAATCTGGTGATTTGGAACTATGCTTTTCATGATATAGTGCCAAGCTTGTTGTTTACACCTTGCCCCTAGATTGATGGGAGTTATTTAAATTGATGTGCACTATTATCTGTTTGCACAATTATTAGCGTATTGCTTGCTATTGCTGATTATATGTACTGTATAAATAAATGTGTATGGCTTTGTCCTGTTATTGATATACAGTCCTTAGCGCTTTTGATTTTGTGTTTTATTGTTTTTTTTATATTTTTAATTAATTGTGCTAATATGTACCAGATTCAACCTTTATAAGTATATATTTGTTATTTTTAGAACGGACTAGATATTTCCCCTAACATTATAGCTGGTTATTTACCATTGCATATAGATATTCAAGATATTTTTATGTTAGAATTAAGTCAAGGGTTACTTTATTGAGTGGCCCCTTGCCAAGGTAGAACACACTTAGCATTGGTGAAGAGGTAACAAAGATAAATATCCCACTTTGGTGAAATTGGCAAAACCCTACTTATACACGTCACCTCAGCCTTTTCTCTGCTGCAGGAAATATAGCTGCAAACAGAGAACCAGCCTTAGCCAGAAGCATGTGGACATGTTGAGATTTTTGCATTTTAATGCAAAGTTTCTGAAAGAGTGAACAACTCTTTCTAGTTCTACCTCATCCATTACTTATGGAATATATCTCTTCCTAACAGGAAGCTGCAAGAGGATCACCCAAGCAGAGCTGCTATATAGCTCCTCCCCTCACATGTCATATTCAGTCATTCGACCAAAACCAGACGAGAAAGGAGAAACCATAGGGTGCAGTGGTGACTGGAGTTTAATTAAAATTTAGATCTGCCTTAAAGACAGGGCGGGCCGTGGACTGACTACACTACAAGAGAAATAAATTTATCAGGTAAGCATAAATTATGTTTTCTCTTGTTAAGTGTAGTCAGTCCATGGGTCATCCATTACTTATGGAATACCAATACCAAAGCTAAAGTACACGGATGAAGGGAGGGACAAGGCAGGAACCTTAAACAGAAGGAACCACTGCCTGAAGCACCTTTCTCCCAAAAATAGCCTCCGAAGAAGCAAAAGTGTCAAATTTGTAAAATTTTGAAAAAGTGTGAAGTGAAGACCAAGTTGCAGCCTTGCAAATCTGTTCAACAGAGGCCTCATTTTTAAAGGCCCAGGTGGAAGCCACAGCTCTAGTAGAATGAGCTGTAATCCTTTCAGGAGGCTGCTGTCCAGCAGTCTCATAGGCTAAACGTATTATGCTACGAAGCCAAAAAGAGAGAGGTAGCCAAAGCCTTTTGACCTCTTCTCTGTCCAGAGTAAACGACAAACAGGGAAGAAGTTTGACGAAAATCTTTAGCTGCCTGCAAATAGAACTTCAGGGCACGGACTACGTCCAGATTATGCAAAAGTCGTTCCTTCTTTGAAGAAGGGTTAGGACACAGTGATGGAACAACAATTTCTTGATTGATATTCCTGTTAGTAACTACCTTAGGTAAGAACCCAGGTTTAGTACGCAGAACTACCTTGTCTGAATGAAAAATCAGATAAGGAGAATCACAATGTAAGGCAGATAACTCAGAGACTCTTCGAGCCGAGGAAATAGCCATCAAAAACAGAACCTTCCAGGATAACAGCTTGATATCAATGGAATGAAGGGGTTCAAATGGAACGCCTTGAAGAACGTTAAGAACTAAGTTTAAGCTCCACGGCGGAGCAACAGTCTTAATCCTAGCTAAAGCCTGAACGTCTGGAACTTCTGCCAGACGTTTGTGTAGA